>NW_026646913.1:600000-900000 GCF_950005125.1 Chionomys nivalis
TTAGTAAGAAACGCACAAGTGTTTCTCTGTAAAGAGAAGCAGTTGTTTGCGACATGTCAAAGTATTGTTAGAAGTGAGATCAGTGTTCCATTCTCTGTAGAAACTCTGCTTTGAAATATAATCATGTTCTTTTAAAAGTGTATTCATTTCTTTAAAACTTTAGTAAGCAAAGCACATGTGTTACTTGGTTAGGAGAAGCAGTTGTTTGGGACATGTCAAAATATTGTTTGAAGTGAGATCAATATTCCTTTTCTCTGTACAAGCTTTAATTTGAAAGATAATCACGTTCTTTTGAAAGTGTATACATTTCTTGAAAATCTTTAGTAAGAAACATACATGTATTTCTCTCTAAAGAAAAGCAGTTGTTTGTGACATGTCAAATTACTGTTAAAAATGAGAACAGTTTTCTTTTCTCTCTACAAGCTTTACTTTGAAAGATAATCTCATTGTTTTGAAAGTGTATTCATTTCAAAAATAGCTTTAGTAAGAAACGCACAACTGTTTCTCTGTAAAGAAAAGCCATTTTTTGCGACATGTCAAAGTATTTTTGGAAGAGAGATAAGTGTTCCTTTCTCTGTAGAAGCTTTACTTTGAAAGATAATCACATTTATTTCAAAGTGTATTCATTTCATGAAAAGCTTTAGGAAGAAACACACACGTGTTTCCCTGTAAAGAGAAGCAGTTGTTTGCGACGTGTCAAATTATTGTTAGAAGTGATATCAATGTTCCTTTTCTCCGTAGAAGCTTTACTTTGAAAGAAAGTCACATTCTTTGGAAAGTGTATTCATTTTATAAATAGCTTTAGTAAGAAACACACGTCTTTCTGTGTAAAGAAAAGTTGTTTGCGACATGTCAAATTACTGTTAGAAGTGAGATCAGTGTTCCTTTTCTCTGTAGAAGCTATGCTTTGAAATATAATCACGTTCTTTTGAAAGTGTATTCATTTCTTGAAAAGCTTTACTAAGAAACCCACGTGTATCTTGTTAAAGAGAAGCAATTGTTTGCGACATGTCAAAGTATTGTTTGAAGTGAGATCAGTATTCCTTTTCTCTGTAGAAGCTTTATTTGAAAGATAATCACATTCTTTTGAAAGTGTATTCATTTCTTGAAATGCTTTAGTAAGAAACGCACATGTCTTTTTCTGTAAAGCAAAGCAGTTCTTTGTGACATGTCAAAGGCTTGTTAGAAGTGAGATCCGTGTTCCTTTTCTCTGTAGAATCTTTGCTTTTAAATATAATCACGTTCTTTTTAAAGTGTATTCATTTTAGGAAAAGCTTTATTAAGAAATGCACATGTGCTTCTCCTTATAGAGAAGCAGATTTTTTCGACATATCTATTACTGTTTGAAGTGAGATCAGTTTTCCTTTTCTCTGTAGAAGCTTTACTTTGGAAGATAATCACATTGTTTTGAAAGAGTTCATTTCAAAAATAGCTTTAGTAAGAAACGCAAAAGTGTTTCTTTGTAAAGAAAAGCAGTTGTTTGCAACATGGCAAATTACTGTTAGAAGTGAGATCAGTGTTACTTTTCTCTGTAGAAGCTTTGCTTTGAAATATAATCATGTTCTTTTGAAAGTGTATTCATCTCTTGAAAAGCTTTATTAAGAAACGCATGTGTTTCTTGGTAAAGAGAAGCAGTTTTTGCTACATGTCAAAGTCTTTTTAGAAGTGAGATCAGTGTTCCTTTTCTCTATAGAAGCTTTACTTTGGAAGATAATCACGTTTTTTTGAAAGTGCATTTATTTCATGAAATACTTTTGTAAGAAACACACATGTGTTTCTCTGTAAGGAGAAGCAGTTGTTTTCGACATGTCAAAGTATTGTTAGAAGTGAGATCAGTAGTCATTTTCTGTGTGCAAGCTTTAATTTGAAATATAATCACGTTCTTTTGAAAGTGTATTTATTTCTTTAAATGCTTTAGTAATAACACACATGTGTTTCTTGGTAAGGAAAGGCAGTTGTTTCTGACATGTCAAAGCCTTGTTAGAAGTGAGATCAGTATTCATTTCTCTTTAGAAACTTTACTTTGAAAGATAATCACATTCTTTGAAAGTGTATTCATTTCATAAATAACTTAAGTAAGAAACGCACAACTGTTCCTTGTAAAGAGAAGCCATTGTTTACGACATGTCAAAGTATTGTTAGAAGTGAGATCAGTGTTCCTTTTCTCTGTAGAATCTTTGTTTTGAAATATAAACATGTTCTTTTGAAAGTGTATTCATATCTTGAAAAGCTTTAGTAAGAAACGCACATGTGTTTCTCTGTAAAGAGAAGCAGATGTTTGCGACATGTCAAATTACTGTTAGAAGTGAGATTAGTTTTCCTTTTCTCTGCAGAAGTTTTACTTTGAAAGATAATAACGTTCTTTTGAATGTGTATTTATTTCATGAAATGCTTTTGTAAGAAAAGCACATGTGTTTTTCTGTAAAGAGAAGCAGTTCTTTGGAACATGTTAAAGTACTGGTAGAAGTGAGATCCGTATTCCTTTTCTCTGTACAAGCTTTACTTTGAAAGATATTCACATTCTTTTGAAAGTGTATTCATTTCTTGAAAAGCTTTAGCATGAAACACACATGTGTATCTTGGTAAGGAGAAGCAGTTGTTTACGACATTCAAAGTATTGTTTGAAGTGAAATCAGTATTCCTTTTCTCTGTAGCAGGTTTACTTTGAAAGAAAATCACATTCTTTTGAAAGGGTGTTCATTTCATAAATAGCTTTAGTAAGAAACGCACATGTGTTTCTCTAAAGAGAGGCCATTTTTTGCGACATGTCAAAGTATTGTTAGAAGAGAGATCAGTGTTCCTTTCTGTGTAGAAGCTTTACTTTGAAAGATAATCACATTCCTTTGAAAGTGTATTCATTTCAGGATTAGCTTTAGTAAGAAACACACGTGTTACTTGGTAAAGAGATTCAATTGTTTCCTAAATGTCAAAGTCTTGTTAGAAGTGAGATCAGTGTTCCATCCTCTGTAGAAGCTTTGCTTTGAATGATAATCACGTTCTTTTGAATGTGTATTCATTTCTTAAAAAGTTTTAGTATGAAACACACATGAGTTTCTCTGTAAAGAAGCAGATGTTTGCAACTGTCAAATATCTATTAGAAGTGAGATCAGTTTTCCTTTTCTCTGTCAAAGCTTTATTTTGAAAGATAATCACGTTTTTTGAAAGTGTATTCGTTTCATATATAACTTTAGTAAGAAACGCACAGTTGTTTCTCTGTAAAGAAAGGCCGTATTATGCATCATGTCAAAGTATTTTTAGAAGAGAGATCAGTGTTCCTTTCTCTGTAAAAGCTTTACTTTGAAAGATAATCACATTCTTTTCAAAGTGTATTCATTTCATGAAAAGCATTAGGAAGAAACGCATATGTGTTTCTCTGTAAAGAGAAGCAGTTTTTTCCGACATGTCAAGTATTTTTAGAAGTGAGATCAGTGTTCCTTTTCTCTGTAGAAGCTTTGCTTTGAAGTATAATCATATTCTTTTGAAAGTGTATTCATTTCATGATAAGCTTTAGTAAGAAATGTACATGTGTTTCTCTGTAAAGAAAAGCACTTCTTTTCGACATGTCAAATTACTGTTAGAAGTGAGATCAGTGTTCATTTTCTCTGTGGAAGCTTTATTTTGAAATATAGTCACGTTCTTTTGAAAGTGTATTCATTTCTAGAAATGCTTTAGTAATAATGCTCATGTGTGTCTTGGTAAAGAGAAGCAGTTGTTTCTGACATGTCAAAGTCTTCTTAGAAGTGTGATCAGTATTCATTTCTCTGTAGAAGCTTTACTTTGAAAGATAATCACATTCTTTGAAAGTGTATTCATTTCATTAATAGCTTTAGTAAGAAACGCACAAGTGTTTCTCTGTAAAGAGAAGCTGTTGTTTGTGACATGTCAAAGTATTGTTAGAAGGGAGATCAGTGTTCCATTCTCTGTAGAAGCTTTGCTTTGAAATACAATTGGTTCTTTAAAAAGTGTATTCATTTCTTTAAAAACTTTAGTAAGAAACGCACATGTGTTTCTTGGTAATGAGAAGCAGTTGTTTGCGACATGTCAACGTCCTATTAGACCTGAGATCAGTGTTGCTTTGCTCTGTAGAAGCTTTAATTTGAAAGATAACCACATTCTTTGAAAGTGTATTTATTTCATAAATAGCTTTAGTAAGAAACGCACATGTGTTTCTCTGTAAAGAGAGGCCATTTTTTGCGACATGTCAAAGTATTGTTATTAGTGAGATCAGTGTTCCTTTTCTCTGTACAAGCTTTACATTGAAAGATAATCACGCTATTTTGAAACTGTATTCTTTCCTGAAAAGCTTTAGTTAAAACGCACTTGTGTTACTTGGTAAGGAGAAGCAGTTGTTTGCGACATGTCAAAGTGTTGTTTGAAGTGAGGTCAATATTCCTTTTCTAGGTACAAGATTTACTTTGAAAGATAATCACATTCTTTTGAAAGTGTATTCATTTCCTGAAAAGCTTTAGTAACTAACACACATGTGTTTCTTGATAAAGAGAAGCAGTTTTTTGCGACATGTCAACGTCTTGTTAGAAGTGATATCAGTGTTCCTTTTCTTTGTACAAGCTTTACTTTGAAGGATAATCACATTCTTTTGAAAGTGTATACATTTCTTGAACAGCTTTAGTTAGAAACACATGTGTTTCTTGGTAAAGAGAAGCAGTTGTTTGCGACATGTCAAAGTATTGTTAGAAGTGAGATCAGTTTACCTTTCTCTGTACAACTTTACTTTGAAAGATAATCATATTCTTCTGAAAGTGTATTCATTTCATTAATAGCTTTAGTAAGAAACGCACAAGTGTTTCTCTGTAAAGAGAAGCAGTTGTTTGCGACATGTCAAAGTATTGTTAGAAGTGAGATCAGTGTTCCATTCTCTGTAGAAACTCTGCTTTGAAATATAATCATGTTCTTTTAAAAGTGTATTCATTTCTTTAAAACTTTAGTAAGCAAAGCACAGGTGTTACTTGGTTAGGAGAAGCAGTTGTTTGGGACATGTCAAAATATTGTTTGAAGTGAGATCAATATTCCTTTTCTCTGTACAAGCTTTAATTTGAAAGATAATCACGTTCTTTTGAAAGTGTATACATTTCTTGAAAATCTTTAGTAAGAAACATACATGTATTTCTCTCTAAAGAAAAGCAGTTGTTTGTGACATGTCAAATTACTGTTAAAAATGAGAACAGTTTTCTTTTCTCTCTACAAGCTTTACTTTGAAAGATAATCTCATTGTTTTGAAAGTGTATTCATTTCAAAAATAGCTTTAGTAAGAAACGCACAACTGTTTCTCTGTAAAGAAAAGCCATTTTTTGCGACATGTCAAAGTATTTTTGGAAGAGAGATAAGTGTTCCTTTCTCTGTAGAAGCTTTACTTTGAAAGATAATCACATTTATTTCAAAGTGTATTCATTTCATGAAAAGCTTTAGGAAGAAACACACACGTGTTTCCCTGTAAAGAGAAGCAGTTGTTTGCGACGTGTCAAATTATTGTTAGAAGTGATATCAATGTTCCTTTTCTCCGTAGAAGCTTTACTTTGAAAGAAAGTCACATTCTTTGGAAAGTGTATTCATTTTATAAATAGCTTTAGTAAGAAACACACGTCTTTCTGTGTAAAGAAAAGTTGTTTGCGACATGTCAAATTACTGTTAGAAGTGAGATCAGTGTTCCTTTTCTCTGTAGAAGCTATGCTTTGAAATATAATCACGTTCTTTTGAAAGTGTATTCATTTCTTGAAAAGCTTTACTAAGAAACCCACGTGTATCTTGTTAAAGAGAAGCAATTGTTTGCGACATGTCAAAGTATTGTTTGAAGTGAGATCAGTATTCCTTTTCTCTGTAGAAGCTTTATTTGAAAGATAATCACATTCTTTTGAAAGTGTATTCATTTCTTGAAATGCTTTAGTAAGAAACGCACATGTCTTTTTCTGTAAAGCAAAGCAGTTCTTTGTGACATGTCAAAGGCTTGTTAGAAGTGAGATCCGTGTTCCTTTTCTCTGTAGAATCTTTGCTTTTAAATATAATCACGTTCTTTTTAAAGTGTATTCATTTTAGGAAAAGCTTTATTAAGAAATGCACATGTGCTTCTCCTTATAGAGAAGCAGATTTTTTCGACATATCTATTACTGTTTGAAGTGAGATCAGTTTTCCTTTTCTCTGTAGAAGCTTTACTTTGGAAGATAATCACATTGTTTTGAAAGAGTTCATTTCAAAAATAGCTTTAGTAAGAAACGCAAAAGTGTTTCTTTGTAAAGAAAAGCAGTTGTTTGCAACATGGCAAATTACTGTTAGAAGTGAGATCAGTGTTACTTTTCTCTGTAGAAGCTTTGCTTTGAAATATAATCATGTTCTTTTGAAAGTGTATTCATCTCTTGAAAAGCTTTATTAAGAAACACATGTGTTTCTTGGTAAAGAGAAGCAGTTTTTGCTACATGTCAAAGTCTTTTTAGAAGTGAGATCAGTGTTCCTTTTCTCTATAGAAGCTTTACTTTGGAAGATAATCACGTTTTTTTGAAAGTGCATTTATTTCATGAAATACTTTTGTAAGAAACACACATGTGTTTCTCTGTAAGGAGAAGCAGTTGTTTTCGACATGTCAAAGTATTGTTAGAAGTGAGATCAGTAGTCATTTTCTGTGTGCAAGCTTTAATTTGAAATATAATCACGTTCTTTTGAAAGTGTATTTATTTCTTTAAATGCTTTAGTAATAACACACATGTGTTTCTTGGTAAGGAAAGGCAGTTGTTTCTGACATGTCAAAGCCTTGTTAGAAGTGAGATCAGTATTCATTTCTCTTTAGAAACTTTACTTTGAAAGATAATCACATTCTTTGAAAGTGTATTCATTTCATAAATAACTTAAGTAAGAAACGCACAACTGTTCCTTGTAAAGAGAAGCCATTGTTTACGACATGTCAAAGTATTGTTAGAAGTGAGATCAGTGTTCCTTTTCTCTGTAGAATCTTTGTTTTGAAATATAAACATGTTCTTTTGAAAGTGTATTCATATCTTGAAAAGCTTTAGTAAGAAACGCACATGTGTTTCTCTGTAAAGAGAAGCAGATGTTTGCGACATGTCAAATTACTGTTAGAAGTGAGATTAGTTTTCCTTTTCTCTGCAGAAGTTTTACTTTGAAAGATAATAACGTTCTTTTGAATGTGTATTTATTTCATGAAATGCTTTTGTAAGAAAAGCACATGTGTTTTTCTGTAAAGAGAAGCAGTTCTTTGGAACATGTTAAAGTACTGGTAGAAGTGAGATCCGTATTCCTTTTCTCTGTACAAGCTTTACTTTGAAAGATATTCACATTCTTTTGAAAGTGTATTCATTTCTTGAAAAGCTTTAGCATGAAACACACATGTGTATCTTGGTAAGGAGAAGCAGTTGTTTACGACATTCAAAGTATTGTTTGAAGTGAAATCAGTATTCCTTTTCTCTGTAGCAGGTTTACTTTGAAAGAAAATCACATTCTTTTGAAAGGGTGTTCATTTCATAAATAGCTTTAGTAAGAAACGCACATGTGTTTCTCTAAAGAGAGGCCATTTTTTGCGACATGTCAAAGTATTGTTAGAAGAGAGATCAGTGTTCCTTTCTGTGTAGAAGCTTTACTTTGAAAGATAATCACATTCCTTTGAAAGTGTATTCATTTCAGGATTAGCTTTAGTAAGAAACACACGTGTTACTTGGTAAAGAGATTCAATTGTTTCCTAAATGTCAAAGTCTTGTTAGAAGTGAGATCAGTGTTCCATCCTCTGTAGAAGCTTTGCTTTGAATGATAATCACGTTCTTTTGAATGTGTATTCATTTCTTAAAAAGTTTTAGTATGAAACACACATGAGTTTCTCTGTAAAGAAGCAGATGTTTGCAACTGTCAAATATCTATTAGAAGTGAGATCAGTTTTCCTTTTCTCTGTCAAAGCTTTATTTTGAAAGATAATCACGTTTTTTGAAAGTGTATTCGTTTCATATATAACTTTAGTAAGAAACGCACAGTTGTTTCTCTGTAAAGAAAGGCCGTATTATGCATCATGTCAAAGTATTTTTAGAAGAGAGATCAGTGTTCCTTTCTCTGTAAAAGCTTTACTTTGAAAGATAATCACATTCTTTTCAAAGTGTATTCATTTCATGAAAAGCATTAGGAAGAAACGCATATGTGTTTCTCTGTAAAGAGAAGCAGTTTTTTCCGACATGTCAAGTATTTTTAGAAGTGAGATCAGTGTTCCTTTTCTCTGTAGAAGCTTTGCTTTGAAGTATAATCATATTCTTTTGAAAGTGTATTCATTTCATGATAAGCTTTAGTAAGAAATGTACATGTGTTTCTCTGTAAAGAAAAGCACTTCTTTTCGACATGTCAAATTACTGTTAGAAGTGAGATCAGTGTTCATTTTCTCTGTGGAAGCTTTATTTTGAAATATAGTCACGTTCTTTTGAAAGTGTATTCATTTCTAGAAATGCTTTAGTAATAATGCTCATGTGTGTCTTGGTAAAGAGAAGCAGTTGTTTCTGACATGTCAAAGTCTTCTTAGAAGTGTGATCAGTATTCATTTCTCTGTAGAAGCTTTACTTTGAAAGATAATCACATTCTTTGAAAGTGTATTCATTTCATTAATAGCTTTAGTAAGAAACGCACAGGTGTTTCTCTGTAAAGAGAAGCTGTTGTTTGTGACATGTCAAAGTATTGTTAGAAGGGAGATCAGTGTTCCATTCTCTGTAGAAGCTTTGCTTTGAAATACAATTGGTTCTTTAAAAAGTGTATTCATTTCTTTAAAAACTTTAGTAAGAAACGCACATGTGTTTCTTGGTAATGAGAAGCAGTTGTTTGCGACATGTCAACGTCCTATTAGACCTGAGATCAGTGTTGCTTTGCTCTGTAGAAGCTTTAATTTGAAAGATAACCACATTCTTTGAAAGTGTATTTATTTCATAAATAGCTTTAGTAAGAAACGCGCATGTGTTTCTCTGTAAAGAGAGGCCATTTTTTGCGACATGTCAAAGTATTGTTATTAGTGAGATCAGTGTTCCTTTTCTCTGTACAAGCTTTACATTGAAAGATAATCACGCTATTTTGAAACTGTATTCTTTCCTGAAAAGCTTTAGTTAAAACGCACTTGTGTTACTTGGTAAGGAGAAGCAGTTGTTTGCGACATGTCAAAGTGTTGTTTGAAGTGAGGTCAATATTCCTTTTCTAGGTACAAGATTTACTTTGAAAGATAATCACATTCTTTTGAAAGTGTATTCATTTCCTGAAAAGCTTTAGTAACTAACACACGTGTTTCTTGATAAAGAGAAGCAGTTTTTTGCGACATGTCAACGTCTTGTTAGAAGTGATATCAGTGTTCCTTTTCTTTGTACAAGCTTTACTTTGAAGGATAATCACATTCTTTTGAAAGTGTATACATTTCTTGAACAGCTTTAGTTAGAAACACATGTGTTTCTTGGTAAAGAGAAGCAGTTGTTTGCGACATGTCAAAGTATTGTTAGAAGTGAGATCAGTTTACCTTTCTCTGTACAACTTTACTTTGAAAGATAATCATATTCTTCTGAAAGTGTATTCATTTCATTAATAGCTTTAGTAAGAAACGCACAAGTGTTTCTCTGTAAAGAGAAGCAGTTGTTTGCGACATGTCAAAGTATTGTTAGAAGTGAGATCAGTGTTCCATTCTCTGTAGAAACTCTGCTTTGAAATATAATCATGTTCTTTTAAAAGTGTATTCATTTCTTTAAAACTTTAGTAAGCAAAGCACATGTGTTACTTGGTTAGGAGAAGCAGTTGTTTGGGACATGTCAAAATATTGTTTGAAGTGAGATCAATATTCCTTTTCTCTGTACAAGCTTTAATTTGAAAGATAATCACGTTCTTTTGAAAGTGTATACATTTCTTGAAAATCTTTAGTAAGAAACATACATGTATTTCTCTCTAAAGAAAAGCAGTTGTTTGTGACATGTCAAATTACTGTTAAAAATGAGAACAGTTTTCTTTTCTCTCTACAAGCTTTACTTTGAAAGATAATCTCATTGTTTTGAAAGTGTATTCATTTCAAAAATAGCTTTAGTAAGAAACGCACAACTGTTTCTCTGTAAAGAAAAGCCATTTTTTGCGACATGTCAAAGTATTTTTGGAAGAGAGATAAGTGTTCCTTTCTCTGTAGAAGCTTTACTTTGAAAGATAATCACATTTATTTCAAAGTGTATTCATTTCATGAAAAGCTTTAGGAAGAAACACACACGTGTTTCCCTGTAAAGAGAAGCAGTTGTTTGCGACGTGTCAAATTATTGTTAGAAGTGATATCAATGTTCCTTTTCTCCGTAGAAGCTTTACTTTGAAAGAAAGTCACATTCTTTGGAAAGTGTATTCATTTTATAAATAGCTTTAGTAAGAAACACACGTCTTTCTGTGTAAAGAAAAGTTGTTTGCGACATGTCAAATTACTGTTAGAAGTGAGATCAGTGTTCCTTTTCTCTGTAGAAGCTATGCTTTGAAATATAATCACGTTCTTTTGAAAGTGTATTCATTTCTTGAAAAGCTTTACTAAGAAACCCACGTGTATCTTGTTAAAGAGAAGCAATTGTTTGCGACATGTCAAAGTATTGTTTGAAGTGAGATCAGTATTCCTTTTCTCTGTAGAAGCTTTATTTGAAAGATAATCACATTCTTTTGAAAGTGTATTCATTTCTTGAAATGCTTTAGTAAGAAACGCACATGTCTTTTTCTGTAAAGCAAAGCAGTTCTTTGTGACATGTCAAAGGCTTGTTAGAAGTGAGATCCGTGTTCCTTTTCTCTGTAGAATCTTTGCTTTTAAATATAATCATGTTCTTTTTAAAGTGTATTCATTTTAGGAAAAGCTTTATTAAGAAATGCACATGTGCTTCTCCTTATAGAGAAGCAGATTTTTTCGACATATCTATTACTGTTTGAAGTGAGATCAGTTTTCCTTTTCTCTGTAGAAGCTTTACTTTGGAAGATAATCACATTGTTTTGAAAGAGTTCATTTCAAAAATAGCTTTAGTAAGAAATGCAAAAGTGTTTCTTTGTAAAGAAAAGCAGTTGTTTGCAACATGGCAAATTACTGTTAGAAGTGAGATCAGTGTTACTTTTCTCTGTAGAAGCTTTGCTTTGAAATATAATCATGTTCTTTTGAAAGTGTATTCATCTCTTGAAAAGCTTTATTAAGAAACGCATGTGTTTCTTGGTAAAGAGAAGCAGTTTTTGCTACATGTCAAAGTCTTTTTAGAAGTGAGATCAGTGTTCCTTTTCTCTATAGAAGCTTTACTTTGGAAGATAATCACGTTTTTTTGAAAGTGCATTTATTTCATGAAATACTTTTGTAAGAAACACACATGTGTTTCTCTGTAAGGAGAAGCAGTTGTTTTCGACATGTCAAAGTATTGTTAGAAGTGAGATCAGTAGTCATTTTCTGTGTGCAAGCTTTAATTTGAAATATAATCACGTTCTTTTGAAAGTGTATTTATTTCTTTAAATGCTTTAGTAATAACACACATGTGTTTCTTGGTAAGGAAAGGCAGTTGTTTCTGACATGTCAAAGCCTTGTTAGAAGTGAGATCAGTATTCATTTCTCTTTAGAAACTTTACTTTGAAAGATAATCACATTCTTTGAAAGTGTATTCATTTCATAAATAACTTAAGTAAGAAACGCACAACTGTTCCTTGTAAAGAGAAGCCATTGTTTACGACATGTCAAAGTATTGTTAGAAGTGAGATCAGTGTTCCTTTTCTCTGTAGAATCTTTGTTTTGAAATATAAACATGTTCTTTTGAAAGTGTATTCATATCTTGAAAAGCTTTAGTAAGAAACGCACATGTGTTTCTCTGTAAAGAGAAGCAGATGTTTGCGACATGTCAAATTACTGTTAGAAGTGAGATTAGTTTTCCTTTTCTCTGCAGAAGTTTTACTTTGAAAGATAATAACGTTCTTTTGAATGTGTATTTATTTCATGAAATGCTTTTGTAAGAAAAGCACATGTGTTTTTCTGTAAAGAGAAGCAGTTCTTTGGAACATGTTAAAGTACTGGTAGAAGTGAGATCCGTATTCCTTTTCTCTGTACAAGCTTTACTTTGAAAGATATTCACATTCTTTTGAAAGTGTATTCATTTCTTGAAAAGCTTTAGCATGAAACACACATGTGTATCTTGGTAAGGAGAAGCAGTTGTTTACGACATTCAAAGTATTGTTTGAAGTGAAATCAGTATTCCTTTTCTCTGTAGCAGGTTTACTTTGAAAGAAAATCACATTCTTTTGAAAGGGTGTTCATTTCATAAATAGCTTTAGTAAGAAACGCACATGTGTTTCTCTAAAGAGAGGCCATTTTTTGCGACATGTCAAAGTATTGTTAGAAGAGAGATCAGTGTTCCTTTCTGTGTAGAAGCTTTACTTTGAAAGATAATCACATTCCTTTGAAAGTGTATTCATTTCAGGATTAGCTTTAGTAAGAAACACACGTGTTACTTGGTAAAGAGATTCAATTGTTTCCTAAATGTCAAAGTCTTGTTAGAAGTGAGATCAGTGTTCCATCCTCTGTAGAAGCTTTGCTTTGAATGATAATCACGTTCTTTTGAATGTGTATTCATTTCTTAAAAAGTTTTAGTATGAAACACACATGAGTTTCTCTGTAAAGAAGCAGATGTTTGCAACTGTCAAATATCTATTAGAAGTGAGATCAGTTTTCCTTTTCTCTGTCAAAGCTTTATTTTGAAAGATAATCACGTTTTTTGAAAGTGTATTAGTTTCATATATAACTTTAGTAAGAAACGCACAGTTGTTTCTCTGTAAAGAAAGGCCGTATTATGCATCATGTCAAAGTATTTTTAGAAGAGAGATCAGTGTTCCTTTCTCTGTAAAAGCTTTACTTTGAAAGATAATCACATTCTTTTCAAAGTGTATTCATTTCATGAAAAGCATTAGGAAGAAACGCATATGTGTTTCTCTGTAAAGAGAAGCAGTTTTTTCCGACATGTCAAGTATTTTTAGAAGTGAGATCAGTGTTCCTTTTCTCTGTAGAAGCTTTGCTTTGAAGTATAATCATATTCTTTTGAAAGTGTATTCATTTCATGATAAGCTTTAGTAAGAAATGTACATGTGTTTCTCTGTAAAGAAAAGCACTTCTTTTCGACATGTCAAATTACTGTTAGAAGTGAGATCAGTGTTCATTTTCTCTGTGGAAGCTTTATTTTGAAATATAGTCACGTTCTTTTGAAAGTGTATTCATTTCTAGAAATGCTTTAGTAATAATGCTCATGTGTGTCTTGGTAAAGAGAAGCAGTTGTTTCTGACATGTCAAAGTCTTGTTAGAAGTGTGATCAGTATTCATTTCTCTGTAGAAGCTTTACTTTGAAAGATAATCACATTCTTTGAAAGTGTATTCATTTCATTAATAGCTTTAGTAAGAAACGCACAAGTGTTTCTCTGTAAAGAGAAGCTGTTGTTTGTGACATGTCAAAGTATTGTTAGAAGGGAGATCAGTGTTCCATTCTCTGTAGAAGCTTTGCTTTGAAATACAATTGGTTCTTTAAAAAGTGTATTCATTTCTTTAAAAACTTTAGTAAGAAACGCACATGTGTTTCTTGGTAATGAGAAGCAGTTGTTTGCGACATGTCAACGTCCTATTAGACCTGAGATCAGTGTTGCTTTGCTCTGTAGAAGCTTTAATTTGAAAGATAACCACATTCTTTGAAAGTGTATTTATTTCATAAATAGCTTTAGTAAGAAACGCGCATGTGTTTCTCTGTAAAGAGAGGCCATTTTTTGCGACATGTCAAAGTATTGTTATTAGTGAGATCAGTGTTCCTTTTCTCTGTACAAGCTTTACATTGAAAGATAATCACGCTATTTTGAAACTGTATTCTTTCCTGAAAAGCTTTAGTTAAAACACACTTGTGTTACTTGGTAAGGAGAAGCAGTTGTTTGCGACATGTCAAAGTGTTGTTTGAAGTGAGGTCAATATTCCTTTTCTAGGTACAAGATTTACTTTGAAAGATAATCACATTCTTTTGAAAGTGTATTCATTTCCTGAAAAGCTTTAGTAACTAACACACGTGTTTCTTGATAAAGAGAAGCAGTTTTTTGCGACATGTCAACGTCTTGTTAGAAGTGATATCAGTGTTCCTTTTTTTGTACAAGCTTTACTTTGAAGGATAATCACATTCTTTTGAAAGTGTATACATTTCTTGAACAGCTTTAGTTAGAAACACATGTGTTTCTTGGTAAAGAGAAGCAGTTGTTTGCGACATGTCAAAGTATTGTTAGAAGTGAGATCAGTTTACCTTTCTCTGTACAACTTTACTTTGAAAGATAATCATATTCTTCTGAAAGTGTATTCATTTCATTAATAGCTTTAGTAAGAAACGCACAAGTGTTTCTCTGTAAAGAGAAGCAGTTGTTTGCGACATGTCAAAGTATTGTTAGAAGTGAGATCAGTGTTCCATTCTCTGTAGAAACTCTGCTTTGAAATATAATCATGTTCTTTTAAAAGTGTATTCATTTCTTTAAAACTTTAGTAAGCAAAGCACAGGTGTTACTTGGTTAGGAGAAGCAGTTGTTTGGGACATGTCAAAATATTGTTTGAAGTGAGATCAATATTCCTTTTCTCTGTACAAGCTTTAATTTGAAAGATAATCACGTTCTTTTGAAAGTGTATACATTTCTTGAAAATCTTTAGTAAGAAACATACATGTATTTCTCTCTAAAGAAAAGCAGTTGTTTGTGACATGTCAAATTACTGTTAAAAATGAGAACAGTTTTCTTTTCTCTCTACAAGCTTTACTTTGAAAGATAATCTCATTGTTTTGAAAGTGTATTCATTTCAAAAATAGCTTTAGTAAGAAACGCACAACTGTTTCTCTGTAAAGAAAAGCCATTTTTTGCGACATGTCAAAGTATTTTTGGAAGAGAGATAAGTGTTCCTTTCTCTGTAGAAGCTTTACTTTGAAAGATAATCACATTTATTTCAAAGTGTATTCATTTCATGAAAAGCTTTAGGAAGAAACACACACGTGTTTCCCTGTAAAGAGAAGCAGTTGTTTGCGACGTGTCAAATTATTGTTAGAAGTGATATCAATGTTCCTTTTCTCCGTAGAAGCTTTACTTTGAAAGAAAGTCACATTCTTTGGAAAGTGTATTCATTTTATAAATAGCTTTAGTAAGAAACACACGTCTTTCTGTGTAAAGAAAAGTTGTTTGCGACATGTCAAATTACTGTTAGAAGTGAGATCAGTGTTCCTTTTCTCTGTAGAAGCTATGCTTTGAAATATAATCACGTTCTTTTGAAAGTGTATTCATTTCTTGAAAAGCTTTACTAAGAAACCCACGTGTATCTTGTTAAAGAGAAGCAATTGTTTGCGACATGTCAAAGTATTGTTTGAAGTGAGATCAGTATTCCTTTTCTCTGTAGAAGCTTTATTTGAAAGATAATCACATTCTTTTGAAAGTGTATTCATTTCTTGAAATGCTTTAGTAAGAAACGCACATGTCTTTTTCTGTAAAGCAAAGCAGTTCTTTGTGACATGTCAAAGGCTTGTTAGAAGTGAGATCCGTGTTCCTTTTCTCTGTAGAATCTTTGCTTTTAAATATAATCACGTTCTTTTTAAAGTGTATTCATTTTAGGAAAAGCTTTATTAAGAAATGCACATGTGCTTCTCCTTATAGAGAAGCAGATTTTTTCGACATATCTATTACTGTTTGAAGTGAGATCAGTTTTCCTTTTCTCTGTAGAAGCTTTACTTTGGAAGATAATCACATTGTTTTGAAAGAGTTCATTTCAAAAATAGCTTTAGTAAGAAACGCAAAAGTGTTTCTTTGTAAAGAAAAGCAGTTGTTTGCAACATGGCAAATTACTGTTAGAAGTGAGATCAGTGTTACTTTTCTCTGTAGAAGCTTTGCTTTGAAATATAATCATGTTCTTTTGAAAGTGTATTCATCTCTTGAAAAGCTTTATTAAGAAACGCATGTGTTTCTTGGTAAAGAGAAGCAGTTTTTGCTACATGTCAAAGTCTTTTTAGAAGTGAGATCAGTGTTCCTTTTCTCTATAGAAGCTTTACTTTGGAAGATAATCACGTTTTTTTGAAAGTGCATTTATTTCATGAAATACTTTTGTAAGAAACACACATGTGTTTCTCTGTAAGGAGAAGCAGTTGTTTTCGACATGTCAAAGTATTGTTAGAAGTGAGATCAGTAGTCATTTTCTGTGTGCAAGCTTTAATTTGAAATATAATCACGTTCTTTTGAAAGTGTATTTATTTCTTTAAATGCTTTAGTAATAACACACATGTGTTTCTTGGTAAGGAAAGGCAGTTGTTTCTGACATGTCAAAGCCTTGTTAGAAGTGAGATCAGTATTCATTTCTCTTTAGAAACTTTACTTTGAAAGATAATCACATTCTTTGAAAGTGTATTCATTTCATAAATAACTTAAGTAAGAAACGCACAACTGTTCCTTGTAAAGAGAAGCCATTGTTTACGACATGTCAAAGTATTGTTAGAAGTGAGATCAGTGTTCCTTTCTCTGTAAAAGCTTTACTTTGAAAGATAATCACATTCTTTTCAAAGTGTATTCATTTCATGAAAAGCATTAGGAAGAAACGCATATGTGTTTCTCTGTAAAGAGAAGCAGTTTTTTCGACATGTCAAGTATTTTTAGAAGTGAGATCAGTGTTCCTTTTCTCTGTAGAAGCTTTGCTTTGAAGTATAATCATATTCTTTTGAAAGTGTATTCATTTCATGATAAGCTTTAGTAAGAAATGTACATGTGTTTCTCTGTAAAGAAAAGCACTTCTTTTCGACATGTCAAATTACTGTTAGAAGTGAGATCAGTGTTCATTTTCTCTGTGGAAGCTTTATTTTGAAATATAGTCACGTTCTTTTGAAAGTGTATTCATTTCTAGAAATGCTTTAGTAATAATGCTCATGTGTGTCTTGGTAAAGAGAAGCAGTTGTTTCTGACATGTCAAAGTCTTGTTAGAAGTGTGATCAGTATTCATTTCTCTGTAGAAGCTTTACTTTGAAAGATAATCACATTCTTTGAAAGTGTATTCATTTCATTAATAGCTTTAGTAAGAAACGCACAAGTGTTTCTCTGTAAAGAGAAGCTGTTGTTTGCGACATGTCAAAGTATTGTTAGAAGTGAGATCAGTGTTCCATTCTCTGTAGAAACTCTGCTTTGAAATATAATCATGTTCTTTTAAAAGTGTATTCATTTCTTTAAAACTTTAGTAAGCAAAGCACAGGTGTTACTTGGTTAGGAGAAGCAGTTGTTTGGGACATGTCAAAATATTGTTTGAAGTGAGATCAATATTCCTTTTCTCTGTACAAGCTTTAATTTGAAAGATAATCACGTTCTTTTGAAAGTATATACATTTCTTGAAAATCTTTAGTAAGAAACATACATGTATTTCTCTCTAAAGAAAAGCAGTTGTTTGTGACATGTCAAATTACTGTTAAAAATGAGAACAGTTTTCTTTTCTCTCTACAAGCTTTACTTTGAAAGATAATCTCATTGTTTTGAAAGTGTATTCATTTCAAAAATAGCTTTAGTAAGAAACGCACAACTGTTTCTCTGTAAAGAAAAGCCATTTTTTGCGACATGTCAAAGTATTTTTGGAAGAGAGATAAGTGTTCCTTTCTCTGTAGAAGCTTTACTTTGAAAGATAATCACATTTATTTCAAAGTGTATTCATTTCATGAAAAGCTTTAGGAAGAAACACACACGTGTTTCCCTGTAAAGAGAAGCAGTTGTTTGCGACGTGTCAAATTATTGTTAGAAGTGATATCAATGTTCCTTTTCTCCGTAGAAGCTTTACTTTGAAAGAAAGTCACATTCTTTGGAAAGTGTATTCATTTTATAAATAGCTTTAGTAAGAAACACACGTCTTTCTGTGTAAAGAAAAGTTGTTTGCGACATGTCAAATTACTGTTAGAAGTGAGATCAGTGTTCCTTTTCTCTGTAGAAGCTATGCTTTGAAATATAATCACGTTCTTTTGAAAGTGTATTCATTTCTTGAAAAGCTTTACTAAGAAACCCACGTGTATCTTGTTAAAGAGAAGCAATTGTTTGCGACATGTCAAAGTATTGTTTGAAGTGAGATCAGTATTCCTTTTCTCTGTAGAAGCTTTATTTGAAAGATAATCACATTCTTTTGAAAGTGTATTCATTTCTTGAAATGCTTTAGTAAGAAACGCACATGTCTTTTTCTGTAAAGCAAAGCAGTTCTTTGTGACATGTCAAAGGCTTGTTAGAAGTGAGATCCGTGTTCCTTTTCTCTGTAGAATCTTTGCTTTTAAATATAATCACGTTCTTTTTAAAGTGTATTCATTTTAGGAAAAGCTTTATTAAGAAATGCACATGTGCTTCTCCTTATAGAGAAGCAGATTTTTTCGACATATCTATTACTGTTTGAAGTGAGATCAGTTTTCCTTTTCTCTGTAGAAGCTTTACTTTGGAAGATAATCACATTGTTTTGAAAGAGTTCATTTCAAAAATAGCTTTAGTAAGAAACGCAAAAGTGTTTCTTTGTAAAGAAAAGCAGTTGTTTGCAACATGGCAAATTACTGTTAGAAGTGAGATCAGTGTTACTTTTCTCTGTAGAAGCTTTGCTTTGAAATATAATCATGTTCTTTTGAAAGTGTATTCATCTCTTGAAAAGCTTTATTAAGAAACGCATGTGTTTCTTGGTAAAGAGAAGCAGTTTTTGCTACATGTCAAAGTCTTTTTAGAAGTGAGATCAGTGTTCCTTTTCTCTATAGAAGCTTTACTTTGGAAGATAATCACGTTTTTTTGAAAGTGCATTTATTTCATGAAATACTTTTGTAAGAAACACACATGTGTTTCTCTGTAAGGAGAAGCAGTTGTTTTCGACATGTCAAAGTATTGTTAGAAGTGAGATCAGTAGTCATTTTCTGTGTGCAAGCTTTAATTTGAAATATAATCACGTTCTTTTGAAAGTGTATTTATTTCTTTAAATGCTTTAGTAATAACACACATGTGTTTCTTGGTAAGGAAAGGCAGTTGTTTCTGACATGTCAAAGCCTTGTTAGAAGTGAGATCAGTATTCATTTCTCTTTAGAAACTTTACTTTGAAAGATAATCACATTCTTTGAAAGTGTATTCATTTCATAAATAACTTAAGTAAGAAACGCACAACTGTTCCTTGTAAAGAGAAGCCATTGTTTACGACATGTCAAAGTATTGTTAGAAGTGAGATCAGTGTTCCTTTCTCTGTAAAAGCTTTACTTTGAAAGATAATCACATTCTTTTCAAAGTGTATTCATTTCATGAAAAGCATTAGGAAGAAACGCATATGTGTTTCTCTGTAAAGAGAAGCAGTTTTTTCGACATGTCAAGTATTTTTAGAAGTGAGATCAGTGTTCCTTTTCTCTGTAGAAGCTTTGCTTTGAAGTATAATCATATTCTTTTGAAAGTGTATTCATTTCATGATAAGCTTTAGTAAGAAATGTACATGTGTTTCTCTGTAAAGAAAAGCACTTCTTTTCGACATGTCAAATTACTGTTAGAAGTGAGATCAGTGTTCATTTTCTCTGTGGAAGCTTTATTTTGAAATATAGTCACGTTCTTTTGAAAGTGTATTCATTTCTAGAAATGCTTTAGTAATAATGCTCATGTGTGTCTTGGTAAAGAGAAGCAGTTGTTTCTGACATGTCAAAGTCTTGTTAGAAGTGTGATCAGTATTCATTTCTCTGTAGAAGCTTTACTTTGAAAGATAATCACATTCTTTGAAAGTGTATTCATTTCATTAATAGCTTTAGTAAGAAACGCACAAGTGTTTCTCTGTAAAGAGAAGCTGTTGTTTGCGACATGTCAAAGTATTGTTAGAAGGGAGATCAGTGTTCCATTCTCTGTAGAAGCTTTGCTTTGAAATACAATTGGTTCTTTAAAAAGTGTATTCATTTCTTTAAAAACTTTAGTAAGAAACGCACATGTGTTTCTTGGTAATGAGAAGCAGTTGTTTGCGACATGTCAACGTCCTATTAGACCTGAGATCAGTGTTGCTTTGCTCTGTAGAAGCTTTAATTTGAAAGATAACCACATTCTTTGAAAGTGTATTTATTTCATAAATAGCTTTAGTAAGAAACGCACATGTGTTTCTCTGTAAAGAGAGGCCATTTTTTGCGACATGTCAAAGTATTGTTATTAGTGAGATCAGTGTTCCTTTTCTCTGTACAAGCTTTACATTGAAAGATAATCACGCTATTTTGAAACTGTATTCTTTCCTGAAAAGCTTTAGTTAAAACGCACTTGTGTTACTTGGTAAGGAGAAGCAGTTGTTTGCGACATGTCAAAGTGTTGTTTGAAGTGAGGTCAATATTCCTTTTCTAGGTACAAGATTTACTTTGAAAGATAATCACATTCTTTTGAAAGTGTATTCATTTCCTGAAAAGCTTTAGTAACTAACACACGTGTTTCTTGATAAAGAGAAGCAGTTTTTTGCGACATGTCAACGTCTTGTTAGAAGTGATATCAGTGTTCCTTTTCTTTGTACAAGCTTTACTTTGAAGGATAATCACATTCTTTTGAAAGTGTATACATTTCTTGAACAGCTTTAGTTAGAAACACATGTGTTTCTTGGTAAAGAGAAGCAGTTGTTTGCGACATGTCAAAGTATTGTTAGAAGTGAGATCAGTTTACCTTTCTCTGTACAACTTTACTTTGAAAGATAATCATATTCTTCTGAAAGTGTATTCATTTCATTAATAGCTTTAGTAAGAAACGCACAAGTGTTTCTCTGTAAAGAGAAGCAGTTGTTTGCGACATGTCAAAGTATTGTTAGAAGTGAGATCAGTGTTCCATTCTCTGTAGAAACTCTGCTTTGAAATATAATCATGTTCTTTTAAAAGTGTATTCATTTCTTTAAAACTTTAGTAAGCAAAGCACAGGTGTTACTTGGTTAGGAGAAGCAGTTGTTTGGGACATGTCAAAATATTGTTTGAAGTGAGATCAATATTCCTTTTCTCTGTACAAGCTTTAATTTGAAAGATAATCACGTTCTTTTGAAAGTGTATACATTTCTTGAAAATCTTTAGTAAGAAACATACATGTATTTCTCTCTAAAGAAAAGCAGTTGTTTGTGACATGTCAAATTACTGTTAAAAATGAGAACAGTTTTCTTTTCTCTCTACAAGCTTTACTTTGAAAGATAATCTCATTGTTTTGAAAGTGTATTCATTTCAAAAATAGCTTTAGTAAGAAACGCACAACTGTTTCTCTGTAAAGAAAAGCCATTTTTTGCGACATGTCAAAGTATTTTTGGAAGAGAGATAAGTGTTCCTTTCTCTGTAGAAGCTTTACTTTGAAAGATAATCACATTTATTTCAAAGTGTATTCATTTCATGAAAAGCTTTAGGAAGAAACACACACGTGTTTCCCTGTAAAGAGAAGCAGTTGTTTGCGACGTGTCAAATTATTGTTAGAAGTGATATCAATGTTCCTTTTCTCCGTAGAAGCTTTACTTTGAAAGAAAGTCACATTCTTTGGAAAGTGTATTCATTTTATAAATAGCTTTAGTAAGAAACACACGTCTTTCTGTGTAAAGAAAAGTTGTTTGCGACATGTCAAATTACTGTTAGAAGTGAGATCAGTGTTCCTTTTCTCTGTAGAAGCTATGCTTTGAAATATAATCACGTTCTTTTGAAAGTGTATTCATTTCTTGAAAAGCTTTACTAAGAAACCCACGTGTATCTTGTTAAAGAGAAGCAATTGTTTGCGACATGTCAAAGTATTGTTTGAAGTGAGATCAGTATTCCTTTTCTCTGTAGAAGCTTTATTTGAAAGATAATCACATTCTTTTGAAAGTGTATTCATTTCTTGAAATGCTTTAGTAAGAAACGCACATGTCTTTTTCTGTAAAGCAAAGCAGTTCTTTGTGACATGTCAAAGGCTTGTTAGAAGTGAGATCCGTGTTCCTTTTCTCTGTAGAATCTTTGCTTTTAAATATAATCACGTTCTTTTTAAAGTGTATTCATTTTAGGAAAAGCTTTATTAAGAAATGCACATGTGCTTCTCCTTATAGAGAAGCAGATTTTTTCGACATATCTATTACTGTTTGAAGTGAGATCAGTTTTCCTTTTCTCTGTAGAAGCTTTACTTTGGAAGATAATCACATTGTTTTGAAAGAGTTCATTTCAAAAATAGCTTTAGTAAGAAACGCAAAAGTGTTTCTTTGTAAAGAAAAGCAGTTGTTTGCAACATGGCAAATTACTGTTAGAAGTGAGATCAGTGTTACTTTTCTCTGTAGAAGCTTTGCTTTGAAATATAATCATGTTCTTTTGAAAGTGTATTCATCTCTTGAAAAGCTTTATTAAGAAACACATGTGTTTCTTGGTAAAGAGAAGCAGTTTTTGCTACATGTCAAAGTCTTTTTAGAAGTGAGATCAGTGTTCCTTTTCTCTATAGAAGCTTTACTTTGGAAGATAATCACGTTTTTTTGAAAGTGCATTTATTTCATGAAATACTTTTGTAAGAAACACACATGTGTTTCTCTGTAAGGAGAAGCAGTTGTTTTCGACATGTCAAAGTATTGTTAGAAGTGAGATCAGTAGTCATTTTCTGTGTGCAAGCTTTAATTTGAAATATAATCACGTTCTTTTGAAAGTGTATTTATTTCTTTAAATGCTTTAGTAATAACACACATGTGTTTCTTGGTAAGGAAAGGCAGTTGTTTCTGACATGTCAAAGCCTTGTTAGAAGTGAGATCAGTATTCATTTCTCTTTAGAAACTTTACTTTGAAAGATAATCACATTCTTTGAAAGTGTATTCATTTCATAAATAACTTAAGTAAGAAACGCACAACTGTTCCTTGTAAAGAGAAGCCATTGTTTACGACATGTCAAAGTATTGTTAGAAGTGAGATCAGTGTTCCTTTTCTCTGTAGAATCTTTGTTTTGAAATATAAACATGTTCTTTTGAAAGTGTATTCATATCTTGAAAAGCTTTAGTAAGAAACGCACATGTGTTTCTCTGTAAAGAGAAGCAGATGTTTGCGACATGTCAAATTACTGTTAGAAGTGAGATTAGTTTTCCTTTTCTCTGCAGAAGTTTTACTTTGAAAGATAATAACGTTCTTTTGAATGTGTATTTATTTCATGAAATGCTTTTGTAAGAAAAGCACATGTGTTTTTCTGTAAAGAGAAGCAGTTCTTTGGAACATGTTAAAGTACTGGTAGAAGTGAGATCCGTATTCCTTTTCTCTGTACAAGCTTTACTTTGAAAGATATTCACATTCTTTTGAAAGTGTATTCATTTCTTGAAAAGCTTTAGCATGAAACACACATGTGTATCTTGGTAAGGAGAAGCAGTTGTTTACGACATTCAAAGTATTGTTTGAAGTGAAATCAGTATTCCTTTTCTCTGTAGCAGGTTTACTTTGAAAGAAAATCACATTCTTTTGAAAGGGTGTTCATTTCATAAATAGCTTTAGTAAGAAACGCACATGTGTTTCTCTAAAGAGAGGCCATTTTTTGCGACATGTCAAAGTATTGTTAGAAGAGAGATCAGTGTTCCTTTCTGTGTAGAAGCTTTACTTTGAAAGATAATCACATTCCTTTGAAAGTGTATTCATTTCAGGATTAGCTTTAGTAAGAAACACACGTGTTACTTGGTAAAGAGATTCAATTGTTTCCTAAATGTCAAAGTCTTGTTAGAAGTGAGATCAGTGTTCCATCCTCTGTAGAAGCTTTGCTTTGAATGATAATCACGTTCTTTTGAATGTGTATTCATTTCTTAAAAAGTTTTAGTATGAAACACACATGAGTTTCTCTGTAAAGAAGCAGATGTTTGCAACTGTCAAATATCTATTAGAAGTGAGATCAGTTTTCCTTTTCTCTGTCAAAGCTTTATTTTGAAAGATAATCACGTTTTTTGAAAGTGTATTCGTTTCATATATAACTTTAGTAAGAAACGCACAGTTGTTTCTCTGTAAAGAAAGGCCGTATTATGCATCATGTCAAAGTATTTTTAGAAGAGAGATCAGTGTTCCTTTCTCTGTAAAAGCTTTACTTTGAAAGATAATCACATTCTTTTCAAAGTGTATTCATTTCATGAAAAGCATTAGGAAGAAACGCATATGTGTTTCTCTGTAAAGAGAAGCAGTTTTTTCCGACATGTCAAGTATTTTTAGAAGTGAGATCAGTGTTCCTTTTCTCTGTAGAAGCTTTGCTTTGAAGTATAATCATATTCTTTTGAAAGTGTATTCATTTCATGATAAGCTTTAGTAAGAAATGTACATGTGTTTCTCTGTAAAGAAAAGCACTTCTTTTCGACATGTCAAATTACTGTTAGAAGTGAGATCAGTGTTCATTTTCTCTGTGGAAGCTTTATTTTGAAATATAGTCACGTTCTTTTGAAAGTGTATTCATTTCTAGAAATGCTTTAGTAATAATGCTCATGTGTGTCTTGGTAAAGAGAAGCAGTTGTTTCTGACATGTCAAAGTCTTGTTAGAAGTGTGATCAGTATTCATTTCTCTGTAGAAGCTTTACTTTGAAAGATAATCACATTCTTTGAAAGTGTATTCATTTCATTAATAGCTTTAGTAAGAAACGCACAAGTGTTTCTCTGTAAAGAGAAGCTGTTGTTTGCGACATGTCAAAGTATTGTTAGAAGGGAGATCAGTGTTCCATTCTCTGTAGAAGCTTTGCTTTGAAATACAATTGGTTCTTTAAAAAGTGTATTCATTTCTTTAAAAACTTTAGTAAGAAACGCACATGTGTTTCTTGGTAATGAGAAGCAGTTGTTTGCGACATGTCAACGTCCTATTAGACCTGAGATCAGTGTTGCTTTGCTCTGTAGAAGCTTTAATTTGAAAGATAACCACATTCTTTGAAAGTGTATTTATTTCATAAATAGCTTTAGTAAGAAACGCGCATGTGTTTCTCTGTAAAGAGAGGCCATTTTTTGCGACATGTCAAAGTATTGTTATTAGTGAGATCAGTGTTCCTTTTCTCTGTACAAGCTTTACATTGAAAGATAATCACGCTATTTTGAAACTGTATTCTTTCCTGAAAAGCTTTAGTTAAAACGCACTTGTGTTACTTGGTAAGGAGAAGCAGTTGTTTGCGACATGTCAAAGTGTTGTTTGAAGTGAGGTCAATATTCCTTTTCTAGGTACAAGATTTACTTTGAAAGATAATCACATTCTTTTGAAAGTGTATTCATTTCCTGAAAAGCTTTAGTAACTAACACACGTGTTTCTTGATAAAGAGAAGCAGGTTTTTGCGACATGTCAACGTCTTGTTAGAAGTGATATCAGTGTTCCTTTTCTTTGTACAAGCTTTACTTTGAAGGATAATCACATTCTTTTGAAAGTGTATACATTTCTTGAACAGCTTTAGTTAGAAACACATGTGTTTCTTGGTAAAGAGAAGCAGTTGTTTGCGACATGTCAAAGTATTGTTAGAAGTGAGATCAGTTTACCTTTCTCTGTACAACTTTACTTTGAAAGATAATCATATTCTTCTGAAAGTGTATTCATTTCATTAATAGCTTTAGTAAGAAACGCACAAGTGTTTCTCTGTAAAGAGAAGCAGTTGTTTGCGACATGTCAAAGTATTGTTAGAAGTGAGATCAGTGTTCCATTCTCTGTAGAAACTCTGCTTTGAAATATAATCATGTTCTTTTAAAAGTGTATTCATTTCTTTAAAACTTTAGTAAGCAAAGCACATGTGTTACTTGGTTAGGAGAAGCAGTTGTTTGGGACATGTCAAAATATTGTTTGAAGTGAGATCAATATTCCTTTTCTCTGTACAAGCTTTAATTTGAAAGATAATCACGTTCTTTTGAAAGTGTATACATTTCTTGAAAATCTTTAGTAAGAAACATACATGTATTTCTCTCTAAAGAAAAGCAGTTGTTTGTGACATGTCAAATTACTGTTAAAAATGAGAACAGTTTTCTTTTCTCTCTACAAGCTTTACTTTGAAAGATAATCTCATTGTTTTGAAAGTGTATTCATTTCAAAAATAGCTTTAGTAAGAAACGCACAACTGTTTCTCTGTAAAGAAAAGCCATTTTTTGCGACATGTCAAAGTATTTTTGGAAGAGAGATAAGTGTTCCTTTCTCTGTAGAAGCTTTACTTTGAAAGATAATCACATTTATTTCAAAGTGTATTCATTTCATGAAAAGCTTTAGGAAGAAACACACACGTGTTTCCCTGTAAAGAGAAGCAGTTGTTTGCGACGTGTCAAATTATTGTTAGAAGTGATATCAATGTTCCTTTTCTCCGTAGAAGCTTTACTTTGAAAGAAAGTCACATTCTTTGGAAAGTGTATTCATTTTATAAATAGCTTTAGTAAGAAACACACGTCTTTCTGTGTAAAGAAAAGTTGTTTGCGACATGTCAAATTACTGTTAGAAGTGAGATCAGTGTTCCTTTTCTCTGTAGAAGCTATGCTTTGAAATATAATCACGTTCTTTTGAAAGTGTATTCATTTCTTGAAAAGCTTTACTAAGAAACCCACGTGTATCTTGTTAAAGAGAAGCAATTGTTTGCGACATGTCAAAGTATTGTTTGAAGTGAGATCAGTATTCCTTTTCTCTGTAGAAGCTTTATTTGAAAGATAATCACATTCTTTTGAAAGTGTATTCATTTCTTGAAATGCTTTAGTAAGAAACGCACATGTCTTTTTCTGTAAAGCAAAGCAGTTCTTTGTGACATGTCAAAGGCTTGTTAGAAGTGAGATCCGTGTTCCTTTTCTCTGTAGAATCTTTGCTTTTAAATATAATCACGTTCTTTTTAAAGTGTATTCATTTTAGGAAAAGCTTTATTAAGAAATGCACATGTGCTTCTCCTTATAGAGAAGCAGATTTTTTCGACATATCTATTACTGTTTGAAGTGAGATCAGTTTTCCTTTTCTCTGTAGAAGCTTTACTTTGGAAGATAATCACATTGTTTTGAAAGAGTTCATTTCAAAAATAGCTTTAGTAAGAAACGCAAAAGTGTTTCTTTGTAAAGAAAAGCAGTTGTTTGCAACATGGCAAATTACTGTTAGAAGTGAGATCAGTGTTACTTTTCTCTGTAGAAGCTTTGCTTTGAAATATAATCATGTTCTTTTGAAAGTGTATTCATCTCTTGAAAAGCTTTATTAAGAAACACATGTGTTTCTTGGTAAAGAGAAGCAGTTTTTGCTACATGTCAAAGTCTTTTTAGAAGTGAGATCAGTGTTCCTTTTCTCTATAGAAGCTTTACTTTGGAAGATAATCACGTTTTTTTGAAAGTGCATTTATTTCATGAAATACTTTTATAAGAAACACACATGTGTTTCTCTGTAAGGAGAAGCAGTTGTTTTCGACATGTCAAAGTATTGTTAGAAGTGAGATCAGTAGTCATTTTCTGTGTGCAAGCTTTAATTTGAAATATAATCACGTTCTTTTGAAAGTGTATTTATTTCTTTAAATGCTTTAGTAATAACACACATGTGTTTCTTGGTAAGGAAAGGCAGTTGTTTCTGACATGTCAAAGCCTTGTTAGAAGTGAGATCAGTATTCATTTCTCTTTAGAAACTTTACTTTGAAAGATAATCACATTCTTTGAAAGTGTATTCATTTCATAAATAACTTAAGTAAGAAACGCACAACTGTTCCTTGTAAAGAGAAGCCATTGTTTACGACATGTCAAAGTATTGTTAGAAGTGAGATCAGTGTTCCTTTTCTCTGTAGAATCTTTGTTTTGAAATATAAACATGTTCTTTTGAAAGTGTATTCATATCTTGAAAAGCTTTAGTAAGAAACGCACATGTGTTTCTCTGTAAAGAGAAGCAGATGTTTGCGACATGTCAAATTACTGTTAGAAGTGAGATTAGTTTTCCTTTTCTCTGCAGAAGTTTTACTTTGAAAGATAATAACGTTCTTTTGAATGTGTATTTATTTCATGAAATGCTTTTGTAAGAAAAGCACATGTGTTTTTCTGTAAAGAGAAGCAGTTCTTTGGAACATGTTAAAGTACTGGTAGACGTGAGATCCGTATTCCTTTTCTCTGTACAAGCTTTACTTTGAAAGATATTCACATTCTTTTGAAAGTGTATTCATTTCTTGAAAAGCTTTAGCATGAAACACACATGTGTATCTTGGTAAGGAGAAGCAGTTGTTTACGACATTCAAAGTATTGTTTGAAGTGAAATCAGTATTCCTTTTCTCTGTAGCAGGTTTACTTTGAAAGAAAATCACATTCTTTTGAAAGGGTGTTCATTTCATAAATAGCTTTAGTAAGAAACGCACATGTGTTTCTCTAAAGAGAGGCCATTTTTTGCGACATGTCAAAGTATTGTTAGAAGAGAGATCAGTGTTCCTTTCTGTGTAGAAGCTTTACTTTGAAAGATAATCACATTCCTTTGAAAGTGTATTCATTTCAGGATTAGCTTTAGTAAGAAACACACGTGTTACTTGGTAAAGAGATTCAATTGTTTCCTAAATGTCAAAGTCTTGTTAGAAGTGAGATCAGTGTTCCATCCTCTGTAGAAGCTTTGCTTTGAATGATAATCACGTTCTTTTGAATGTGTATTCATTTCTTAAAAAGTTTTAGTATGAAACACACATGAGTTTCTCTGTAAAGAAGCAGATGTTTGCAACTGTCAAATATCTATTAGAAGTGAGATCAGTTTTCCTTTTCTCTGTCAAAGCTTTATTTTGAAAGATAATCACGTTTTTTGAAAGTGTATTAGTTTCATATATAACTTTAGTAAGAAACGCACAGTTGTTTCTCTGTAAAGAAAGGCCGTATTATGCATCATGTCAAAGTATTTTTAGAAGAGAGATCAGTGTTCCTTTCTCTGTAAAAGCTTTACTTTGAAAGATAATCACATTCTTTTCAAAGTGTATTCATTTCATGAAAAGCATTAGGAAGAAACGCATATGTGTTTCTCTGTAAAGAGAAGCAGTTTTTTCCGACATGTCAAGTATTTTTAGAAGTGAGATCAGTGTTCCTTTTCTCTGTAGAAGCTTTGCTTTGAAGTATAATCATATTCTTTTGAAAGTGTATTCATTTCATGATAAGCTTTAGTAAGAAATGTACATGTGTTTCTCTGTAAAGAAAAGCACTTCTTTTCGACATGTCAAATTACTGTTAGAAGTGAGATCAGTGTTCATTTTCTCTGTGGAAGCTTTATTTTGAAATATAGTCACGTTCTTTTGAAAGTGTATTCATTTCTAGAAATGCTTTAGTAATAATGCTCATGTGTGTCTTGGTAAAGAGAAGCAGTTGTTTCTGACATGTCAAAGTCTTGTTAGAAGTGTGATCAGTATTCATTTCTCTGTAGAAGCTTTACTTTGAAAGATAATCACATTCTTTGAAAGTGTATTCATTTCATTAATAGCTTTAGTAAGAAACGCACAAGTGTTTCTCTGTAAAGAGAAGCTGTTGTTTGCGACATGTCAAAGTATTGTTAGAAGGGAGATCAGTGTTCCATTCTCTGTAGAAGCTTTGCTTTGAAATACAATTGGTTCTTTAAAAAGTGTATTCATTTCTTTAAAAACTTTAGTAAGAAACGCACATGTGTTTCTTGGTAATGAGAAGCAGTTGTTTGCGACATGTCAACGTCCTATTAGACCTGAGATCAGTGTTGCTTTGCTCTGTAGAAGCTTTAATTTGAAAGATAACCACATTCTTTGAAAGTGTATTTATTTCATAAATAGCTTTAGTAAGAAACGCACATGTGTTTCTCTGTAAAGAGAGGCCATTTTTTGCGACATGTCAAAGTATTGTTATTAGTGAGATCAGTGTTCCTTTTCTCTGTACAAGCTTTACATTGAAAGATAATCACGCTATTTTGAAACTGTATTCTTTCCTGAAAAGCTTTAGTTAAAACGCACTTGTGTTACTTGGTAAGGAGAAGCAGTTGTTTGCGACATGTCAAAGTGTTGTTTGAAGTGAGGTCAATATTCCTTTTCTAGGTACAAGATTTACTTTGAAAGATAATCACATTCTTTTGAAAGTGTATTCATTTCCTGAAAAGCTTTAGTAACTAACACACATGTGTTTCTTGATAAAGAGAAGCAGTTTTTTGCGACATGTCAACGTCTTGTTAGAAGTGATATCAGTGTTCCTTTTCTTTGTACAAGCTTTACTTTGAAGGATAATCACATTCTTTTGAAAGTGTATACATTTCTTGAACAGCTTTAGTTAGAAACACATGTGTTTCTTGGTAAAGAGAAGCAGTTGTTTGCGACATGTCAAAGTATTGTTAGAAGTGAGATCAGTTTACCTTTCTCTGTACAACTTTACTTTGAAAGATAATCATATTCTTCTGAAAGTGTATTCATTTCATTAATAGCTTTAGTAAGAAACGCACAAGTGTTTCTCTGTAAAGAGAAGCAGTTGTTTGCGACATGTCAAAGTATTGTTAGAAGTGAGATCAGTGTTCCATTCTCTGTAGAAACTCTGCTTTGAAATATAATCATGTTCTTTTAAAAGTGTATTCATTTCTTTAAAACTTTAGTAAGCAAAGCACATGTGTTACTTGGTTAGGAGAAGCAGTTGTTTGGGACATGTCAAAATATTGTTTGAAGTGAGATCAATATTCCTTTTCTCTGTACAAGCTTTAATTTGAAAGATAATCACGTTCTTTTGAAAGTGTATACATTTCTTGAAAATCTTTAGTAAGAAACATACATGTATTTCTCTCTAAAGAAAAGCAGTTGTTTGTGACATGTCAAATTACTGTTAAAAATGAGAACAGTTTTCTTTTCTCTCTACAAGCTTTACTTTGAAAGATAATCTCATTGTTTTGAAAGTGTATTCATTTCAAAAATAGCTTTAGTAAGAAACGCACAACTGTTTCTCTGTAAAGAAAAGCCATTTTTTGCGACATGTCAAAGTATTTTTGGAAGAGAGATAAGTGTTCCTTTCTCTGTAGAAGCTTTACTTTGAAAGATAATCACATTTATTTCAAAGTGTATTCATTTCATGAAAAGCTTTAGGAAGAAACACACACGTGTTTCCCTGTAAAGAGAAGCAGTTGTTTGCGACGTGTCAAATTATTGTTAGAAGTGATATCAATGTTCCTTTTCTCCGTAGAAGCTTTACTTTGAAAGAAAGTCACATTCTTTGGAAAGTGTATTCATTTTATAAATAGCTTTAGTAAGAAACACACGTCTTTCTGTGTAAAGAAAAGTTGTTTGCGACATGTCAAATTACTGTTAGAAGTGAGATCAGTGTTCCTTTTCTCTGTAGAAGCTATGCTTTGAAATATAATCACGTTCTTTTGAAAGTGTATTCATTTCTTGAAAAGCTTTACTAAGAAACCCACGTGTATCTTGTTAAAGAGAAGCAATTGTTTGCGACATGTCAAAGTATTGTTTGAAGTGAGATCAGTATTCCTTTTCTCTGTAGAAGCTTTATTTGAAAGATATCACATTCTTTTGAAAGTGTATTCATTTCTTGAAATGCTTTAGTAAGAAACGCACATGTCTTTTTCTGTAAAGCAAAGCAGTTCTTTGTGACATGTCAAAGGCTTGTTAGAAGTGAGATCCGTGTTCCTTTTCTCTGTAGAATCTTTGCTTTTAAATATAATCACGTTCTTTTTAAAGTGTATTCATTTTAGGAAAAGCTTTATTAAGAAATGCACATGTGCTTCTCCTTATAGAGAAGCAGATTTTTTCGACATATCTATTACTGTTTGAAGTGAGATCAGTTTTCCTTTTCTCTGTAGAAGCTTTACTTTGGAAGATAATCACATTGTTTTGAAAGAGTTCATTTCAAAAATAGCTTTAGTAAGAAACGCAAAAGTGTTTCTTTGTAAAGAAAAGCAGTTGTTTGCAACATGGCAAATTACTGTTAGAAGTGAGATCAGTGTTACTTTTCTCTGTAGAAGCTTTGCTTTGAAATATAATCATGTTCTTTTGAAAGTGTATTCATCTCTTGAAAAGCTTTATTAAGAAACGCATGTGTTTCTTGGTAAAGAGAAGCAGTTTTTGCTACATGTCAAAGTCTTTTTAGAAGTGAGATCAGTGTTCCTTTTCTCTATAGAAGCTTTACTTTGGAAGATAATCACGTTTTTTTGAAAGTGCATTTATTTCATGAAATACTTTTGTAAGAAACACACATGTGTTTCTCTGTAAGGAGAAGCAGTTGTTTTCGACATGTCAAAGTATTGTTAGAAGTGAGATCAGTAGTCATTTTCTGTGTGCAAGCTTTAATTTGAAATATAATCACGTTCTTTTGAAAGTGTATTTATTTCTTTAAATGCTTTAGTAATAACACACATGTGTTTCTTGGTAAGGAAAGGCAGTTGTTTCTGACATGTCAAAGCCTTGTTAGAAGTGAGATCAGTATTCATTTCTCTTTAGAAACTTTACTTTGAAAGATAATCACATTCTTTGAAAGTGTATTCATTTCATAAATAACTTAAGTAAGAAACGCACAACTGTTCCTTGTAAAGAGAAGCCATTGTTTACGACATGTTAAAGTATTGTTAGAAGTGAGATCAGTGTTCCTTTTCTCTGTAGAATCTTTGTTTTGAAATATAAACATGTTCTTTTGAAAGTGTATTCATATCTTGAAAAGCTTTAGTAAGAAACGCACATGTGTTTCTCTGTAAAGAGAAGCAGATGTTTGCGACATGTCAAATTACTGTTAGAAGTGAGATTAGTTTTCCTTTTCTCTGCAGAAGTTTTACTTTGAAAGATAATAACGTTCTTTTGAATGTGTATTTATTTCATGAAATGCTTTTGTAAGAAAAGCACATGTGTTTTTCTGTAAAGAGAAGCAGTTCTTTGGAACATGTTAAAGTACTGGTAGAAGTGAGATCCGTATTCCTTTTCTCTGTACAAGCTTTACTTTGAAAGATATTCACATTCTTTTGAAAGTGTATTCATTTCTTGAAAAGCTTTAGCATGAAACACACATGTGTATCTTGGTAAGGAGAAGCAGTTGTTTACGACATTCAAAGTATTGTTTGAAGTGAAATCAGTATTCCTTTTCTCTGTAGCAGGTTTACTTTGAAAGAAAATCACATTCTTTTGAAAGGGTGTTCATTTCATAAATAGCTTTAGTAAGAAACGCACATGTGTTTCTCTAAAGAGAGGCCATTTTTTGCGACATGTCAAAGTATTGTTAGAAGAGAGATCAGTGTTCCTTTCTGTGTAGAAGCTTTACTTTGAAAGATAATCACATTCCTTTGAAAGTGTATTCATTTCAGGATTAGCTTTAGTAAGAAACACACGTGTTACTTGGTAAAGAGATTCAATTGTTTCCTAAATGTCAAAGTCTTGTTAGAAGTGAGATCAGTGTTCCATCCTCTGTAGAAGCTTTGCTTTGAATGATAATCACGTTCTTTTGAATGTGTATTCATTTCTTAAAAAGTTTTAGTATGAAACACACATGAGTTTCTCTGTAAAGAAGCAGATGTTTGCAACTGTCAAATATCTATTAGAAGTGAGATCAGTTTTCCTTTTCTCTGTCAAAGCTTTATTTTGAAAGATAATCACGTTTTTTGAAAGTGTATTCGTTTCATATATAACTTTAGTAAGAAACGCACAGTTGTTTCTCTGTAAAGAAAGGCCGTATTATGCATCATGTCAAAGTATTTTTAGAAGAGAGATCAGTGTTCCTTTCTCTGTAAAAGCTTTACTTTGAAAGATAATCACATTCTTTTCAAAGTGTATTCATTTCATGAAAAGAATTAGGAAGAAACGCATATGTGTTTCTCTGTAAAGAGAAGCAGTTTTTTCCGACATGTCAAGTATTTTTAGAAGTGAGATCAGTGTTCCTTTTCTCTGTAGAAGCTTTGCTTTGAAGTATAATCATATTCTTTTGAAAGTGTATTCATTTCATGATAAGCTTTAGTAAGAAATGTACATGTGTTTCTCTGTAAAGAAAAGCACTTCTTTTCGACATGTCAAATTACTGTTAGAAGTGAGATCAGTGTTCATTTTCTCTGTGGAAGCTTTATTTTGAAATATAGTCACGTTCTTTTGAAAGTGTATTCATTTCTAGAAATGCTTTAGTAATAATGCTCATGTGTGTCTTGGTAAAGAGAAGCAGTTGTTTCTGACATGTCAAAGTCTTGTTAGAAGTGTGATCAGTATTCATTTCTCTGTAGAAGCTTTACTTTGAAAGATAATCACATTCTTTGAAAGTGTATTCATTTCATTAATAGCTTTAGTAAGAAACGCACAAGTGTTTCTCTGTAAAGAGAAGCTGTTGTTTGCGACATGTCAAAGTATTGTTAGAAGGGAGATCAGTGTTCCATTCTCTGTAGAAGCTTTGCTTTGAAATACAATTGGTTCTTTAAAAAGTGTATTCATTTCTTTAAAAACTTTAGTAAGAAACGCACATGTGTTTCTTGGTAATGAGAAGCAGTTGTTTGCGACATGTCAACGTCCTATTAGACCTGAGATCAGTGTTGCTTTGCTCTGTAGAAGCTTTAATTTGAAAGATAACCACATTCTTTGAAAGTGTATTTATTTCATAAATAGCTTTAGTAAGAAACGCACATGTGTTTCTCTGTAAAGAGAGGCCATTTTTTGCGACATGTCAAAGTATTGTTATTAGTGAGATCAGTGTTCCTTTTCTCTGTACAAGCTTTACATTGAAAGATAATCACGCTATTTTGAAACTGTATTCTTTCCTGAAAAGCTTTAGTTAAAACGCACTTGTGTTACTTGGTAAGGAGAAGCAGTTGTTTGCGACATGTCAAAGTGTTGTTTGAAGTGAGGTCAATATTCCTTTTCTAGGTACAAGATTTACTTTGAAAGATAATCACATTCTTTTGAAAGTGTATTCATTTCCTGAAAAGCTTTAGTAACTAACACACATGTGTTTCTTGATAAAGAGAAGCAGTTTTTTGCGACATGTCAACGTCTTGTTAGAAGTGATATCAGTGTTCCTTTTCTTTGTACAAGCTTTACTTTGAAGGATAATCACATTCTTTTGAAAGTGTATACATTTCTTGAACAGCTTTAGTTAGAAACACATGTGTTTCTTGGTAAAGAGAAGCAGTTGTTTGCGACATGTCAAAGTATTGTTAGAAGTGAGATCAGTTTACCTTTCTCTGTACAACTTTACTTTGAAAGATAATCATATTCTTCTGAAAGTGTATTCATTTCATTAATAGCTTTAGTAAGAAACGCACAAGTGTTTCTCTGTAAAGAGAAGCAGTTGTTTGCGACATGTCAAAGTATTGTTAGAAGTGAGATCAGTGTTCCATTCTCTGTAGAAACTCTGCTTTGAAATATAATCATGTTCTTTTAAAAGTGTATTCATTTCTTTAAAACTTTAGTAAGCAAAGCACATGTGTTACTTGGTTAGGAGAAGCAGTTGTTTGGGACATGTCAAAATATTGTTTGAAGTGAGATCAATATTCCTTTTCTCTGTACAAGCTTTAATTTGAAAGATAATCACGTTCTTTTGAAAGTGTATACATTTCTTGAAAATCTTTAGTAAGAAACATACATGTATTTCTCTCTAAAGAAAAGCAGTTGTTTGTGACATGTCAAATTACTGTTAAAAATGAGAACAGTTTTCTTTTCTCTCTACAAGCTTTACTTTGAAAGATAATCTCATTGTTTTGAAAGTGTATTCATTTCAAAAATAGCTTTAGTAAGAAACGCACAACTGTTTCTCTGTAAAGAAAAGCCATTTTTTGCGACATGTCAAAGTATTTTTGGAAGAGAGATAAGTGTTCCTTTCTCTGTAGAAGCTTTACTTTGAAAGATAATCACATTTATTTCAAAGTGTATTCATTTCATGAAAAGCTTTAGGAAGAAACACACACGTGTTTCCCTGTAAAGAGAAGCAGTTGTTTGCGACGTGTCAAATTATTGTTAGAAGTGATATCAATGTTCCTTTTCTCCGTAGAAGCTTTACTTTGAAAGAAAGTCACATTCTTTGGAAAGTGTATTCATTTTATAAATAGCTTTAGTAAGAAACACACGTCTTTCTGTGTAAAGAAAAGTTGTTTGCGACAAGTCAAATTACTGTTAGAAGTGAGATCAGTGTTCCTTTTCTCTGTAGAAGCTATGCTTTGAAATATAATCACGTTCTTTTGAAAGTGTATTCATCTCTTGAAAAGCTTTACTAAGAAACCCACGTGTATCTTGTTAAAGAGAAGCAATTGTTTGTGACATGTCAAAGTATTGTTTGAAGTGAGATCAGTATTCCTTTTCTCTGTAGAAGCTTTATTTGAAAGATAATCACATTCTTTTGAAAGTGTATTCATTTCTTGAAATGCTTTAGTAAGAAACGCACATGTCTTTTTCTGTAAAGCAAAGCAGTTCTTTGTGACATGTCAAAGGCTTGTTAGAAGTGAGATCCGTGTTCCTTTTCTCTGTAGAATCTTTGCTTTTAAATATAATCACGTTCTTTTTAAAGTGTATTCATTTTAGGAAAAGCTTTATTAAGAAATGCACATGTGCTTCTCCTTATAGAGAAGCAGATTTTTTCGACATATCTATTACTGTTTGAAGTGAGATCAGTTTTCCTTTTCTCTGTAGAAGCTTTACTTTGGAAGATAATCACATTGTTTTGAAAGAGTTCATTTCAAAAATAGCTTTAGTAAGAAACGCAAAAGTGTTTCTTTGTAAAGAAAAGCAGTTGTTTGCAACATGGCAAATTACTGTTAGAAGTGAGATCAGTGTTACTTTTCTCTGTAGAAGCTTTGCTTTGAAATATAATCATGTTCTTTTGAAAGTGTATTCATCTCTTGAAAAGCTTTATTAAGAAACGCATGTGTTTCTTGGTAAAGAGAAGCAGTTTTTGCTACATGTCAAAGTCTTTTTAGAAGTGAGATCAGTGTTCCTTTTCTCTATAGAAGCTTTACTTTGGAAGATAATCACGTTTTTTTGAAAGTGCATTTATTTCATGAAATACTTTTGTAAGAAACACACATGTGTTTCTCTGTAAGGAGAAGCAGTTGTTTTCGACATGTCAAAGTATTGTTAGAAGTGAGATCAGTAGTCATTTTCTGTGTGCAAGCTTTAATTTGAAATATAATCACGTTCTTTTGAAAGTGTATTTATTTCTTTAAATGCTTTAGTAATAACACACATGTGTTTCTTGGTAAGGAAAGGCAGTTGTTTCTGACATGTCAAAGCCTTGTTAGAAGTGAGATCAGTATTCATTTCTCTTTAGAAACTTTACTTTGAAAGATAATCACATTCTTTGAAAGTGTATTCATTTCATAAATAACTTAAGTAAGAAACGCACAACTGTTCCTTGTAAAGAGAAGCCATTGTTTACGACATGTCAAAGTATTGTTAGAAGTGAGATCAGTGTTCCTTTTCTCTGTAGAATCTTTGTTTTGAAATATAAACATGTTCTTTTGAAAGTGTATTCATATCTTGAAAAGCTTTAGTAAGAAACGCACATGTGTTTCTCTGTAAAGAGAAGCAGATGTTTGCGACATGTCAAATTACTGTTAGAAGTGAGATTAGTTTTCCTTTTCTCTGCAGAAGTTTTACTTTGAAAGATAATAACGTTCTTTTGAATGTGTATTTATTTCATGAAATGCTTTTGTAAGAAAAGCACATGTGTTTTTCTGTAAAGAGAAGCAGTTCTTTGGAACATGTTAAAGTACTGGTAGAAGTGAGATCCGTATTCCTTTTCTCTGTACAAGCTTTACTTTGAAAGATATTCACATTCTTTTGAAAGTGTATTCATTTCTTGAAAAGCTTTAGCATGAAACACACATGTGTATCTTGGTAAGGAGAAGCAGTTGTTTACGACATTCAAAGTATTGTTTGAAGTGAAATCAGTATTCCTTTTCTCTGTAGCAGGTTTACTTTGAAAGAAAATCACATTCTTTTGAAAGGGTGTTCATTTCATAAATAGCTTTAGTAAGAAACGCACATGTGTTTCTCTAAAGAGAGGCCATTTTTTGCGACATGTCAAAGTATTGTTAGAAGAGAGATCAGTGTTCCTTTCTGTGTAGAAGCTTTACTTTGAAAGATAATCACATTCCTTTGAAAGTGTATTCATTTCAGGATTAGCTTTAGTAAGAAACACACGTGTTACTTGGTAAAGAGATTCAATTGTTTCCTAAATGTCAAAGTCTTGTTAGAAGTGAGATCAGTGTTCCATCCTCTGTAGAAGCTTTGCTTTGAATGATAATCACGTTCTTTTGAATGTGTATTCATTTCTTAAAAAGTTTTAGTATGAAACACACATGAGTTTCTCTGTAACGAAGCAGATGTTTGCAACTGTCAAATATCTATTAGAAGTGAGATCAGTTTTCCTTTTCTCTGTCAAAGCTTTATTTTGAAAGATAATCACGTTTTTTGAAAGTGTATTGGTTTCATATATAACTTTAGTAAGAAACGCACAGTTGTTTCTCTGTAAAGAAAGGCCGTATTATGCATCATGTCAAAGTATTTTTAGAAGAGAGATCAGTGTTCCTTTCTCTGTAAAAGCTTTACTTTGAAAGATAATCACATTCTTTTCAAAGTGTATTCATTTCATGAAAAGCATTAGGAAGAAACGCATATGTGTTTCTCTGTAAAGAGAAGCAGTTTTTTCCGACATGTCAAGTATTTTTAGAAGTGAGATCAGTGTTCCTTTTCTCTGTAGAAGCTTTGCTTTGAAGTATAATCATATTCTTTTGAAAGTGTATTCATTTCATGATAAGCTTTAGTAAGAAATGTACATGTGTTTCTCTGTAAAGAAAAGCACTTCTTTTCGACATGTCAAATTACTGTTAGAAGTGAGATCAGTGTTCATTTTCTCTGTGGAAGCTTTATTTTGAAATATAGTCACGTTCTTTTGAAAGTGTATTCATTTCTAGAAATGCTTTAGTAATAATGCTCATGTGTGTCTTGGTAAAGAGAAGCAGTTGTTTCTGACATGTCAAAGTCTTGTTAGAAGTGTGATCAGTATTCATTTCTCTGTAGAAGCTTTACTTTGAAAGATAATCACATTCTTTGAAAGTGTATTCATTTCATTAATAGCTTTAGTAAGAAACGCACAAGTGTTTCTCTGTAAAGAGAAGCTGTTGTTTGCGACATGTCAAAGTATTGTTAGAAGGGAGATCAGTGTTCCATTCTCTGTAGAAGCTTTGCTTTGAAATACAATTGGTTCTTTAAAAAGTGTATTCATTTCTTTAAAAACTTTAGTAAGAAACGCACATGTGTTTCTTGGTAATGAGAAGCAGTTGTTTGCGACATGTCAACGTCCTATTAGACCTGAGATCAGTGTTGCTTTGCTCTGTAGAAGCTTTAATTTGAAAGATAACCACATTCTTTGAAAGTGTATTTATTTCATAAATAGCTTTAGTAAGAAACGCACATGTGTTTCTCTGTAAAGAGAGGCCATTTTTTGCGACATGTCAAAGTATTGTTATTAGTGAGATCAGTGTTCCTTTTCTCTGTACAAGCTTTACATTGAAAGATAATCACGCTATTTTGAAACTGTATTCTTTCCTGAAAAGCTTTAGTTAAAACGCACTTGTGTTACTTGGTAAGGAGAAGCAGTTGTTTGCGACATGTCAAAGTGTTGTTTGAAGTGAGGTCAATATTCCTTTTCTAGGTACAAGATTTACTTTGAAAGATAATCACATTCTTTTGAAAGTGTATTCATTTCCTGAAAAGCTTTAGTAACTAACACACATGTGTTTCTTGATAAAGAGAAGCAGTTTTTTGCGACATGTCAACGTCTTGTTAGAAGTGATATCAGTGTTCCTTTTCTTTGTACAAGCTTTACTTTGAAGGATAATCACATTCTTTTGAAAGTGTATACATTTCTTGAACAGCTTTAGTTAGAAACACATGTGTTTCTTGGTAAAGAGAAGCAGTTGTTTGCGACATGTCAAAGTATTGTTAGAAGTGAGATCAGTTTACCTTTCTCTGTACAACTTTACTTTGAAAGATAATCATATTCTTCTGAAAGTGTATTCATTTCATTAATAGCTTTAGTAAGAAACGCACAAGTGTTTCTCTGTAAAGAGAAGCAGTTGTTTGCGACATGTCAAAGTATTGTTAGAAGTGAGATCAGTGTTCCATTCTCTGTAGAAACTCTGCTTTGAAATATAATCATGTTCTTTTAAAAGTGTATTCATTTCTTTAAAACTTTAGTAAGCAAAGCACATGTGTTACTTGGTTAGGAGAAGCAGTTGTTTGGGACATGTCAAAATATTGTTTGAAGTGAGATCAATATTCCTTTTCTCTGTACAAGCTTTAATTTGAAAGATAATCACGTTCTTTTGAAAGTGTATACATTTCTTGAAAATCTTTAGTAAGAAACATACATGTATTTCTCTCTAAAGAAAAGCAGTTGTTTGTGACATGTCAAATTACTGTTAAAAATGAGAACAGTTTTCTTTTCTCTCTACAAGCTTTACTTTGAAAGATAATCTCATTGTTTTGAAAGTGTATTCATTTCAAAAATAGCTTTAGTAAGAAACGCACAACTGTTTCTCTGTAAAGAAAAGCCATTTTTTGCGACATGTCAAAGTATTTTTGGAAGAGAGATAAGTGTTCCTTTCTCTGTAGAAGCTTTACTTTGAAAGATAATCACATTTATTTCAAAGTGTATTCATTTCATGAAAAGCTTTAGGAAGAAACACACACGTGTTTCCCTGTAAAGAGAAGCAGTTGTTTGCGACGTGTCAAATTATTGTTAGAAGTGATATCAATGTTCCTTTTCTCCGTAGAAGCTTTACTTTGAAAGAAAGTCACATTCTTTGGAAAGTGTATTCATTTTATAAATAGCTTTAGTAAGAAACACACGTCTTTCTGTGTAAAGAAAAGTTGTTTGCGACATGTCAAATTACTGTTAGAAGTGAGATCAGTGTTCCTTTTCTCTGTAGAAGCTATGCTTTGAAATATAATCACGTTCTTTTGAAAGTGTATTCATTTCTTGAAAAGCTTTACTAAGAAACCCACGTGTATCTTGTTAAAGAGAAGCAATTGTTTGCGACATGTCAAAGTATTGTTTGAAGTGAGATCAGTATTCCTTTTCTCTGTAGAAGCTTTATTTGAAAGATAATCACATTCTTTTGAAAGTGTATTCATTTCTTGAAATGCTTTAGTAAGAAACGCACATGTCTTTTTCTGTAAAGCAAAGCAGTTCTTTGTGACATGTCAAAGGCTTGTTAGAAGTGAGATCCGTGTTCCTTTTCTCTGTAGAATCTTTGCTTTTAAATATAATCACGTTCTTTTTAAAGTGTATTCATTTTAGGAAAAGCTTTATTAAGAAATGCACATGTGCTTCTCCTTATAGAGAAGCAGATTTTTTTCGACATATCTATTACTGTTTGAAGTGAGATCAGTTTTCCTTTTCTCTGTAGAAGCTTTACTTTGGAAGATAATCACATTGTTTTGAAAGAGTTCATTTCAAAAATAGCTTTAGTAAGAAACGCAAAAGTGTTTCTTTGTAAAGAAAAGCAGTTGTTTGCAACATGGCAAATTACTGTTAGAAGTGAGATCAGTGTTACTTTTCTCTGTAGAAGCTTTGCTTTGAAATATAATCATGTTCTTTTGAAAGTGTATTCATCTCTTGAAAAGCTTTATTAAGAAACACATGTGTTTCTTGGTAAAGAGAAGCAGTTTTTGCTACATGTCAAAGTCTTTTTAGAAGTGAGATCAGTGTTCCTTTTCTCTATAGAAGCTTTACTTTGGAAGATAATCACGTTTTTTTGAAAGTGCATTTATTTCATGAAATACTTTTGTAAGAAACACACATGTGTTTCTCTGTAAGGAGAAGCAGTTGTTTTCGACATGTCAAAGTATTGTTAGAAGTGAGATCAGTAGTCATTTTCTGTGTGCAAGCTTTAATTTGAAATATAATCACGTTCTTTTGAAAGTGTATTTATTTCTTTAAATGCTTTAGTAATAACACACATGTGTTTCTTGGTAAGGAAAGGCAGTTGTTTCTGACATGTCAAAGCCTTGTTAGAAGTGAGATCAGTATTCATTTCTCTTTAGAAACTTTACTTTGAAAGATAATCACATTCTTTGAAAGTGTATTCATTTCATAAATAACTTAAGTAAGAAACGCACAACTGTTCCTTGTAAAGAGAAGCCATTGTTTACGACATGTCAAAGTATTGTTAGAAGTGAGATCAGTGTTCCTTTTCTCTGTAGAATCTTTGTTTTGAAATATAAACATGTTCTTTTGAAAGTGTATTCATATCTTGAAAAGCTTTAGTAAGAAACGCACATGTGTTTCTCTGTAAAGAGAAGCAGATGTTTGCGACATGTCAAATTACTGTTAGAAGTGAGATTAGTTTTCCTTTTCTCTGCAGAAGTTTTACTTTGAAAGATAATAACGTTCTTTTGAATGTGTATTTATTTCATGAAATGCTTTTGTAAGAAAAGCACATGTGTTTTTCTGTAAAGAGAAGCAGTTCTTTGGAACATGTTAAAGTACTGGTAGAAGTGAGATCCGTATTCCTTTTCTCTGTACAAGCTTTACTTTGAAAGATATTCACATTCTTTTGAAAGTGTATTCATTTCTTGAAAAGCTTTAGCATGAAACACACATGTGTATCTTGGTAAGGAGAAGCAGTTGTTTACGGCATTCAAAGTATTGTTTGAAGTGAAATCAGTATTCCTTTTCTCTGTAGCAGGTTTACTTTGAAAGAAAATCACATTCTTTTGAAAGGGTGTTCATTTCATAAATAGCTTTAGTAAGAAACGCACATGTGTTTCTCTAAAGAGAGGCCATTTTTTGCGACATGTCAAAGTATTGTTAGAAGAGAGATCAGTGTTCCTTTCTGTGTAGAAGCTTTACTTTGAAAGATAATCACATTCCTTTGAAAGTGTATTCATTTCAGGATTAGCTTTAGTAAGAAACACACGTGTTACTTGGTAAAGAGATTCAATTGTTTCCTAAATGTCAAAGTCTTGTTAGAAGTGAGATCAGTGTTCCATCCTCTGTAGAAGCTTTGCTTTGAATGATAATCACGTTCTTTTGAATGTGTATTCATTTCTTAAAAAGTTTTAGTATGAAACACACATGAGTTTCTCTGTAAAGAAGCAGATGTTTGCAACTGTCAAATATCTATTAGAAGTGAGATCAGTTTTCCTTTTCTCTGTCAAAGCTTTATTTTGAAAGATAATCACGTTTTTTGAAAGTGTATTAGTTTCATATATAACTTTAGTAAGAAACGCACAGTTGTTTCTCTGTAAAGAAAGGCCGTATTATGCATCATGTCAAAGTATTTTTAGAAGAGAGATCAGTGTTCCTTTCTTTGTAAAAGCTTTACTTTGAAAGATAATCACATTCTTTTCAAAGTGTATTCATTTCATGAAAAGCATTAGGAAGAAACGCATATGTGTTTCTCTGTAAAGAGAAGCAGTTTTTTCCGACATGTCAAGTATTTTTAGAAGTGAGATCAGTGTTCCTTTTCTCTGTAGAAGCTTTGCTTTGAAGTATAATCATATTCTTTTGAAAGTGTATTCATTTCATGATAAGCTTTAGTAAGAAATGTACATGTGTTTCTCTGTAAAGAAAAGCACTTCTTTTCGACATGTCAAATTACTGTTAGAAGTGAGATCAGTGTTCATTTTCTCTGTGGAAGCTTTATTTTGAAATATAGTCACGTTCTTTTGAAAGTGTATTCATTTCTAGAAATGCTTTAGTAATAATGCTCATGTGTGTCTTGGTAAAGAGAAGCAGTTGTTTCTGACATGTCAAAGTCTTGTTAGAAGTGTGATCAGTATTCATTTCTCTGTAGAAGCTTTACTTTGAAAGATAATCACATTCTTTGAAAGTGTATTCATTTCATTAATAGCTTTAGTAAGAAACGCACAAGTGTTTCTCTGTAAAGAGAAGCTGTTGTTTGCGACATGTCAAAGTATTGTTAGAAGGGAGATCAGTGTTCCATTCTCTGTAGAAGCTTTGCTTTGAAATACAATTGGTTCTTTAAAAAGTGTATTCATTTCTTTAAAAACTTTAGTAAGAAACGCACATGTGTTTCTTGGTAATGAGAAGCAGTTGTTTGCGACATGTCAACGTCCTATTAGACCTGAGATCAGTGTTGCTTTGCTCTGTAGAAGCTTTAATTTGAAAGATAACCACATTCTTTGAAAGTGTATTTATTTCATAAATAGCTTTAGTAAGAAACGCGCATGTGTTTCTCTGTAAAGAGAGGCCATTTTTTGCGACATGTCAAAGTATTGTTATTAGTGAGATCAGTGTTCCTTTTCTCTGTACAAGCTTTACATTGAAAGATAATCACGCTATTTTGAAACTGTATTCTTTCCTTAAAAGCTTTAGTTAAAACGCACTTCTGTTACTTGGTAAGGAGAAGCAGTTGTTTGCGACATGTCAAAGTGTTGTTTGAAGTGAGGTCAATATTCCTTTTCTAGGTACAAGATTTACTTTGAAAGATAATCACATTCTTTTGAAAGTGTATTCATTTCCTGAAAAGCTTTAGTAACTAACACACATGTGTTTCTTGATAAAGAGAAGCAGTTTTTTGCGACATGTCAACGTCTTGTTAGAAGTGATATCAGTGTTCCTTTTCTTTGTACAAGCTTTACTTTGAAGGATAATCACATTCTTTTGAAAGTGTATACATTTCTTGAACAGCTTTAGTTAGAAACACATGTGTTTCTTGGTAAAGAGAAGCAGTTGTTTGCGACATGTCAAAGTATTGTTAGAAGTGAGATCAGTTTACCTTTCTCTGTACAACTTTACTTTGAAAGATAATCATATTCTTCTGAAAGTGTATTCATTTCATTAATAGCTTTAGTAAGAAACGCACAAGTGTTTCTCTGTAAAGAGAAGCAGTTGTTTGCGACATGTCAAAGTATTGTTAGAAGTGAGATCAGTGTTCGATTCTCTGTAGAAGCTTTGCTTTGCAATACAATTGGTTCTTTAAAAAGTGTATTCATTTCTTTAAAAACTTTAGTAAGAAACGCACATGTGTTTCTTGGTAATGAGAAGCAGTTGTTTGCGACATGTCAACGTCCTATTAGACCTGAGATCAGTGTTGCTTTGCTCTGTAGAAGCTTTAATTTGAAAGATAACCACATTCTTTGAAAGTGTATTTATTTCATAAATAGCTTTAGTAAGAAACGCACATGTGTTTCTCTGTAAAGAGAGGCCATTTTTTGCGACATGTCAAAGTATTGTTATTAGTGAGATCAGTGTTCCTTTTCTCTGTACAAGCTTTACATTGAAAGATAATCACGCTATTTTGAAACTGTATTCTTTCCTGAAAAGCTTTAGTTAAAACGCACTTGTGTTACTTGGTAAGGAGAAGCAGTTGTTTGCGACATGTCAAAGTGTTGTTTGAAGTGAGGTCAATATTCCTTTTCTAGGTACAAGATTTACTTTGAAAGATAATCACATTCTTTTGAAAGTGTATTCATTTCCTGAAAAGCTTTAGTAACTAACACACGTGTTTCTTGATAAAGAGAAGCAGTTTTTTGCGACATGTCAACGTCTTGTTAGAAGTGATATCAGTGTTCCTTTTCTTTGTACAAGCTTTACTTTGAAGGATAATCACATTCTTTTGAAAGTGTATACATTTCTTGAACAGCTTTAGTTAGAAACACATGTGTTTCTTGGTAAAGAGAAGCAGTTGTTTGCGACATGTCAAAGTATTGTTAGAAGTGAGATCAGTTTACCTTTCTCTGTACAACTTTACTTTGAAAGATAATCATATTCTTCTGAAAGTGTATTCATTTCATTAATAGCTTTAGTAAGAAACGCACAAGTGTTTCTCTGTAAAGAGAAGCAGTTGTTTGCGACATGTCAAAGTATTGTTAGAAGTGAGATCAGTGTTCCATTCTCTGTAGAAACTCTGCTTTGAAATATAATCATGTTCTTTTAAAAGTGTATTCATTTCTTTAAAACTTTAGTAAGCAAAGCACATGTGTTACTTGGTTAGGAGAAGCAGTTGTTTGGGACATGTCAAAATATTGTTTGAAGTGAGATCAATATTCCTTTTCTCTGTACAAGCTTTAATTTGAAAGATAATCACGTTCTTTTGAAAGTGTATACATTTCTTGAAAATCTTTAGTAAGAAACATACATGTATTTCTCTCTAAAGAAAAGCAGTTGTTTGTGACATGTCAAATTACTGTTAAAAATGAGAACAGTTTTCTTTTCTCTCTACAAGCTTTACTTTGAAAGATAATCTCATTGTTTTGAAAGTGTATTCATTTCAAAAATAGCTTTAGTAAGAAACGCACAACTGTTTCTCTGTAAAGAAAAGCCATTTTTTGCGACATGTCAAAGTATTTTTGGAAGAGAGATAAGTGTTCCTTTCTCTGTAGAAGCTTTACTTTGAAAGATAATCACATTTATTTCAAAGTGTATTCATTTCATGAAAAGCTTTAGGAAGAAACACACACGTGTTTCCCTGTAAAGAGAAGCAGTTGTTTGCGACGTGTCAAATTATTGTTAGAAGTGATATCAATGTTCCTTTTCTCCGTAGAAGCTTTACTTTGAAAGAAAGTCACATTCTTTGGAAAGTGTATTCATTTTATAAATAGCTTTAGTAAGAAACACACGTCTTTCTGTGTAAAGAAAAGTTGTTTGCGACATGTCAAATTACTGTTAGAAGTGAGATCAGTGTTCCTTTTCTCTGTAGAAGCTATGCTTTGAAATATAATCACGTTCTTTTGAAAGTGTATTCATCTCTTGAAAAGCTTTACTAAGAAACCCACGTGTATCTTGTTAAAGAGAAGCAATTGTTTGCGACATGTCAAAGTATTGTTTGAAGTGAGATCAGTATTCCTTTTCTCTGTAGAAGCTTTATTTGAAAGATAATCACATTCTTTTGAAAGTGTATTCATTTCTTGAAATGCTTTAGTAAGAAACGCACATGTCTTTTTCTGTAAAGCAAAGCAGTTCTTTGTGACATGTCAAAGGCTTGTTAGAAGTGAGATCCGTGTTCCTTTTCTCTGTAGAATCTTTGCTTTTAAATATAATCACGTTCTTTTTAAAGTGTATTCATTTTAGGAAAAGCTTTATTAAGAAATGCACATGTGCTTCTCCTTATAGAGAAGCAGATTTTTTCGACATATCTATTACTGTTTGAAGTGAGATCAGTTTTCCTTTTCTCTGTAGAAGCTTTACTTTGGAAGATAATCACATTGTTTTGAAAGAGTTCATTTCAAAAATAGCTTTAGTAAGAAACGCAAAAGTGTTTCTTTGTAAAGAAAAGCAGTTGTTTGCAACATGGCAAATTACTGTTAGAAGTGAGATCAGTGTTACTTTTCTCTGTAGAAGCTTTGCTTTGAAATATAATCATGTTCTTTTGAAAGTGTATTCATCTCTTGAAAAGCTTTATTAAGAAACGCATGTGTTTCTTGGTAAAGAGAAGCAGTTTTTGCTACATGTCAAAGTCTTTTTAGAAGTGAGATCAGTGTTCCTTTTCTCTATAGAAGCTTTACTTTGGAAGATAATCACGTTTTTTTGAAAGTGCATTTATTTCATGAAATACTTTTGTAAGAAACACACATGTGTTTCTCTGTAAGGAGAAGCAGTTGTTTTCGACATGTCAAAGTATTGTTAGAAGTGAGATCAGTAGTCATTTTCTGTGTGCAAGCTTTAATTTGAAATATAATCACGTTCTTTTGAAAGTGTATTTATTTCTTTAAATGCTTTAGTAATAACACACATGTGTTTCTTGGTAAGGAAAGGCAGTTGTTTCTGACATGTCAAAGCCTTGTTAGAAGTGAGATCAGTATTCATTTCTCTTTAGAAACTTTACTTTGAAAGATAATCACATTCTTTGAAAGTGTATTCATTTCATAAATAACTTAAGTAAGAAACGCACAACTGTTCCTTGTAAAGAGAAGCCATTGTTTACGACATGTCAAAGTATTGTTAGAAGTGAGATCAGTGTTCCTTTTCTCTGTAGAATCTTTGTTTTGAAATATAAACATGTTCTTTTGAAAGTGTATTCATATCTTGAAAAGCTTTAGTAAGAAACGCACATGTGTTTCTCTGTAAAGAGAAGCAGATGTTTGCGACATGTCAAATTACTGTTAGAAGTGAGATTAGTTTTCCTTTTCTCTGCAGAAGTTTTACTTTGAAAGATAATAACGTTCTTTTGAATGTGTATTTATTTCATGAAATGCTTTTGTAAGAAAAGCACATGTGTTTTTCTGTAAAGAGAAGCAGTTCTTTGGAACATGTTAAAGTACTGGTAGAAGTGAGATCCGTATTCCTTTTCTCTGTACAAGCTTTACTTTGAAAGATATTCACATTCTTTTGAAAGTGTATTCATTTCTTGAAAAGCTTTAGCATGAAACACACATGTGTATCTTGGTAAGGAGAAGCAGTTGTTTACGACATTCAAAGTATTGTTTGAAGTGAAATCAGTATTCCTTTTCTCTGTAGCAGGTTTACTTTGAAAGAAAATCACATTCTTTTGAAAGGGTGTTCATTTCATAAATAGCTTTAGTAAGAAACGCACATGTGTTTCTCTAAAGAGAGGCCATTTTTTGCGACATGTCAAAGTATTGTTAGAAGAGAGATCAGTGTTCCTTTCTGTGTAGAAGCTTTACTTTGAAAGATAATCACATTCCTTTGAAAGTGTATTCATTTCAGGATTAGCTTTAGTAAGAAACACACGTGTTACTTGGTAAAGAGATTCAATTGTTTCCTAAATGTCAAAGTCTTGTTAGAAGTGAGATCAGTGTTCCATCCTCTGTAGAAGCTTTGCTTTGAATGATAATCACGTTCTTTTGAATGTGTATTCATTTCTTAAAAAGTTTTAGTATGAAACACACATGAGTTTCTCTGTAAAGAAGCAGATGTTTGCAACTGTCAAATATCTATTAGAAGTGAGATCAGTTTTCCTTTTCTCTGTCAAAGCTTTATTTTGAAAGATAACCACGTTTTTTGAAAGTGTATTAGTTTCATATATAACTTTAGTAAGAAACGCACAGTTGTTTCTCTGTAAAGAAAGGCCGTATTATGCATCATGTCAAAGTATTTTTAGAAGAGAGATCAGTGTTCCTTTCTCTGTAAAAGCTTTACTTTGAAAGATAATCACATTCTTTTCAAAGTGTATTCATTTCATGAAAAGCATTAGGAAGAAACGCATATGTGTTTCTCTGTAAAGAGAAGCAGTTTTTTCCGACATGTCAAGTATTTTTAGAAGTGAGATCAGTGTTCCTTTTCTCTGTAGAAGCTTTGCTTTGAAGTATAATCATATTCTTTTGAAAGTGTATTCATTTCATGATAAGCTTTAGTAAGAAATGTACATGTGTTTCTCTGTAAAGAAAAGCACTTCTTTTCGACATGTCAAATTACTGTTAGAAGTGAGATCAGTGTTCATTTTCTCTGTGGAAGCTTTATTTTGAAATATAGTCACGTTCTTTTGAAAGTGTATTCATTTCTAGAAATGCTTTAGTAATAATGCTCATGTGTGTCTTGGTAAAGAGAAGCAGTTGTTTCTGACATGTCAAAGTCTTCTTAGAAGTGTGATCAGTATTCATTTCTCTGTAGAAGCTTTACTTTGAAAGATAATCACATTCTTTGAAAGTGTATTCGTTTCATTAATAGCTTTAGTAAGAAACGCACAAGTGTTTCTCTGTAAAGAGAAGCTGTTGTTTGCGACATGTCAAAGTATTGTTAGAAGGGAGATCAGTGTTCCATTCTCTGTAGAAGCTTTGCTTTGAAATACAATTGGTTCTTTAAAAAGTGTATTCATTTCTTTAAAAACTTTAGTAAGAAACGCACATGTGTTTCTTAGTAATGAGAAGCAGTTGTTTGCGACATGTCAACGTCCTATTAGACCTGAGATCAGTGTTGCTTTTCTCTGTAGAAGCTTTAATTTGAAAGATAACCACATTCTTTGAAAGTGTATTTATTTCATAAATAGCTTTAGTAAGAAACGCACATGTGTTTCTCTGTAAAGAGAGGCCATTTTTTGCGACATGTCAAAGTATTGTTATTAGTGAGATCAGTGTTCCTTTTCTCTGTACAAGCTTTACATTGAAAGATAATCACGCTATTTTGAAACTGTATTCTTTCCTGAAAAGCTTTAGTTAAAACGCACTTGTGTTACTTGGTAAGGAGAAGCAGTTGTTTGCGACATGTCAAAGTGTTGTTTGAAGTGAGGTCAATATTCCTTTTCTAGGTACAAGATTTACTTTGAAAGATAATCACATTCTTTTGAAAGTGTATTCATTTCCTGAAAAGCTTTAGTAACTAACACACATGTGTTTCTTGATAAAGAGAAGCAGTTTTTTGCGACATGTCAACGTCTTGTTAGAAGTGATATCAGTGTTCCTTTTCTTTGTACAAGCTTTACTTTGAAGGATAATCACATTCTTTTGAAAGTGTATACATTTCTTGAACAGCTTTAGTTAGAAACACATGTGTTTCTTGGTAAGGAAAGGCAGTTGTTTCTGACATGTCAAAGCCTTGTTAGAAGTGAGATCAGTATTCATTTCTCTTTAGAAACTTTACTTTGAAAGATAATCACATTCTTTGAAAGTGTATTCATTTCATAAATAACTTAAGTAAGAAACGCACAACTGTTCCTTGTAAAGAGAAGCCATTGTTTACGACATGTCAAAGTATTGTTAGAAGTGAGATCAGTGTTCCTTTTCTCTGTAGAATCTTTGTTTTGAAATATAAACATGTTCTTTTGAAAGTGTATTCATATCTTGAAAAGCTTTAGTAAGAAACGCACATGTGTTTCTCTGTAAAGAGAAGCAGATGTTTGCGACATGTCAAATTACTGTTAGAAGTGAGATTAGTTTTCCTTTTCTCTGCAGAAGTTTTACTTTGAAAGATAATAACGTTCTTTTGAATGTGTATTTATTTCATGAAATGCTTTTGTAAGAAAAGCACATGTGTTTTTCTGTAAAGAGAAGCAGTTCTTTGGAACATGTTAAAGTACTGGTAGAAGTGAGATCCGTATTCCTTTTCTCTGTACAAGCTTTACTTTGAAAGATATTCACATTCTTTTGAAAGTGTATTCATTTCTTGAAAAGCTTTAGCATGAAACACACATGTGTATCTTGGTAAGGAGAAGCAGTTGTTTACGACATTCAAAGTATTGTTTGAAGTGAAATCAGTATTCCTTTTCTCTGTAGCAGGTTTACTTTGAAAGAAAATCACATTCTTTTGAAAGGGTGTTCATTTCATAAATAGCTTTAGTAAGAAACGCACATGTGTTTCTCTAAAGAGAGGCCATTTTTTGCGACATGTCAAAGTATTGTTAGAAGAGAGATCAGTGTTCCTTTCTGTGTAGAAGCTTTACTTTGAAAGATAATCACATTCCTTTGAAAGTGTATTCATTTCAGGATTAGCTTTAGTAAGAAACACACGTGTTACTTGGTAAAGAGATTCAATTGTTTCCTAAATGTCAAAGTCTTGTTAGAAGTGAGATCAGTGTTCCATCCTCTGTAGAAGCTTTGCTTTGAATGATAATCACGTTCTTTTGAATGTGTATTCATTTCTTAAAAAGTTTTAGTATGAAACACACATGAGTTTCTCTGTAAAGAAGCAGATGTTTGCAACTGTCAAATATCTATTAGAAGTGAGATCAGTTTTCCTTTTCTCTGTCAAAGCTTTATTTTGAAAGATAACCACGTTTTTTGAAAGTGTATTAGTTTCATATATAACTTTAGTAAGAAACGCACAGTTGTTTCTCTGTAAAGAAAGGCCGTATTATGCATCATGTCAAAGTATTTTTAGAAGAGAGATCAGTGTTCCTTTCTCTGTAAAAGCTTTACTTTGAAAGATAATCACATTCTTTTCAAAGTGTATTCATTTCATGAAAAGCATTAGGAAGAAACGCATATGTGTTTCTCTGTAAAGAGAAGCAGTTTTTTCCGACATGTCAAGTATTTTTAGAAGTGAGATCAGTGTTCCTTTTCTCTGTAGAAGCTTTGCTTTGAAGTATAATCATATTCTTTTGAAAGTGTATTCATTTCATGATAAGCTTTAGTAAGAAATGTACATGTGTTTCTCTGTAAAGAAAAGCACTTCTTTTCGACATGTCAAATTACTGTTAGAAGTGAGATCAGTGTTCATTTTCTCTGTGGAAGCTTTATTTTGAAATATAGTCACGTTCTTTTGAAAGTGTATTCATTTCTAGAAATGCTTTAGTAATAATGCTCATGTGTGTCTTGGTAAAGAGAAGCAGTTGTTTCTGACATGTCAAAGTCTTCTTAGAAGTGTGATCAGTATTCATTTCTCTGTAGAAGCTTTACTTTGAAAGATAATCACATTCTTTGAAAGTGTATTCATTTCATTAATAGCTTTAGTAAGAAACGCACAAGTGTTTCTCTGTAAAGAGAAGCTGTTGTTTGCGACATGTCAAAGTATTGTTAGAAGGGAGATCAGTGTTCCATTCTCTGTAGAAGCTTTGCTTTGAAATACAATTGGTTCTTTAAAAAGTGTATTCATTTCTTTAAAAACTTTAGTAAGAAACGCACATGTGTTTCTTAGTAATGAGAAGCAGTTGTTTGCGACATGTCAACGTCCTATTAGACCTGAGATCAGTGTTGCTTTTCTCTGTAGAAGCTTTAATTTGAAAGATAACCACATTCTTTGAAAGTGTATTTATTTCATAAATAGCTTTAGTAAGAAACGCACATGTGTTTCTCTGTAAAGAGAGGCCATTTTTTGCGACATGTCAAAGTATTGTTATTAGTGAGATCAGTGTTCCTTTTCTCTGTACAAGCTTTACATTGAAAGATAATCACGCTATTTTGAAACTGTATTCTTTCCTGAAAAGCTTTAGTTAAAACGCACTTGTGTTACTTGGTAAGGAGAAGCAGTTGTTTGCGACATGTCAAAGTGTTGTTTGAAGTGAGGTCAATATTCCTTTTCTAGGTACAAGATTTACTTTGAAAGATAATCACATTCTTTTGAAAGTGTATTCATTTCCTGAAAAGCTTTAGTAACTAACACACATGTGTTTCTTGATAAAGAGAAGCAGTTTTTTGCGACATGTCAACGTCTTGTTAGAAGTGATATCAGTGTTCCTTTTCTTTGTACAAGCTTTACTTTGAAGGATAATCACATTCTTTTGAAAGTGTATACATTTCTTGAACAGCTTTAGTTAGAAACACATGTGTTTCTTGGTAAGGAAAGGCAGTTGTTTCTGACATGTCAAAGCCTTGTTAGAAGTGAGATCAGTATTCATTTCTCTTTAGAAACTTTACTTTGAAAGATAATCACATTCTTTGAAAGTGTATTCATTTCATAAATAACTTAAGTAAGAAACGCACAACTGTTCCTTGTAAAGAGAAGCCATTGTTTACGACATGTCAAAGTATTGTTAGAAGTGAGATCAGTGTTCCTTTTCTCTGTAGAATCTTTGTTTTGAAATATAAACATGTTCTTTTGAAAGTGTATTCATATCTTGAAAAGCTTTAGTAAGAAACGCACATGTGTTTCTCTGTAAAGAGAAGCAGATGTTTGCGACATGTCAAATTACTGTTAGAAGTGAGATTAGTTTTCCTTTTCTCTGCAGAAGTTTTACTTTGAAAGATAATAACGTTCTTTTGAATGTGTATTTATTTCATGAAATGCTTTTGTAAGAAAAGCACATGTGTTTTTCTGTAAAGAGAAGCAGTTCTTTGGAACATGTTAAAGTACTGGTAGAAGTGAGATCCGTATTCCTTTTCTCTGTACAAGCTTTACTTTGAAAGATATTCACATTCTTTTGAAAGTGTATTCATTTCTTGAAAAGCTTTAGCATGAAACACACATGTGTATCTTGGTAAGGAGAAGCAGTTGTTTACGACATTCAAAGTATTGTTTGAAGTGAAATCAGTATTCCTTTTCTCTGTAGCAGGTTTACTTTGAAAGAAAATCACATTCTTTTGAAAGGGTGTTCATTTCATAAATAGCTTTAGTAAGAAACGCACATGTGTTTCTCTAAAGAGAGGCCATTTTTTGCGACATGTCAAAGTATTGTTAGAAGAGAGATCAGTGTTCCTTTCTGTGTAGAAGCTTTACTTTGAAAGATAATCACATTCCTTTGAAAGTGTATTCATTTCAGGATTAGCTTTAGTAAGAAACACACGTGTTACTTGGTAAAGAGATTCAATTGTTTCCTAAATGTCAAAGTCTTGTTAGAAGTGAGATCAGTGTTCCATCCTCTGTAGAAGCTTTGCTTTGAATGATAATCACGTTCTTTTGAATGTGTATTCATTTCTTAAAAAGTTTTAGTATGAAACACACATGAGTTTCTCTGTAAAGAAGCAGATGTTTGCAACTGTCAAATATCTATTAGAAGTGAGATCAGTTTTCCTTTTCTCTGTCAAAGCTTTATTTTGAAAGATAACCACGTTTTTTGAAAGTGTATTAGTTTCATATATAACTTTAGTAAGAAACGCACAGTTGTTTCTCTGTAAAGAAAGGCCGTATTATGCATCATGTCAAAGTATTTTTAGAAGAGAGATCAGTGTTCCTTTCTCTGTAAAAGCTTTACTTTGAAAGATAATCACATTCTTTTCAAAGTGTATTCATTTCATGAAAAGCATTAGGAAGAAACGCATATGTGTTTCTCTGTAAAGAGAAGCAGTTTTTTCGACATGTCAAGTATTTTTAGAAGTGAGATCAGTGTTCCTTTTCTCTGTAGAAGCTTTGCTTTGAAGTATAATCATATTCTTTTGAAAGTGTATTCATTTCATGATAAGCTTTAGTAAGAAATGTACATGTGTTTCTCTGTAAAGAAAAGCACTTCTTTTCGACATGTCAAATTACTGTTAGAAGTGAGATCAGTGTTCATTTTCTCTGTGGAAGCTTTATTTTGAAATATAGTCACGTTCTTTTGAAAGTGTATTCATTTCTAGAAATGCTTTAGTAATAATGCTCATGTGTGTCTTGGTAAAGAGAAGCAGTTGTTTCTGACATGTCAAAGTCTTGTTAGAAGTGTGATCAGTATTCATTTCTCTGTAGAAGCTTTACTTTGAAAGATAATCACATTCTTTGAAAGTGTATTCATTTCATTAATAGCTTTAATAAGAAACGCACAAGTGTTTCTCTGTAAAGAGAAGCTGTTGTTTGCGACATGTCAAAGTATTGTTAGAAGGGAGATCAGTGTTCCATTCTCTGTAGAAGCTTTGCTTTGAAATACAATTGGTTCTTTAAAAAGTGTATTCATTTCTTTAAAAACTTTAGTAAGAAACGCACATGTGTTTCTTAGTAATGAGAAGCAGTTGTTTGCGACATGTCAACGTCCTATTAGACCTGAGATCAGTGTTGCTTTTCTCTGTAGAAGCTTTAATTTGAAAGATAACCACATTCTTTGAAAGTGTATTTATTTCATAAATAGCTTTAGTAAGAAACGCACATGTGTTTCTCTGTAAAGAGAGGCCATTTTTTGCGACATGTCAAAGTATTGTTATTAGTGAGATCAGTGTTCCTTTTCTCTGTACAAGCTTTACATTGAAAGATAATCACGCTATTTTGAAACTGTATTCTTTCCTGAAAAGCTTTAGTTAAAACGCACTTGTGTTACTTGGTAAGGAGAAGCAGTTGTTTGCGACATGTCAAAGTGTTGTTTGAAGTGAGGTCAATATTCCTTTTCTAGGTACAAGATTTACTTTGAAAGATAATCACATTCTTTTGAAAGTGTATTCATTTCCTGAAAAGCTTTAGTAACTAACACACATGTGTTTCTTGATAAAGAGAAGCAGTTTTTTGCGACATGTCAACGTCTTGTTAGAAGTGATATCAGTGTTCCTTTTCTTTGTACAAGCTTTACTTTGAAGGATAATCACATTCTTTTGAAAGTGTATACATTTCTTGAACAGCTTTAGTTAGAAACACATGTGTTTCTTGGTAAGGAAAGGCAGTTGTTTCTGACATGTCAAAGCCTTGTTAGAAGTGAGATCAGTATTCATTTCTCTTTAGAAACTTTACTTTGAAAGATAATCACATTCTTTGAAAGTGTATTCATTTCATAAATAACTTAAGTAAGAAACGCACAACTGTTCCTTGTAAAGAGAAGCCATTGTTTACGACATGTCAAAGTATTGTTAGAAGTGAGATCAGTGTTCCTTTTCTCTGTAGAATCTTTGTTTTGAAATATAAACATGTTCTTTTGAAAGTGTATTCATATCTTGAAAAGCTTTAGTAAGAAACGCACATGTGTTTCTCTGTAAAGAGAAGCAGATGTTTGCGACATGTCAAATTACTGTTAGAAGTGAGATTAGTTTTCCTTTTCTCTGCAGAAGTTTTACTTTGAAAGATAATAACGTTCTTTTGAATGTGTATTTATTTCATGAAATGCTTTTGTAAGAAAAGCACATGTGTTTTTCTGTAAAGAGAAGCAGTTCTTTGGAACATGTTAAAGTACTGGTAGAAGTGAGATCCGTATTCCTTTTCTCTGTACAAGCTTTACTTTGAAAGATATTCACATTCTTTTGAAAGTGTATTCATTTCTTGAAAAGCTTTAGCATGAAACACACATGTGTATCTTGGTAAGGAGAAGCAGTTGTTTACGACATTCAAAGTATTGTTTGAAGTGAAATCAGTATTCCTTTTCTCTGTAGCAGGTTTACTTTGAAAGAAAATCACATTCTTTTGAAAGGGTGTTCATTTCATAAATAGCTTTAGTAAGAAACGCACATGTGTTTCTCTAAAGAGAGGCCATTTTTTGCGACATGTCAAAGTATTGTTAGAAGAGAGATCAGTGTTCCTTTCTGTGTAGAAGCTTTACTTTGAAAGATAATCACATTCCTTTGAAAGTGTATTCATTTCAGGATTAGCTTTAGTAAGAAACACACGTGTTACTTGGTAAAGAGATTCAATTGTTTCCTAAATGTCAAAGTCTTGTTAGAAGTGAGATCAGTGTTCCATCCTCTGTAGAAGCTTTGCTTTGAATGATAATCACGTTCTTTTGAATGTGTATTCATTTCTTAAAAAGTTTTAGTATGAAACACACATGAGTTTCTCTGTAAAGAAGCAGATGTTTGCAACTGTCAAATATCTATTAGAAGTGAGATCAGTTTTCCTTTTCTCTGTCAAAGCTTTATTTTGAAAGATAACCACGTTTTTTGAAAGTGTATTAGTTTCATATATAACTTTAGTAAGAAACGCACAGTTGTTTCTCTGTAAAGAAAGGCCGTATTATGCATCATGTCAAAGTATTTTTAGAAGAGAGATCAGTGTTCCTTTCTCTGTAAAAGCTTTACTTTGAAAGATAATCACATTCTTTTCATAGTGTATTCATTTCATGAAAAGCATTAGGAAGAAACGCATATGTGTTTCTCTGTAAAGAGAAGCAGTTTTTTCGACATGTCAAGTATTTTTAGAAGTGAGATCAGTGTTCCTTTTCTCTGTAGAAGCTTTGCTTTGAAGTATAATCATATTCTTTTGAAAGTGTATTCATTTCATGATAAGCTTTAGTAAGAAATGTACATGTGTTTCTCTGTAAAGAAAAGCACTTCTTTTCGACATGTCAAATTACTGTTAGAAGTGAGATCAGTGTTCATTTTCTCTGTGGAAGCTTTATTTTGAAATATAGTCACGTTCTTTTGAAAGTGTATTCATTTCTAGAAATGCTTTAGTAATAATGCTCATGTGTGTCTTGGTAAAGAGAAGCAGTTGTTTCTGACATGTCAAAGTCTTGTTAGAAGTGTGATCAGTATTCATTTCTCTGTAGAAGCTTTACTTTGAAAGATAATCACATTCTTTGAAAGTGTATTCATTTCATTAATAGCTTTAGTAAGAAACGCACAAGTGTTTCTCTGTAAAGAGAAGCTGTTGTTTGTGACATGTCAAAGTATTGTTAGAAGGGAGATCAGTGTTCCATTCTCTGTAGAAGCTTTGCTTTGCAATACAATTGGTTCTTTAAAAAGTGTATTCATTTCTTTAAAAACTTTAGTAAGAAACGCACATGTGTTTCTTGGTAATGAGAAGCAGTTGTTTGCGACATGTCAACGTCCTATTAGACCTGAGATCAGTGTTGCTTTGCTCTGTAGAAGCTTTAATTTGAAAGATAACCACATTCTTTGAAAGTGTATTTATTTCATAAATAGCTTTAGTAAGAAACGCGCATGTGTTTCTCTGTAAAGAGAGGCCATTTTTTGCGACATGTCAAAGTATTGTTATTAGTGAGATCAGTGTTCCTTTTCTCTGTACAAGCTTTACATTGAAAGATAATCACGCTATTTTGAAACTGTATTCTTTCCTGAAAAGCTTTAGTTAAAACGCACTTGTGTTACTTGGTAAGGAGAAGCAGTTGTTTGCGACATGTCAAAGTGTTGTTTGAAGTGAGGTCAATATTCCTTTTCTAGGTACAAGATTTACTTTGAAAGATAATCACATTCTTTTGAAAGTGTATTCATTTCCTGAAAAGCTTTAGTAACTAACACACATGTGTTTCTTGATAAAGAGAAGCAGTTTTTTGCGACATGTCAACGTCTTGTTAGAAGTGATATCAGTGTTCCTTTTCTTTGTACAAGCTTTACTTTGAAGGATAATCACATTCTTTTGAAAGTGTATACATTTCTTGAACAGCTTTAGTTAGAAACACATGTGTTTCTTGGTAAAGAGAAGCAGTTGTTTGCGACATGTCAAAGTATTGTTAGAAGTGAGATCAGTTTACCTTTCTCTGTACAACTTTACTTTGAAAGATAATCATATTCTTCTGAAAGTGTATTCATTTCATTAATAGCTTTAGTAAGAAACGCACAAGTGTTTCTCTGTAAAGAGAAGCAGTTGTTTGCGACATGTCAAAGTATTGTTAGAAGTGAGATCAGTGTTCCATTCTCTGTAGAAACTCTGCTTTGAAATATAATCATGTTCTTTTAAAAGTGTATTCATTTCTTTAAAACTTTAGTAAGCAAAGCACATGTGTTACTTGGTTAGGAGAAGCAGTTGTTTGGGACATGTCAAAATATTGTTTGAAGTGAGATCAATATTCCTTTTCTCTGTACAAGCTTTAATTTGAAAGATAATCACGTTCTTTTGAAAGTGTATACATTTCTTGAAAATCTTTAGTAAGAAACATACATGTATTTCTCTCTAAAGAAAAGCAGTTGTTTGTGACATGTCAAATTACTGTTAAAAATGAGAACAGTTTTCTTTTCTCTCTACAAGCTTTACTTTGAAAGATAATCTCATTGTTTTGAAAGTGTATTCATTTCAAAAATAGCTTTAGTAAGAAACGCACAACTGTTTCTCTGTAAAGAAAAGCCATTTTTTGCGACATGTCAAAGTATTTTTGGAAGAGAGATAAGTGTTCCTTTCTCTGTAGAAGCTTTACTTTGAAAGATAATCACATTTATTTCAAAGTGTATTCATTTCATGAAAAGCTTTAGGAAGAAACACACACGTGTTTCCCTGTAAAGAGAAGCAGTTGTTTGCGACGTGTCAAATTATTGTTAGAAGTGATATCAATGTTCCTTTTCTCCGTAGAAGCTTTACTTTGAAAGAAAGTCACATTCTTTGGAAAGTGTATTCATTTTATAAATAGCTTTAGTAAGAAACACACGTCTTTCTGTGTAAAGAAAAGTTGTTTGCGACATGTCAAATTACTGTTAGAAGTGAGATCAGTGTTCCTTTTCTCTGTAGAAGCTATGCTTTGAAATATAATCACGTTCTTTTGAAAGTGTATTCATTTCTTGAAAAGCTTTACTAAGAAACCCACGTGTATCTTGTTAAAGAGAAGCAATTGTTTGTGACATGTCAAAGTATTGTTTGAAGTGAGATCAGTATTCCTTTTCTCTGTAGAAGCTTTATTTGAAAGATAATCACATTCTTTTGAAAGTGTATTCATTTCTTGAAATGCTTTAGTAAGAAACGCACATGTCTTTTTCTGTAAAGCAAAGCAGTTCTTTGTGACATGTCAAAGGCTTGTTAGAAGTGAGATCCGTGTTCCTTTTCTCTGTAGAATCTTTGCTTTTAAATATAATCACGTTCTTTTTAAAGTGTATTCATTTTAGGAAAAGCTTTATTAAGAAATGCACATGTGCTTCTCCTTATAGAGAAGCAGATTTTTTCGACATATCTATTACTGTTTGAAGTGAGATCAGTTTTCCTTTTCTCTGTAGAAGCTTTACTTTGGAAGATAATCACATTGTTTTGAAAGAGTTCATTTCAAAAATAGCTTTAGTAAGAAACGCAAAAGTGTTTCTTTGTAAAGAAAAGCAGTTGTTTGCAACATGGCAAATTACTGTTAGAAGTGAGATCAGTGTTACTTTTCTCTGTAGAAGCTTTGCTTTGAAATATAATCATGTTCTTTTGAAAGTGTATTCATCTCTTGAAAAGCTTTATTAAGAAACGCATGTGTTTCTTGGTAAAGAGAAGCAGTTTTTGCTACATGTCAAAGTCTTTTTAGAAGTGAGATCAGTGTTCCTTTTCTCTATAGAAGCTTTACTTTGGAAGATAATCACGTTTTTTTGAAAGTGCATTTATTTCATGAAATACTTTTGTAAGAAACACACATGTGTTTCTCTGTAAGGAGAAGCAGTTGTTTTCGACATGTCAAAGTATTGTTAGAAGTGAGATCAGTAGTCATTTTCTGTGTGCAAGCTTTAATTTGAAATATAATCACGTTCTTTTGAAAGTGTATTTATTTCTTTAAATGCTTTAGTAATAACACACATGTGTTTCTTGGTAAGGAAAGGCAGTTGTTTCTGACATGTCAAAGCCTTGTTAGAAGTGAGATCAGTATTCATTTCTCTTTAGAAACTTTACTTTGAAAGATAATCACATTCTTTGAAAGTGTATTCATTTCATAAATAACTTAAGTAAGAAACGCACAACTGTTCCTTGTAAAGAGAAGCCATTGTTTACGACATGTCAAAGTATTGTTAGAAGTGAGATCAGTGTTCCTTTTCTCTGTAGAATCTTTGTTTTGAAATATAAACATGTTCTTTTGAAAGTGTATTCATATCTTGAAAAGCTTTAGTAAGAAACGCACATGTGTTTCTCTGTAAAGAGAAGCAGATGTTTGCGACATGTCAAATTACTGTTAGAAGTGAGATTAGTTTTCCTTTTCTCTGCAGAAGTTTTACTTTGAAAGATAATAACGTTCTTTTGAATGTGTATTTATTTCATGAAATGCTTTTGTAAGAAAAGCACATGTGTTTTTCTGTAAAGAGAAGCAGTTCTTTGGAACATGTTAAAGTACTGGTAGAAGTGAGATCCGTATTCCTTTTCTCTGTACAAGCTTTACTTTGAAAGATATTCACATTCTTTTGAAAGTGTATTCATTTCTTGAAAAGCTTTAGCATGAAACACACATGTGTATCTTGGTAAGGAGAAGCAGTTGTTTACGACATTCAAAGTATTGTTTGAAGTGAAATCAGTATTCCTTTTCTCTGTAGCAGGTTTACTTTGAAAGAAAATCACATTCTTTTGAAAGGGTGTTCATTTCATAAATAGCTTTAGTAAGAAACGCACATGTGTTTCTCTAAAGAGAGGCCATTTTTTGCGACATGTCAAAGTATTGTTAGAAGAGAGATCAGTGTTCCTTTCTGTGTAGAAGCTTTACTTTGAAAGATAATCACATTCCTTTGAAAGTGTATTCATTTCAGGATTAGCTTTAGTAAGAAACACACGTGTTACTTGGTAAAGAGATTCAATTGTTTCCTAAATGTCAAAGTCTTGTTAGAAGTGAGATCAGTGTTCCATCCTCTGTAGAAGCTTTGCTTTGAATGATAATCACGTTCTTTTGAATGTGTATTCATTTCTTAAAAAGTTTTAGTATGAAACACACATGAGTTTCTCTGTAAAGAAGCAGATGTTTGCAACTGTCAAATATCTATTAGAAGTGAGATCAGTTTTCCTTTTCTCTGTCAAAGCTTTATTTTGAAAGATAACCACGTTTTTTGAAAGTGTATTAGTTTCATATATAACTTTAGTAAGAAACGCACAGTTGTTTCTCTGTAAAGAAAGGCCGTATTATGCATCATGTCAAAGTATTTTTAGAAGAGAGATCAGTGTTCCTTTCTCTGTAAAAGCTTTACTTTGAAAGATAATCACATTCTTTTCAAAGTGTATTCATTTCATGAAAAGCATTAGGAAGAAACGCATATGTGTTTCTCTGTAAAGAGAAGCAGTTTTTTCGACATGTCAAGTATTTTTAGAAGTGAGATCAGTGTTCCTTTTCTCTGTAGAAGCTTTGCTTTGAAGTATAATCATATTCTTTTGAAAGTGTATTCATTTCATGATAAGCTTTAGTAAGAAATGTACATGTGTTTCTCTGTAAAGAAAAGCACTTCTTTTCGACATGTCAAATTACTGTTAGAAGTGAGATCAGTGTTCATTTTCTCTGTGGAAGCTTTATTTTGAAATATAGTCACGTTCTTTTGAAAGTGTATTCATTTCTAGAAATGCTTTAGTAATAATGCTCATGTGTGTCTTGGTAAAGAGAAGCAGTTGTTTCTGACATGTCAAAGTCTTGTTAGAAGTGTGATCAGTATTCATTTCTCTGTAGAAGCTTTACTTTGAAAGATAATCACATTCTTTGAAAGTGTATTCATTTCATTAATAGCTTTAGTAAGAAACGCACAAGTGTTTCTCTGTAAAGAGAAGCTGTTGTTTGCGACATGTCAAAGTATTGTTAGAAGGGAGATCAGTGTTCCATTCTCTGTAGAAGCTTTGCTTTGCAATACAATTGGTTCTTTAAAAAGTGTATTCATTTCTTTAAAAACTTTAGTAAGAAACGCACATGTGTTTCTTGGTAATGAGAAGCAGTTGTTTGCGACATGTCAACGTCCTATTAGACCTGAGATCAGTGTTGCTTTGCTCTGTAGAAGCTTTAATTTGAAAGATAACCACATTCTTTGAAAGTGTATTTATTTCATAAATAGCTTTAGTAAGAAACGCACATGTGTTTCTCTGTAAAGAGAGGCCATTTTTTGCGACATGTCAACGTATTGTTATTAGTGAGATCAGTGTTCCTTTTCTCTGTACAAGCTTTACATTGAAAGATAATCACGCTATTTTGAAACTGCATTCTTTCCTGAAAAGCTTTAGTTAAAACGCACTTGTGTTACTTGGTAAGGAGAAGCAGTTGTTTGCGACATGTCAAAGTGTTGTTTGAAGTGAGGTCAATATTCCTTTTCTAGGTACAAGATTTACTTTGAAAGATAATCACATTCTTTTGAAAGTGTATTCATTTCCTGAAAAGCTTTAGTAACTAACACACATGTGTTTCTTGATAAAGAGAAGCAGTTTTTTGCGACATGTCAACGTCTTGTTAGAAGTGATATCAGTGTTCCTTTTCTTTGTACAAGCTTTACTTTGAAGGATAATCACATTCTTTTGAAAGTGTATACATTTCTTGAACAGCTTTAGTTAGAAACACATGTGTTTCTTGGTAAAGAGAAGCAGTTGTTTGCGACATGTCAAAGTATTGTTAGAAGTGAGATCAGTTTACCTTTCTCTGTACAACTTTACTTTGAAAGATAATCATATTCTTCTGAAAGTGTATTCATTTCATTAATAGCTTTAGTAAGAAACGCACAAGTGTTTCTCTGTAAAGAGAAGCAGTTGTTTGCGACATGTCAAAGTATTGTTAGAAGTGAGATCAGTGTTCCATTCTCTGTAGAAACTCTGCTTTGAAATATAATCATGTTCTTTTAAAAGTGTATTCATTTCTTTAAAACTTTAGTAAGCAAAGCACATGTGTTACTTGGTTAGGAGAAGCAGTTGTTTGGGACATGTCAAAATATTGTTTGAAGTGAGATCAATATTCCTTTTCTCTGTACAAGCTTTAATTTGAAAGATAATCACGTTCTTTTGAAAGTGTATACATTTCTTGAAAATCTTTAGTAAGAAACATACATGTATTTCTCTCTAAAGAAAAGCAGTTGTTTGTGACATGTCAAATTACTGTTAAAAATGAGAACAGTTTTCTTTTCTCTCTACAAGCTTTACTTTGAAAGATAATCTCATTGTTTTGAAAGTGTATTCATTTCAAAAATAGCTTTAGTAAGAAACGCACAACTGTTTCTCTGTAAAGAAAAGCCATTTTTTGCGACATGTCAAAGTATTTTTGGAAGAGAGATAAGTGTTCCTTTCTCTGTAGAAGCTTTACTTTGAAAGATAATCACATTTATTTCAAAGTGTATTCATTTCATGAAAAGCTTTAGGAAGAAACACACACGTGTTTCCCTGTAAAGAGAAGCAGTTGTTTGCGACGTGTCAAATTATTGTTAGAAGTGATATCAATGTTCCTTTTCTCCGTAGAAGCTTTACTTTGAAAGAAAGTCACATTCTTTGGAAAGTGTATTCATTTTATAAATAGCTTTAGTAAGAAACACACGTCTTTCTGTGTAAAGAAAAGTTGTTTGCGACATGTCAAATTACTGTTAGAAGTGAGATCAGTGTTCCTTTTCTCTGTAGAAGCTATGCTTTGAAATATAATCACGTTCTTTTGAAAGTGTATTCATTTCTTGAAAAGCTTTACTAAGAAACCCACGTGTATCTTGTTAAAGAGAAGCAATTGTTTGCGACATGTCAAAGTATTGTTTGAAGTGAGATCAGTATTCCTTTTCTCTGTAGAAGCTTTATTTGAAAGATAATCACATTCTTTTGAAAGTGTATTCATTTCTTGAAATGCTTTAGTAAGAAACGCACATGTCTTTTTCTGTAAAGCAAAGCAGTTCTTTGTGACATGTCAAAGGCTTGTTAGAAGTGAGATCCGTGTTCCTTTTCTCTGTAGAATCTTTGCTTTTAAATATAATCACGTTCTTTTTAAAGTGTATTCATTTTAGGAAAAGCTTTATTAAGAAATGCACATGTGCTTCTCCTTATAGAGAAGCAGATTTTTTCGACATATCTATTACTGTTTGAAGTGAGATCAGTTTTCCTTTTCTCTGTAGAAGCTTTACTTTGGAAGATAATCACATTGTTTTGAAAGAGTTCATTTCAAAAATAGCTTTAGTAAGAAACGCAAAAGTGTTTCTTTGTAAAGAAAAGCAGTTGTTTGCAACATGGCAAATTACTGTTAGAAGTGAGATCAGTGTTACTTTTCTCTGTAGAAGCTTTGCTTTGAAATATAATCATGTTCTTTTGAAAGTGTATTCATCTCTTGAAAAGCTTTATTAAGAAACGCATGTGTTTCTTGGTAAAGAGAAGCAGTTTTTGCTACATGTCAAAGTCTTTTTAGAAGTGAGATCAGTGTTCCTTTTCTCTATAGAAGCTTTACTTTGGAAGATAATCACGTTTTTTTGAAAGTGCATTTATTTCATGAAATACTTTTGTAAGAAACACACATGTGTTTCTCTGTAAGAAGAAGCAGTTGTTTTCGACATGTCAAAGTATTGTTAGAAGTGAGATCAGTAGTCATTTTCTGTGTGCAAGCTTTAATTTGAAATATAATCACGTTCTTTTGAAAGTGTATTTATTTCTTTAAATGCTTTAGTAATAACACACATGTGTTTCTTGGTAAGGAAAGGCAGTTGTTTCTGACATGTCAAAGCCTTGTTAGAAGTGAGATCAGTATTCATTTCTCTTTAGAAACTTTACTTTGAAAGATAATCACATTCTTTGAAAGTGTATTCATTTCATAAATAACTTAAGTAAGAAACGCACAACTGTTCCTTGTAAAGAGAAGCCATTGTTTACGACATGTCAAAGAATTGTTAGAAGTGAGATCAGTGTTCCTTTTCTCTGTAGAATCTTTGTTTTGAAATATAAACATGTTCTTTTGAAAGTGTATTCATATCTTGAAAAGCTTTAGTAAGAAACGCACATGTGTTTCTCTAAAGAGAGGCCATTTTTTGCGACATGTCAAAGTATTGTTAGAAGAGAGATCAGTGTTCCTTTCTGTGTAGAAGCTTTACTTTGAAAGATAATCACATTCCTTTGAAAGTGTATTCATTTCAGGATTAGCTTTAGTAAGAAACACACGTGTTACTTGGTAAAGAGATTCAATTGTTTCCTAAATGTCAAAGTCTTGTTAGAAGTGAGATCAGTGTTCCATCCTGGGTAGAAGCTTTGCTTTGAATGATAATCACGTTCTTTTGAATGTGTATTCATTTCTTAAAAAGTTTTAGTATGAAACACACATGAGTTTCTCTGTAAAGAAGCAGATGTTTGCAACTGTCAAATATCTATTAGAAGTGAGATCAGTTTTCCTTTTCTCTGTCAAAGCTTTATTTTGAAAGATAATCACGTTTTTTGAAAGTGTATTGGTTTCATATATAACTTTAGTAAGAAACGCACAGTTGTTTCTCTGTAAAGAAAGGCCGTATTATGCATCATGTCAAAGTATTTTTAGAAGAGAGATCAGTGTTCCTTTCTCTGTAAAAGCTTTACTTTGAAAGATAATCACATTCTTTTCAAAGTGTATTCATTTCATGAAAAGCATTAGGAAGAAACGCATATGTGTTTCTCTGTAAAGAGAAGCAGTTTTTTCCGACATGTCAAGTATTTTTAGAAGTGAGATCAGTGTTCCTTTTCTCTGTAGAAGCTTTGCTTTGAAGTATAATCATATTCTTTTGAAAGTGTATTCATTTCATGATAAGCTTTAGTAAGAAATGTACATGTGTTTCTCTGTAAAGAAAAGCACTTCTTTTCGACATGTCAAATTACTGTTAGAAGTGAGATCAGTGTTCATTTTCTCTGTGGAAGCTTTATTTTGAAATATAGTCACGTTCTTTTGAAAGTGTATTCATTTCTAGAAATGCTTTAGTAATAATGCTCATGTGTGTCTTGGTAAAGAGAAGCAGTTGTTTCTGACATGTCAAAGTCTTGTTAGAAGTGTGATCAGTATTCATTTCTCTGTAGAAGCTTTACTTTGAAAGATAATCACATTCTTTGAAAGTGTATTCATTTCATTAATAGCTTTAGTAAGAAACGCACAAGTGTTTCTCTGTAAAGAGAAGCTGTTGTTTGTGACATGTCAAAGTATTGTTAGAAGGGAGATCAGTGTTCCATTCTCTGTAGAAGCTTTGCTTTGAAATACAATTGGTTCTTTAAAAAGTGTATTCATTTCTTTAAAAACTTTAGTAAGAAACGCACATGTGTTTCTTGGTAATGAGAAGCAGTTGTTTGCGACATGTCAACGTCCTATTAGACCTGAGATCAGTGTTGCTTTGCTCTGTAGAAGCTTTAATTTGAAAGATAACCACATTCTTTGAAAGTGTATTTATTTCATAAATAGCTTTAGTAAGAAACGCGCATGTGTTTCTCTGTAAAGAGAGGCCATTTTTTGCGACATGTCAAAGTATTGTTATTAGTGAGATCAGTGTTCCTTTTCTCTGTACAAGCTTTACATTGAAAGATAATCACGCTATTTTGAAACTGTATTCTTTCCTGAAAAGCTTTAGTTAAAACGCACTTGTGTTACTTGGTAAGGAGAAGCAGTTGTTTGCGACATGTCAAAGTGTTGTTTGAAGTGAGGTCAATATTCCTTTTCTAGGTACAAGATTTACTTTGAAAGATAATCACATTCTTTTGAAAGTGTATTCATTTCCTGAAAAGCTTTAGTAACTAACACACATGTGTTTCTTGATAAAGAGAAGCAGTTTTTTGCGACATGTCAACGTCTTGTTAGAAGTGATATCAGTGTTCCTTTTCTTTGTACAAGCTTTACTTTGAAGGATAATCACATTCTTTTGAAAGTGTATACATTTCTTGAACAGCTTTAGTTAGAAACACATGTGTTTCTTGGTAAAGAGAAGCAGTTGTTTGCGACATGTCAAAGTATTGTTAGAAGTGAGATCAGTTTACCTTTCTCTGTACAACTTTACTTTGAAAGATAATCATATTCTTCTGAAAGTGTATTCATTTCATTAATAGCTTTAGTAAGAAACGCACAAGTGTTTCTCTGTAAAGAGAAGCAGTTGTTTGCGACATGTCAAAGTATTGTTAGAAGTGAGATCAGTGTTCCATTCTCTGTAGAAACTCTGCTTTGAAATATAATCATGTTCTTTTAAAAGTGTATTCATTTCTTTAAAACTTTAGTAAGCAAAGCACATGTGTTACTTGGTTAGGAGAAGCAGTTGTTTGGGACATGTCAAAATATTGTTTGAAGTGAGATCAATATTCCTTTTCTCTGTACAAGCTTTAATTTGAAAGATAATCACGTTCTTTTGAAAGTGTATACATTTCTTGAAAATCTTTAGTAAGAAACATACATGTATTTCTCTCTAAAGAAAAGCAGTTGTTTGTGACATGTCAAATTACTGTTAAAAATGAGAACAGTTTTCTTTTCTCTCTACAAGCTTTACTTTGAAAGATAATCTCATTGTTTTGAAAGTGTATTCATTTCAAAAATAGCTTTAGTAAGAAACGCACAACTGTTTCTCTGTAAAGAAAAGCCATTTTTTGCGACATGTCAAAGTATTTTTGGAAGAGAGATAAGTGTTCCTTTCTCTGTAGAAGCTTTACTTTGAAAGATAATCACATTTATTTCAAAGTGTATTCATTTCATGAAAAGCTTTAGGAAGAAACACACACGTGTTTCCCTGTAAAGAGAAGCAGTTGTTTGCGACGTGTCAAATTATTGTTAGAAGTGATATCAATGTTCCTTTTCTCCGTAGAAGCTTTACTTTGAAAGAAAGTCACATTCTTTGGAAAGTGTATTCATTTTATAAATAGCTTTAGTAAGAAACACACGTCTTTCTGTGTAAAGAAAAGTTGTTTGCGACATGTCAAATTACTGTTAGAAGTGAGATCAGTGTTCCTTTTCTCTGTAGAAGCTATGCTTTGAAATATAATCACGTTCTTTTGAAAGTGTATTCATTTCTTGAAAAGCTTTACTAAGAAACCCACGTGTATCTTGTTAAAGAGAAGCAATTGTTTGTGACATGTCAAAGTATTGTTTGAAGTGAGATCAGTATTCCTTTTCTCTGTAGAAGCTTTATTTGAAAGATAATCACATTCTTTTGAAAGTGTATTCATTTCTTGAAATGCTTTAGTAAGAAACGCACATGTCTTTTTCTGTAAAGCAAAGCAGTTCTTTGTGACATGTCAAAGGCTTGTTAGAAGTGAGATCCGTGTTCCTTTTCTCTGTAGAATCTTTGCTTTTAAATATAATCACGTTCTTTTTAAAGTGTATTCATTTTAGGAAAAGCTTTATTAAGAAATGCACATGTGCTTCTCCTTATAGAGAAGCAGATTTTTTCGACATATCTATTACTGTTTGAAGTGAGATCAGTTTTCCTTTTCTCTGTAGAAGCTTTACTTTGGAAGATAATCACATTGTTTTGAAAGAGTTCATTTCAAAAATAGCTTTAGTAAGAAACGCAAAAGTGTTTCTTTGTAAAGAAAAGCAGTTGTTTGCAACATGGCAAATTACTGTTAGAAGTGAGATCAGTGTTACTTTTCTCTGTAGAAGCTTTGCTTTGAAATATAATCATGTTCTTTTGAAAGTGTATTCATCTCTTGAAAAGCTTTATTAAGAAACGCATGTGTTTCTTGGTAAAGAGAAGCAGTTTTTGCTACATGTCAAAGTCTTTTTAGAAGTGAGATCAGTGTTCCTTTTCTCTATAGAAGCTTTACTTTGGAAGATAATCACGTTTTTTTGAAAGTGCATTTATTTCATGAAATACTTTTGTAAGAAACACACATGTGTTTCTCTGTAAGGAGAAGCAGTTGTTTTCGACATGTCAAAGTATTGTTAGAAGTGAGATCAGTAGTCATTTTCTGTGTGCAAGCTTTAATTTGAAATATAATCACGTTCTTTTGAAAGTGTATTTATTTCTTTAAATGCTTTAGTAATAACACACATGTGTTTCTTGGTAAGGAAAGGCAGTTGTTTCTGACATGTCAAAGCCTTGTTAGAAGTGAGATCAGTATTCATTTCTCTTTAGAAACTTTACTTTGAAAGATAATCACATTCTTTGAAAGTGTATTCATTTCATAAATAACTTAAGTAAGAAACGCACAACTGTTCCTTGTAAAGAGAAGCCATTGTTTACGACATGTCAAAGAATTGTTAGAAGTGAGATCAGTGTTCCTTTTCTCTGTAGAATCTTTGTTTTGAAATATAAACATGTTCTTTTGAAAGTGTATTCATATCTTGAAAAGCTTTAGTAAGAAACGCACATGTGTTTCTCTAAAGAGAGGCCATTTTTTGCGACATGTCAAAGTATTGTTAGAAGAGAGATCAGTGTTCCTTTCTGTGTAGAAGCTTTACTTTGAAAGATAATCACATTCCTTTGAAAGTGTATTCATTTCAGGATTAGCTTTAGTAAGAAACACACGTGTTACTTGGTAAAGAGATTCAATTGTTTCCTAAATGTCAAAGTCTTGTTAGAAGTGAGATCAGTGTTCCATCCTGGGTAGAAGCTTTGCTTTGAATGATAATCACGTTCTTTTGAATGTGTATTCATTTCTTAAAAAGTTTTAGTATGAAACACACATGAGTTTCTCTGTAAAGAAGCAGATGTTTGCAACTGTCAAATATCTATTAGAAGTGAGATCAGTTTTCCTTTTCTCTGTCAAAGCTTTATTTTGAAAGATAATCACGTTTTTTGAAAGTGTATTGGTTTCATATATAACTTTAGTAAGAAACGCACAGTTGTTTCTCTGTAAAGAAAGGCCGTATTATGCATCATGTCAAAGTATTTTTAGAAGAGAGATCAGTGTTCCTTTCTCTGTAAAAGCTTTACTTTGAAAGATAATCACATTCTTTTCAAAGTGTATTCATTTCATGAAAAGCATTAGGAAGAAACGCATATGTGTTTCTCTGTAAAGAGAAGCAGTTTTTTCCGACATGTCAAGTATTTTTAGAAGTGAGATCAGTGTTCCTTTTCTCTGTAGAAGCTTTGCTTTGAAGTATAATCATATTCTTTTGAAAGTGTATTCATTTCATGATAAGCTTTAGTAAGAAATGTACATGTGTTTCTCTGTAAAGAAAAGCACTTCTTTTCGACATGTCAAATTACTGTTAGAAGTGAGATCAGTGTTCATTTTCTCTGTGGAAGCTTTATTTTGAAATATAGTCACGTTCTTTTGAAAGTGTATTCATTTCTAGAAATGCTTTAGTAATAATGCTCATGTGTGTCTTGGTAAAGAGAAGCAGTTGTTTCTGACATGTCAAAGTCTTGTTAGAAGTGTGATCAGTATTCATTTCTCTGTAGAAGCTTTACTTTGAAAGATAATCACATTCTTTGAAAGTGTATTCATTTCATTAATAGCTTTAGTAAGAAACGCACAAGTGTTTCTCTGTAAAGAGAAGCTGTTGTTTGTGACATGTCAAAGTATTGTTAGAAGGGAGATCAGTGTTCCATTCTCTGTAGAAGCTTTGCTTTGAAATACAATTGGTTCTTTAAAAAGTGTATTCATTTCTTTAAAAACTTTAGTAAGAAACGCACATGTGTTTCTTGGTAATGAGAAGCAGTTGTTTGCGACATGTCAACGTCCTATTAGACCTGAGATCAGTGTTGCTTTGCTCTGTAGAAGCTTTAATTTGAAAGATAACCACATTCTTTGAAAGTGTATTTATTTCATAAATAGCTTTAGTAAGAAACGCGCATGTGTTTCTCTGTAAAGAGAGGCCATTTTTTGCGACATGTCAAAGTATTGTTATTAGTGAGATCAGTGTTCCTTTTCTCTGTACAAGCTTTACATTGAAAGATAATCACGCTATTTTGAAACTGTATTCTTTCCTGAAAAGCTTTAGTTAAAACGCACTTGTGTTACTTGGTAAGGAGAAGCAGTTGTTTGCGACATGTCAAAGTGTTGTTTGAAGTGAGGTCAATATTCCTTTTCTAGGTACAAGATTTACTTTGAAAGATAATCACATTCTTTTGAAAGTGTATTCATTTCCTGAAAAGCTTTAGTAACTAACACACATGTGTTTCTTGATAAAGAGAAGCAGTTTTTTGCGACATGTCAACGTCTTGTTAGAAGTGATATCAGTGTTCCTTTTCTTTGTACAAGCTTTACTTTGAAGGATAATCACATTCTTTTGAAAGTGTATACATTTCTTGAACAGCTTTAGTTAGAAACACATGTGTTTCTTGGTAAAGAGAAGCAGTTGTTTGCGACATGTCAAAGTATTGTTAGAAGTGAGATCAGTTTACCTTTCTCTGTACAACTTTACTTTGAAAGATAATCATATTCTTCTGAAAGTGTATTCATTTCATTAATAGCTTTAGTAAGAAACGCACAAGTGTTTCTCTGTAAAGAGAAGCAGTTGTTTGCGACATGTCAAAGTATTGTTAGAAGTGAGATCAGTGTTCCATTCTCTGTAGAAACTCTGCTTTGAAATATAATCATGTTCTTTTAAAAGTGTATTCATTTCTTTAAAACTTTAGTAAGCAAAGCACATGTGTTACTTGGTTAGGAGAAGCAGTTGTTTGGGACATGTCAAAATATTGTTTGAAGTGAGATCAATATTCCTTTTCTCTGTACAAGCTTTAATTTGAAAGATAATCACGTTCTTTTGAAAGTGTATACATTTCTTGAAAATCTTTAGTAAGAAACATACATGTATTTCTCTCTAAAGAAAAGCAGTTGTTTGTGACATGTCAAATTACTGTTAAAAATGAGAACAGTTTTCTTTTCTCTCTACAAGCTTTACTTTGAAAGATAATCTCATTGTTTTGAAAGTGTATTCATTTCAAAAATAGCTTTAGTAAGAAACGCACAACTGTTTCTCTGTAAAGAAAAGCCATTTTTTGCGACATGTCAAAGTATTTTTGGAAGAGAGATAAGTGTTCCTTTCTCTGTAGAAGCTTTACTTTGAAAGATAATCACATTTATTTCAAAGTGTATTCATTTCATGAAAAGCTTTAGGAAGAAACACACACGTGTTTCCCTGTAAAGAGAAGCAGTTGTTTGCGACGTGTCAAATTATTGTTAGAAGTGATATCAATGTTCCTTTTCTCCGTAGAAGCTTTACTTTGAAAGAAAGTCACATTCTTTGGAAAGTGTATTCATTTTATAAATAGCTTTAGTAAGAAACACACGTCTTTCTGTGTAAAGAAAAGTTGTTTGCGACATGTCAAATTACTGTTAGAAGTGAGATCAGTGTTCCTTTTCTCTGTAGAAGCTATGCTTTGAAATATAATCACGTTCTTTTGAAAGTGTATTCATTTCTTGAAAAGCTTTACTAAGAAACCCACGTGTATCTTGTTAAAGAGAAGCAATTGTTTGTGACATGTCAAAGTATTGTTTGAAGTGAGATCAGTATTCCTTTTCTCTGTAGAAGCTTTATTTGAAAGATAATCACATTCTTTTGAAAGTGTATTCATTTCTTGAAATGCTTTAGTAAGAAACGCACATGTCTTTTTCTGTAAAGCAAAGCAGTTCTTTGTGACATGTCAAAGGCTTGTTAGAAGTGAGATCCGTGTTCCTTTTCTCTGTAGAATCTTTGCTTTTAAATATAATCACGTTCTTTTTAAAGTGTATTCATTTTAGGAAAAGCTTTATTAAGAAATGCACATGTGCTTCTCCTTATAGAGAAGCAGATTTTTTCGACATATCTATTACTGTTTGAAGTGAGATCAGTTTTCCTTTTCTCTGTAGAAGCTTTACTTTGGAAGATAATCACATTGTTTTGAAAGAGTTCATTTCAAAAATAGCTTTAGTAAGAAACGCAAAAGTGTTTCTTTGTAAAGAAAAGCAGTTGTTTGCAACATGGCAAATTACTGTTAGAAGTGAGATCAGTGTTACTTTTCTCTGTAGAAGCTTTGCTTTGAAATATAATCATGTTCTTTTGAAAGTGTATTCATCTCTTGAAAAGCTTTATTAAGAAACACATGTGTTTCTTGGTAAAGAGAAGCAGTTTTTGCTACATGTCAAAGTCTTTTTGAAGTGAGATCAGTGTTCCTTTTCTCTATAGAAGCTTTACTTTGGAAGATAATCACGTTTTTTTGAAAGTGCATTTATTTCATGAAATACTTTTATAAGAAACACACATGTGTTTCTCTGTAAGGAGAAGCAGTTGTTTTCGACATATCAAAGTACTGTTAGAAGTGAGATCAGTAGTCATTTTCTGTGTGCAAGCTTTAATTTGAAATATAATCACGTTCTTTTGAAAGTGTATTTATTTCTTTAAATGCTTTAGTAATAACACACATGTGTTTCTTGGTAAGGAAAGGCAGTTGTTTCTGACATGTCAAAGCCTTGTTAGAAGTGAGATCAGTATTCATTTCTCTTTAGAAACTTTACTTTGAAAGATAATCACATTCTTTGAAAGTGTATTCATTTCATAAATAACTTAAGTAAGAAACGCACAACTGTTCCTTGTAAAGAGAAGCCATTGTTTACGACATGTCAAAGTATTGTTAGAAGTGAGATCAGTGTTCCTTTCTCTGTAAAAGCTTTACTTTGAAAGATAATCACATTCTTTTCAAAGTGTATTCATTTCATGAAAAGCATTAGGAAGAAACGCATATGTGTTTCTCTGTAAAGAGAAGCAGTTTTTTCGACATGTCAAGTATTTTTAGAAGTGAGATCAGTGTTCCTTTTCTCTGTAGAAGCTTTGCTTTGAAGTATAATCATATTCTTTTGAAAGTGTATTCATTTCATGATAAGCTTTAGTAAGAAATGTACATGTGTTTCTCTGTAAAGAAAAGCACTTCTTTTCGACATGTCAAATTACTGTTAGAAGTGAGATCAGTGTTCATTTTCTCTGTGGAAGCTTTATTTTGAAATATAGTCACGTTCTTTTGAAAGTGTATTCATTTCTAGAAATGCTTTAGTAATAATGCTCATGTGTGTCTTGGTAAAGAGAAGCAGTTGTTTCTGACATGTCAAAGTCTTGTTAGAAGTGTGATCAGTATTCATTTCTCTGTAGAAGCTTTACTTTGAAAGATAATCACATTCTTTGAAAGTGTATTCATTTCATTAATAGCTTTAGTAAGAAACGCACAAGTGTTTCTCTGTAAAGAGAAGCTGTTGTTTGCGACATGTCAAAGTATTGTTAGAAGGGAGATCAGTGTTCCATTCTCTGTAGAAGCTTTGCTTTGCAATACAATTGGTTCTTTAAAAAGTGTATTCATTTCTTTAAAAACTTTAGTAAGAAACGCACATGTGTTTCTTGGTAATGAGAAGCAGTTGTTTGCGACATGTCAACGTCCTATTAGACCTGAGATCAGTGTTGCTTTTCTCTGTAGAAGCTTTAATTTGAAAGATAACCACATTCTTTGAAAGTGTATTTATTTCATAAATAGCTTTAGTAAGAAACGCGCATGTGTTTCTCTGTAAAGAGAGGCCATTTTTTGCGACATGTCAAAGTATTGTTATTAGTGAGATCAGTGTTCCTTTTCTCTGTACAAGCTTTACATTGAAAGATAATCACGCTATTTTGAAACTGTATTCTTTCCTGAAAAGCTTTAGTTAAAACGCACTTGTGTTACTTGGTAAGGAGAAGCAGTTGTTTGCGACATGTCAAAGTGTTGTTTGAAGTGAGGTCAATATTCCTTTTCTAGGTACAAGATTTACTTTGAAAGATAATCACATTCTTTTGAAAGTGTATTCATTTCCTGAAAAGCTTTAGTAACTAACACACATGTGTTTCTTGTTAAAGAGAAGCAGTTTTTTGCGACATGTCAACGTCTTGTTAGAAGTGATATCAGTGTTCCTTTTCTTTGTACAAGCTTTACTTTGAAGGATAATCACATTCTTTTGAAAGTGTATACATTTCTTGAACAGCTTTAGTTAGAAACACATGTGTTTCTTGGTAAAGAGAAGCAGTTGTTTGCGACATGTCAAAGTATTGTTAGAAGTGAGATCAGTTTACCTTTCTCAGTACAACTTTACTTTGAAAGATAATCATATTCTTCTGAAAGTGTATTCATTTCATTAATAGCTTTAGTAAGAAACGCACAAGTGTTTCTCTGTAAAGAGAAGCAGTTGTTTGCGACATGTCAAAGTATTGTTAGAAGTGAGATCACTGTTCCATTCTCTGTAGAAACTCTGCTTTGAAATATAATCATGTTCTTTTAAAAGTGTATTCATTTTATAAATAGCTTTAGTAAGAAACACACGTCTTTCTGTGTAAAGAAAAGTTGTTTGCGACATGTCAAATTACTGTTAGAAGTGAGATCAGTGTTCCTTTTCTGTGTAGAAGCTATGCTTTGAAATATAATCACGTTCTTTTGAAAGTGTATTCATTTCTTGAAAAGCTTTACTAAGAAACCCACGTGTATCTTGTTAAAGAGAAGCAATTGTTTGTGACATGTCAAAGTATTGTTTGAAGTGAGATCAGTATTCCTTTTCTCTGTAGAAGCTTTATTTGAAAGATAATCACATTCTTTTGAAAGTGTATTCATTTCTTGAAATGCTTTAGTAAGAAACGCACATGTCTTTTTCTGTAAAGCAAAGCAGTTCTTTGTGACATGTCAAAGGCTTGTTAGAAGTGAGATCCGTGTTCCTTTTCTCTGTAGAATCTTTGCTTTTAAATATAATCACGTTCTTTTTAAAGTGTATTCATTTTAGGAAAAGCTTTATTAAGAAATGCACATGTGCTTCTCCTTATAGAGAAGCAGATTTTTTCGACATATCTATTACTGTTTGAAGTGAGATCAGTTTTCCTTTTCTCTGTAGAAGCTTTACTTTGGAAGATAATCACATTGTTTTGAAAGAGTTCATTTCAAAAATAGCTTTAGTAAGAAACGCAAAAGTGTTTCTTTGTAAAGAAAAGCAGTTGTTTGCAACATGGCAAATTACTGTTAGAAGTGAGATCAGTGTTACTTTTCTCTGTAGAAGCTTTGCTTTGAAATATAATCATGTTCTTTTGAAAGTGTATTCATCTCTTGAAAAGCTTTATTAAGAAACGCATGTGTTTCTTGGTAAAGAGAAGCAGTTTTTGCTACATGTCAAAGTCTTTTTAGAAGTGAGATCAGTGTTCCTTTTCTCTATAGAAGCTTTACTTTGGAAGATAATCACGTTTTTTTGAAAGTGCATTTATTTCATGAAATACTTTTGTAAGAAACACACATGTGTTTCTCTGTAAGGAGAAGCAGTTGTTTTCGACATGTCAAAGTATTGTTAGAAGTGAGATCAGTAGTCATTTTCTGTGTGCAAGCTTTAATTTGAAATATAATCACGTTCTTTTGAAAGTGTATTTATTTCTTTAAATGCTTTAGTAATAACACACATGTGTTTCTTGGTAAGGAAAGGCAGTTGTTTCTGACATGTCAAAGCCTTGTTAGATGTGAGATCAGTATTCATTTCTCTTTAGAAACTTTACTTTGAAAGATAATCACATTCTTTGAAAGTGTATTCATTTCATAAATAACTTAAGTAAGAAACGCACAACTGTTCCTTGTAAAGAGAAGCCATTGTTTACGACATGTCAAAGTATTGTTAGAAGTGAGATCAGTGTTCCTTTTCTCTGTAGAATCTTTGTTTTGAAATATAAACATGTTCTTTTGAAAGTGTATTCATATCTTGAAAAGCTTTAGTAAGAAACGCACATGTGTTTCTCTGTAAAGAGAAGCAGATGTTTGCGACATGTCAAATTACTGTTAGAAGTGAGATTAGTTTTCCTTTTCTCTGCAGAAGTTTTACTTTGAAAGATAATAACGTTCTTTTGAATGTGTATTTATTTCATGAAATGCTTTTGTAAGAAAAGCACATGTGTTTTTCTGTAAAGAGAAGCAGTTCTTTGGAACATGTTAAAGTACTGGTAGAAGTGAGATACGTATTCCTTTTCTCTGTACAAGCTTTACTTTGAAAGATATTCACATTCTTTTGAAAGTGTATTCATTTCTTGAAAAGCTTTAGCATGAAACACACATGTGTATCTTGGTAAGGAGAAGCAGTTGTTTACGACATTCAAAGTATTGTTTGAAGTGAAATCAGTATTCCTTTTCTCTGTAGCAGGTTTACTTTGAAAGAAAATCACATTCTTTTGAAAGGGTGTTCATTTCATAAATAGCTTTAGTAAGAAACGCACATGTGTTTCTCTAAAGAGAGGCCATTTTTTGCGACATGTCAAAGTATTGTTAGAAGAGAGATCAGTGTTCCTTTCTGTGTAGAAGCTTTACTTTGAAAGATAATCACATTCCTTTGAAAGTGTATTCATTTCAGGATTAGCTTTAGTAAGAAACACACGTGTTACTTGGTAAAGAGATTCAATTGTTTCCTAAATGTCAAAGTCTTGTTAGAAGTGAGATCAGTGTTCCATCCTCTGTAGAAGCTTTGCTTTGAATGATAATCACGTTCTTTTGAATGTGTATTCATTTCTTAAAAAGTTTTAGTATGAAACACACATGAGTTTCTCTGTAAAGAAGCAGATGTTTGCAACTGTCAAATATCTATTAGAAGTGAGATCAGTTTTCCTTTTCTCTGTCAAAGCTTTATTTTGAAAGATAATCACGTTTTTTGAAAGTGTATTGGTTTCATATATAACTTTAGTAAGAAACGCACAGTTGTTTCTCTGTAAAGAAAGGCCGTATTATGCATCATGTCAAAGTATTTTTAGAAGAGAGATCAGGGTTCCTTTCTCTGTAAAAGCTTTACTTTGAAAGATAATCACATTCTTTTCAAAGTGTATTCATTTCATGAAAAGCATTAGGAAGAAACGCATATGTGTTTCTCTGTAAAGAGAAGCAGTTTTTTCGACATGTCAAGTATTTTTAGAAGTGAGATCAGTGTTCCTTTTCTCTGTAGAAGCTTTGCTTTGAAGTATAATCATATTCTTTTGAAAGTGTATTCATTTCATGATAAGCTTTAGTAAGAAATGTACATGTGTTTCTCTGTAAAGAAAAGCACTTCTTTTCGACATGTCAAATTACTGTTAGAAGTGAGATCAGTGTTCATTTTCTCTGTGGAAGCTTTATTTTGAAATATAGTCACGTTCTTTTGAAAGTGTATTCATTTCTAGAAATGCTTTAGTAATAATGCTCATGTGTGTCTTGGTAAAGAGAAGCAGTTGTTTCTGACATGTCAAAGTCTTGTTAGAAGTGTGATCAGTATTCATTTCTCTGTAGAAGCTTTACTTTGAAAGATAATCACATTCTTTGAAAGTGTATTCATTTCATTAATAGCTTTAGTAAGAAACGCACAAGTGTTTCTCTGTAAAGAGAAGCTGTTGTTTGCGACATGTCAAAGTATTGTTAGAAGGGAGATCAGTGTTCCATTCTCTGTAGAAGCTTTGCTTTGCAATACAATTGGTTCTTTAAAAAGTGTATTCATTTCTTTAAAAACTTTAGTAAGAAACGCACATGTGTTTCTTGGTAATGAGAAGCAGTTGTTTGCGACATGTCAACGTCCTATTAGACCTGAGATCAGTGTTGCTTTGCTCTGTAGAAGCTTTAATTTGAAAGATAACCACATTCTTTGAAAGTGTATTTATTTCATAAATAGCTTTAGTAAGAAACGCACATGTGTTTCTCTGTAAAGAGAGGCCATTTTTTGCGACATGTCAAAGTACTGTTATTAGTGAGATCAGTGTTCCTTTTCTCTGTACAAGCTTTACATTGAAAGATAATCACGCTATTTTGAAACTGTATTCTTTCCTGAAAAGCTTTAGTTAAAACGCACTTGTGTTACTTGGTAAGGAGAAGCAGTTGTTTGCGACATGTCAAAGTGTTGTTTGAAGTGAGGTCAATATTCCTTTTCTAGGTACAAGATTTACTTTGAAAGATAATCACATTCTTTTGAAAGTGTATTCATTTCCTGAAAAGCTTTAGTAACTAACACACATGTGTTTCTTGATAAAGAGAAGCAGTTTTTTGCGACATGTCAACGTCTTGTTAGAAGTGATATCAGTGTTCCTTTTCTTTGTACAAGCTTTACTTTGAAGGATAATCACATTCTTTTGAAAGTGTATACATTTCTTGAACAGCTTTAGTTAGAAACACATGTGTTTCTTGGTAAAGAGAAGCAGTTGTTTGCGACATGTCAAAGTATTGTTAGAAGTGAGATCAGTTTACCTTTCTCTGTACAACTTTACTTTGAAAGATAATCATATTCTTCTGAAAGTGTATTCATTTCATTAATAGCTTTAGTAAGAAACGCACAAGTGTTTCTCTGTAAAGAGAAGCAGTTGTTTGCGACATGTCAAAGTATTGTTAGAAGTGAGATCAGTGTTCCATTCTCTGTAGAAACTCTGCTTTGAAATATAATCATGTTCTTTTAAAAGTGTATTCATTTCTTTAAAACTTTAGTAAGCAAAGCACATGTGTTACTTGGTTAGGAGAAGCAGTTGTTTGGGACATGTCAAAATATTGTTTGAAGTGAGATCAATATTCCTTTTCTCTGTACAAGCTTTAATTTGAAAGATAATCACGTTCTTTTGAAAGTGTATACATTTCTTGAAAATCTTTAGTAAGAAACATACATGTATTTCTCTCTAAAGAAAAGCAGTTGTTTGTGACATGTCAAATTACTGTTAAAAATGAGAACAGTTTTCTTTTCTCTCTACAAGCTTTACTTTGAAAGATAATCTCATTGTTTTGAAAGTGTATTCATTTCAAAAATAGCTTTAGTAAGAAACGCACAACTGTTTCTCTGTAAAGAAAAGCCATTTTTTGCGACATGTCAAAGTATTTTTGGAAGAGAGATAAGTGTTCCTTTCTCTGTAGAAGCTTTACTTTGAAAGATAATCACATTTATTTCAAAGTGTATTCATTTCATGAAAAGCTTTAGGAAGAAACACACACGTGTTTCCCTGTAAAGAGAAGCAGTTGTTTGCGACGTGTCAAATTATTGTTAGAAGTGATATCAATGTTCCTTTTCTCCGTAGAAGCTTTACTTTGAAAGAAAGTCACATTCTTTGGAAAGTGTATTCATTTTATAAATAGCTTTAGTAAGAAACACACGTCTTTCTGTGTAAAGAAAAGTTGTTTGCGACATGTCAAATTACTGTTAGAAGTGAGATCAGTGTTCCTTTTCTCTGTAGAAGCTATGCTTTGAAATATAATCACGTTCTTTTGAAAGTGTATTCATTTCTTGAAAAGCTTTACTAAGAAACCCACGTGTATCTTGTTAAAGAGAAGCAATTGTTTGTGACATGTCAAAGTATTGTTTGAAGTGAGATCAGTATTCCTTTTCTCTGTAGAAGCTTTATTTGAAAGATAATCACATTCTTTTGAAAGTGTATTCATTTCTTGAAATGCTTTAGTAAGAAACGCACATGTCTTTTTCTGTAAAGCAAAGCAGTTCTTTGTGACATGTCAAAGGCTTGTTAGAAGTGAGATCCGTGTTCCTTTTCTCTGTAGAATCTTTGCTTTTAAATATAATCACGTTCTTTTTAAAGTGTATTCATTTTAGGAAAAGCTTTATTAAGAAATGCACATGTGCTTCTCCTTATAGAGAAGCAGATTTTTTCGACATATCTATTACTGTTTGAAGTGAGATCAGTTTTCCTTTTCTCTGTAGAAGCTTTACTTTGGAAGATAATCACATTGTTTTGAAAGAGTTCATTTCAAAAATAGCTTTAGTAAGAAACGCAAAAGTGTTTCTTTGTAAAGAAAAGCAGTTGTTTGCAACATGGCAAATTACTGTTAGAAGTGAGATCAGTGTTACTTTTCTCTGTAGAAGCTTTGCTTTGAAATATAATCATGTTCTTTTGAAAGTGTATTCATCTCTTGAAAAGCTTTATTAAGAAACGCATGTGTTTCTTGGTAAAGAGAAGCAGTTTTTGCTACATGTCAAAGTCTTTTTAGAAGTGAGATCAGTGTTCCTTTTCTCTATAGAAGCTTTACTTTGGAAGATAATCACGTTTTTTTGAAAGTGCATTTATTTCATGAAATACTTTTGTAAGAAACACACATGTGTTTCTCTGTAAGGAGAAGCAGTTGTTTTCGACATGTCAAAGTATTGTTAGAAGTGAGATCAGTAGTCATTTTCTGTGTGCAAGCTTTAATTTGAAATATAATCACGTTCTTTTGAAAGTGTATTTATTTCTTTAAATGCTTTAGTAATAACACACATGTGTTTCTTGGTAAGGAAAGGCAGTTGTTTCTGACATGTCAAAGCCTTGTTAGAAGTGAGATCAGTATTCATTTCTCTTTAGAAACTTTACTTTGAAAGATAATCACATTCTTTGAAAGTGTATTCATTTCATAAATAACTTAAGTAAGAAACGCACAACTGTTCCTTGTAAAGAGAAGCCATTGTTTACGACATGTCAAAGTATTGTTAGAAGTGAGATCAGTGTTCCTTTTCTCTGTAGAATCTTTGTTTTGAAATATAAACATGTTCTTTTGAAAGTGTATTCATATCTTGAAAAGCTTTAGTAAGAAACGCACATGTGTTTCTCTGTAAAGAGAAGCAGATGTTTGCGACATGTCAAATTACTGTTAGAAGTGAGATTAGTTTTCCTTTTCACTGCAGAAGTTTTACTTTGAAAGATAATAACGTTCTTTTGAATGTGTATTTATTTCATGAAATGCTTTTGTAAGAAAAGCACATGTGTTTTTCTGTAAAGAGAAGCAGTTCTTTGGAACATGTTAAAGTACTGGTAGAAGTGAGATCCGTATTCCTTTTCTCTGTACAAGCTTTACTTTGAAAGATATTCACATTCTTTTGAAAGTGTATTCATTTCTTGAAAAGCTTTAGCATGAAACACACATGTGTATCTTGGTAAGGAGAAGCAGTTGTTTACGACATTCAAAGTATTGTTTGAAGTGAAATCAGTATTCCTTTTCTCTGTAGCAGGTTTACTTCGAAAGAAAATCACATTCTTTTGAAAGGGTGTTCATTTCATAAATAGCTTTAGTAAGAAACGCACATGTGTTTCTCTAAAGAGAGGCCATTTTTTGCGACATGTCAAAGTATTGTTAGAAGAGAGATCAGTGTTCCTTTCTGTGTAGAAGCTTTACTTTGAAAGACAATCACATTCCTTTGAAAGTGTATTCATTTCAGGATTAGCTTTAGTAAGAAACACACGTGTTACTTGGTAAAGAGATTCAATTGTTTCCTAAATGTCAAAGTCTTGTTAGAAGTGAGATCAGTGTTCCATCCTCTGTAGAAGCTTTGCTTTGAATGATAATCACGTTCTTTTGAATGTGTATTCATTTCTTAAAAAGTTTTAGTATGAAACACACATGAGTTTCTCTGTAAAGAAGCAGATGTTTGCAACTGTCAAATATCTATTAGAAGTGAGATCAGTTTTCCTTTTCTCTGTCAAAGCTTTATTTTGAAAGATAATCACGTTTTTTGAAAGTGTATTAGTTTCATATATAACTTTAGTAAGAAACGCACAGTTGTTTCTCTGTAAAGAAAGGCCGTATTGTGCATCATGTCAAAGTATTTTTAGAAGAGAGATCAGTGTTCCTTTCTCTGTAAAAGCTTTACTTTGAAAGATAATCACATTCTTTTCAAAGTGTATTCATTTCCTGAAAAGCATTAGGAAGAAACGCATATGTGTTTCTCTGTAAAGAGAAGCAGTTTTTTCCGACATGTCAAGTATTTTTAGAAGTGAGATCAGTGTTCCTTTTCTCTGTAGAAGCTTTGCTTTGAAGTATAATCATATTCTTTTGAAAGTGTATTCATTTCATGATAAGCTTTAGTAAGAAATGTACATGTGTTTCTCTGTAAAGAAAAGCACTTCTTTTCGACATGTCAAATTACTGTTAGAAGTGAGATCAGTGTTCATTTTCTCTGTGGAAGCTTTATTTTGAAATATAGTCACGTTCTTTTGAAAGTGTATTCATTTCTAGAAATGCTTTAGTAATAATGCTCATGTGTGTCTTGGTAAAGAGAAGCAGTTGTTTCTGACATGTCAAAGTCTTGTTAGAAGTGTGATCAGTATTCATTTCTCTGTAGAAGCTTTACTTTGAAAGATAATCACATTCTTTGAAAGTGTATTCATTTCATTAATAGCTTTAGTAAGAAACGCACAAGTGTTTCTCTGTAAAGAGAAGCTGTTGTTTGCGACATGTCAAAGTATTGTTAGAAGGGAGATCAGTGTTCCATTCTCTGTAGAAGCTTTGCTTTGCAATACAATTGGTTCTTTAAAAAGTGTATTCATTTCTTTAAAAACTTTAGTAAGAAACGCACATGTGTTTCTTGGTAATGAGAAGCAGTTGTTTGCGACATGTCAACGTCCTATTAGACCTGAGATCAGTGTTGCTTTTCTCTGTAGAAGCTTTAATTTGAAAGATAACCACATTCTTTGAAAGTGTATTTATTTCATAAATAGCTTTAGTAAGAAACGCGCATGTGTTTCTCTGTAAAGAGAGGCCATTTTTTGCGACATGTCAAAGTATTGTTATTAGTGAGATCAGTGTTCCTTTTCTCTGTACAAGCTTTACATTGAAAGATAATCACGCTATATTGAAACTGTATTCTTTCCTGAAAAGCTTTAGTTAAAACGCACTTGTGTTACTTGGTAAGGAGAAGCAGTTGTTTGCGACATGTCAAAGTGTTGTTTGAAGTGAGGTCAATATTCCTTTTCTAGGTACAAGATTTACTTTGAAAGATAATCACATTCTTTTGAAAGTGTATTCATTTCCTGAAAAGCTTTAGTAACTAACACACGTGTTTCTTGATAAAGAGAAGCAGTTTTTTGCGACATGTCAACGTCTTGTTAGAAGTGATATCAGTGTTCCTTTTCTTTGTACAAGCTTTACTTTGAAGGATAATCACATTCTTTTGAAAGTGTATACATTTCTTGAACAGCTTTAGTTAGAAACACATGTGTTTCTTGGTAAAGAGAAGCAGTTGTTTGCGACATGTCAAAGTATTGTTAGAAGTGAGATCAGTTTACCTTTCTCTGTACAACTTTACTTTGAAAGATAATCATATTCTTCTGAAAGTGTATTCATTTCATTAATAGCTTTAGTAAGAAACGCACAAGTGTTTCTCTGTAAAGAGAAGCAGTTGTTTGCGACATGTCAAAGTATTGTTAGAAGTGAGATCAGTGTTCCATTCTCTGTAGAAACTCTGCTTTGAAATATAATCATGTTCTTTTAAAAGTGTATTCATTTCTTTAAAACTTTAGTAAGCAAAGCACATGTGTTACTTGGTTAGGAGAAGCAGTTGTTTGGGACATGTCAAAATATTGTTTGAAGTGAGATCAATATTCCTTTTCTCTGTACAAGCTTTAATTTGAAAGATAATCACGTTCTTTTGAAAGTGTATACATTTCTTGAAAATCTTTAGTAAGAAACATACATGTATTTCTCTCTAAAGAAAAGCAGTTGTTTGTGACATGTCAAATTACTGTTAAAAATGAGAACAGTTTTCTTTTCTCTCTACAAGCTTTACTTTGAAAGATAATCTCATTGTTTTGAAAGTGTATTCATTTCAAAAATAGCTTTAGTAAGAAACGCACAACTGTTTCTCTGTAAAGAAAAGCCATTTTTTGCGACATGTCAAAGTATTTTTGGAAGAGAGATAAGTGTTCCTTTCTCTGTAGAAGCTTTACTTTGAAAGATAATCACATTTATTTCAAAGTGTATTCATTTCATGAAAAGCTTTAGGAAGAAACACACACGTGTTTCCCTGTAAAGAGAAGCAGTTGTTTGCGACGTGTCAAATTATTGTTAGAAGTGATATCAATGTTCCTTTTCTCCGTAGAAGCTTTACTTTGAAAGAAAGTCACATTCTTTGGAAAGTGTATTCATTTTATAAATAGCTTTAGTAAGAAACACACGTCTTTCTGTGTAAAGAAAAGGTGTTTGCGACATGTCAAATTACTGTTAGAAGTGAGATCAGTGTTCCTTTTCTCTGTAGAAGCTATGCTTTGAAATATAATCACGTTCTTTTGAAAGTGTATTCATTTCTTGAAAAGCTTTACTAAGAAACCCACGTGTATCTTGTTAAAGAGAAGCAATTGTTTGCGACATGTCAAAGTATTGTTTGAAGTGAGATCAGTATTCCTTTTCTCTGTAGAAGCTTTATTTGAAAGATAATCACATTCTTTTGAAAGTGTATTCATTTCTTGAAATGCTTTAGTAAGAAACGCACATGTCTTTTTCTGTAAAGCAAAGCAGTTCTTTGTGACATGTCAAAGGCTTGTTAGAAGTGAGATCCGTGTTCCTTTTCTCTGTAGAATCTTTGCTTTTAAATATAATCACGTTCTTTTTAAAGTGTATTCATTTTAGGAAAAGCTTTATTAAGAAATGCACATGTGCTTCTCCTTATAGAGAAGCAGATTTTTTCGACATATCTATTACTGTTTGAAGTGAGATCAGTTTTCCTTTTCTCTGTAGAAGCTTTACTTTGGAAGATAATCACATTGTTTTGAAAGAGTTCATTTCAAAAATAGCTTTAGTAAGAAATGCAAAAGTGTTTCTTTGTAAAGAAAAGCAGTTGTTTGCAACATGGCAAATTACTGTTAGAAGTGAGATCAGTGTTACTTTTCTCTGTAGAAGCTTTGCTTTGAAATATAATCATGTTCTTTTGAAAGTGTATTCATCTCTTGAAAAGCTTTATTAAGAAACGCATGTGTTTCTTGGTAAAGAGAAGCAGTTTTTGCTACATGTCAAAGTCTTTTTAGAAGTGAGATCAGTGTTCCTTTTCTCTATAGAAGCTTTACTTTGGAAGATAATCACGTTTTTTTGAAAGTGCATTTATTTCATGAAATACTTTTGTAAGAAACACACATGTGTTTCTCTGTAAGGAGAAACAGTTGTTTTCGACATGTCAAAGTATTGTTAGAAGTGAGATCAGTAGTCATTTTCTGTGTGCAAGCTTTAATTTGAAATATAATCACGTTCTTTTGAAAGTGTATTTATTTCTTTAAATGCTTTAGTAATAACACACATGTGTTTCTTGGTAAGGAAAGGCAGTTGTTTCTGACATGTCAAAGCCTTGTTAGAAGTGAGATCAGTATTCATTTCTCTTTAGAAACTTTACTTTGAAAGATAATCACATTCTTTGAAAGTGTATTCATTTCATAAATAACTTAAGTAAGAAACGCACAACTGTTCCTTGTAAAGAGAAGCCATTGTTTACGACATGTCAAAGTATTGTTAGAAGTGAGATCAGTGTTCCTTTTCTCTGTAGAATCTTTGTTTTGAAATATAAACATGTTCTTTTGAAAGTGTATTCATATCTTGAAAAGCTTTAGTAAGAAACGCACATGTGTTTCTCTGTAAAGAGAAGCAGATGTTTGCGACATGTCAAATTACTGTTAGAAGTGAGATTAGTTTTCCTTTTCTCTGCAGAAGTTTTACTTTGAAAGATAATAACGTTCTTTTGAATGTGTATTTATTTCATGAAATGCTTTTGTAAGAAAAGCACATGTGTTTTTCTGTAAAGAGAAGCAGTTCTTTGGAACATGTTAAAGTACTGGTAGAAGTGAGATCCGTATTCTTTTTCTCTGTACAAGCTTTACTTTGAAAGATATTCACATTCTTTTGAAAGTGTATTCATTTCTTGAAAAGCTTTAGCATGAAACACACATGTGTATCTTGGTAAGGAGAAGCAGTTGTTTACGACATTCAAAGTATTGTTTGAAGTGAAATCAGTATTCCTTTTCGCTGTAGCAGGTTTACTTTGAAAGAAAATCACATTCTTTTGAAAGGGTGTTCATTTCATAAATAGCTTTAGTAAGAAACGCACATGTGTTTCTCTAAAGAGAGGCCATTTTTTGCGACATGTCAAAGTATTGTTAGAAGAGAGATCAGTGTTCCTTTCTGTGTAGAAGCTTTACTTTGAAAGATAATCACATTCCTTTGAAAGTGTATTCATTTCAGGATTAGCTTTAGTAAGAAACACACGTGTTACTTGGTAAAGAGATTCAATTGTTTCCTAAATGTCAAAGTCTTGTTAGAAGTGAGATCAGTGTTCCATCCTCTGTAGAAGCTTTGCTTTGAATGATAATCACGTTCTTTTGAATGTGTATTCATTTCTTAAAAAGTTTTAGTATGAAACACACATGAGTTTCTCTGTAAAGAAGCAGATGTTTGCAACTGTCAAATATCTATTAGAAGTGAGATCAGTTTTCCTTTTCTCTGTCAAAGCTTTATTTTGAAAGATAATCACGTTTTTTGAAAGTGTATTGGTTTCATATATAACTTTAGTAAGAAACGCACAGTTGTTTCTCTGTAAAGAAAGGCCGTATTATGCATCATGTCAAAGTATTTTTAGAAGAGAGATCAGTGTTCCTTTCTCTGTAAAAGCTTTACTTTGAAAGATAATCACATTCTTTTCAAAGTGTATTCATTTCATGAAAAGCATTAGGAAGAAACGCATATGTGTTTCTCTGTAAAGAGAAGCAGTTTTTTCCGACATGTCAAGTATTTTTAGAAGTGAGATCAGTGTTCCTTTTCTCTGTAGAAGCTTTGCTTTGAAGTATAATCATATTCTTTTGAAACTGTATTCATTTCATGATAAGCTTTAGTAAGAAATGTACATGTGTTTCTCTGTAAAGAAATGCACTTCTTTTCGACATGTCAAATTACTGTTAGAAGTGAGATCAGTGTTCATTTTCTCTGTGGAAGCTTTATTTTGAAATATAGTCACGTTCTTTTGAAAGTGTATTCATTTCTAGAAATGCTTTAGTAATAATGCTCATGTGTGTCTTGGTAAAGAGAAGCAGTTGTTTCTGACATGTCAAAGTCTTGTTAGAAGTGTGATCAGTATTCATTTCTCTGTAGAAGCTTTACTTTGAAAGATAATCACATTCTTTGAAAGTGTATTCATTTCATTAATAGCTTTAGTAAGAAACGCACAAGTGTTTCTCTGTAAAGAGAAGCTGTTGTTTGCGACATGTCAAAGTATTGTTAGAAGGGAGATCAGTGTTCCATTCTCTGTAGAAGCTTTGCTTTGCAATACAATTGGTTCTTTAAAAAGTGTATTCATTTCTTTAAAAACTTTAGTAAGAAACGCACATGTGTTTCTTGGTAATGAGAAGCAGTTGTTTGCGACATGTCAACGTCCTATTAGACCTGAGATCAGTGTTGCTTTTCTCTGTAGAAGCTTTAATTTGAAAGATAACCACATTCTTTGAAAGTGTATTTATTTCATAAATAGCTTTAGTAAGAAACGCGCATGTGTTTCTCTGTAAAGAGAGGCCATTTTTTGCGACATGTCAAAGTATTGTTATTAGTGAGATCAGTGTTCCTTTTCTCTGTACAAGCTTTACATTGAAAGATAATCATGCTATTTTGAAACTGTATTCTTTCCTGAAAAGCTTTAGTTAAAACGCACTTGTGTTACTTGGTAAGGAGAAGCAGTTGTTTGCGACATGTCAAAGTGTTGTTTGAAGTGAGGTCAATATTCCTTTTCTAGGTACAAGATTTACTTTGAAAGATAATCACATTCTTTTGAAAGTGTATTCATTTCCTGAAAAGCTTTAGTAACTAACACACATGTGTTTCTTGATAAAGAGAAGCAGTTTTTTGCGACATGTCAACGTCTTGTTAGAAGTGATATCAGTGTTCCTTTTCTTTGTACAAGCTTTACTTTGAAGGATAATCACATTCTTTTGAAAGTGTATACATTTCTTGAACAGCTTTAGTTAGAAACACATGTGTTTCTTGGTAAAGAGAAGCAGTTGTTTGCGACATGTCAAAGTATTGTTAGAAGTGAGATCAGTTTACCTTTCTCTGTACAACTTTACTTTGAAAGATAATCATATTCTTCTGAAAGTGTATTCATTTCATTAATAGCTTTAGTAAGAAACGCACAAGTGTTTCTCTGTAAAGAGAAGCAGTTGTTTGCGACATGTCAAAGTATTGTTAGAAGTGAGATCAGTGTTCCATTCTCTGTAGAAACTCTGCTTTGAAATATAATCATGTTCTTTTAAAAGTGTATTCATTTCTTTAAAACTTTAGTAAGCAAAGCACATGTGTTACTTGGTTAGGAGAAGCAGTTGTTTGGGACATGTCAAAATATTGTTTGAAGTGAGATCAATATTCCTTTTCTCTGTACAAGCTTTAATTTGAAAGATAATCACGTTCTTTTGAAAGTGTATACATTTCTTGAAAATCTTTAGTAAGAAACATACATGTATTTCTCTCTAAAGAAAAGCAGTTGTTTGTGACATGTCAAATTACTGTTAAAAATGAGAACAGTTTTCTTTTCTCTCTACAAGCTTTACTTTGAAAGATAATCTCATTGTTTTGAAAGTGTATTCATTTCAAAAATAGCTTTAGTAAGAAACGCACAACTGTTTCTCTGTAAAGAAAAGCCATTTTTTGCGACATGTCAAAGTATTTTTGGAAGAGAGATAAGTGTTCCTTTCTCTGTAGAAGCTTTACTTTGAAAGATAATCACATTTATTTCAAAGTGTATTCATTTCATGAAAAGCTTTAGGAAGAAACACACACGTGTTTCCCTGTAAAGAGAAGCAGTTGTTTGCGACGTGTCAAATTATTGTTAGAAGTGATATCAATGTTCCTTTTCTCCGTAGAAGCTTTACTTTGAAAGAAAGTCACATTCTTTGGAAAGTGTATTCATTTTATAAATAGCTTTAGTAAGAAACACACGTCTTTCTGTGTAAAGAAAAGTTGTTTGCGACATGTCAAATTACTGTTAGAAGTGAGATCAGTGTTCCTTTTCTCTGTAGAAGCTATGCTTTGAAATATAATCACGTTCTTTTGAAAGTGTATTCATTTCTTGAAAAGCTTTACTAAGAAACCCACGTGTATCTTGTTAAAGAGAAGCAATTGTTTGCGACATGTCAAAGTATTGTTTGAAGTGAGATCAGTATTCCTTTTCTCTGTAGAAGCTTTATTTGAAAGATAATCACATTCTTTTGAAAGTGTATTCATTTCTTGAAATGCTTTAGTAAGAAACGCACATGTCTTTTTCTGTAAAGCAAAGCAGTTCTTTGTGACATGTCAAAGGCTTGTTAGAAGTGAGATCCGTGTTCCTTTTCTCTGTAGAATCTTTGCTTTTAAATATAATCACGTTCTTTTTAAAGTGTATTCATTTTAGGAAAAGCTTTATTAAGAAATGCACATGTGCTTCTCCTTATAGAGAAGCAGATTTTTTCGACATATCTATTACTGTTTGAAGTGAGATCAGTTTTCCTTTTCTCTGTAGAAGCTTTACTTTGGAAGATAATCACATTGTTTTGAAAGAGTTCATTTCAAAAATAGCTTTAGTAAGAAACGCAAAAGTGTTTCTTTGTAAAGAAAAGCAGTTGTTTGCAACATGGCAAATTACTGTTAGAAGTGAGATCAGTGTTACTTTTCTCTGTAGAAGCTTTGCTTTGAAATATAATCATGTTCTTTTGAAAGTGTATTCATCTCTTGAAAAGCTTTATTAAGAAACGCATGTGTTTCTTGGTAAAGAGAAGCAGTTTTTGCTACATGTCAAAGTCTTTTTAGAAGTGAGATCAGTGTTCTTTTTCTCTATAGAAGCTTTACTTTGGAAGATAATCACGTTTTTTTGAAAGTGCATTTATTTCATGAAATACTTTTGTAAGAAACACACATGTGTTTCTCTGTAAGGAGAAGCAGTTGTTTTCGACATGTCAAAGTATTGTTAGAAGTGAGATCAGTAGTCATTTTCTGTGTGCAAGCTTTAATTTGAAATATAATCACGTTCTTTTGAAAGTGTATTTATTTCTTTAAATGCTTTAGTAATAACACACATGTGTTTCTTGGTAAGGAAAGGCAGTTGTTTCTGACATGTCAAAGCCTTGTTAGAAGTGAGATCAGTATTCATTTCTCTTTAGAAACTTTACTTTGAAAGATAATCACATTCTTTGAAAGTGTATTCATTTCATAAATAACTTAAGTAAGAAACGCACAACTGTTCCTTGTAAAGAGAAGCCATTGTTTACGACATGTCAAAGTATTGTTAGAAGTGAGATCAGTGTTCCTTTTCTCTGTAGAATCTTTGTTTTGAAATATAAACATGTTCTTTTGAAAGTGTATTCACATCTTGAAAAGCTTTAGTAAGAAACGCACATGTGTTTCTCTGTAAAGAGAAGCAGATGTTTGCGACATGTGAAATTACTGTTAGAAGTGAGATTAGTTTTCCTTTTCTCTGCAGAAGTTTTACTTTGAAAGATAATAACGTTCTTTTGAATGTGTATTTATTTCATGAAATGCTTTTGTAAGAAAAGCACATGTGTTTTTCTGTAAAGAGAAGCAGTTCTTTGGAACATGTTAAAGTACTGGTAGAAGTGAGATCCGTATTCCTTTTCTCTGTACAAGCTTTACTTTGAAAGATATTCACATTCTTTTGAAAGTGTATTCATTTCTTGAAAAGCTTTAGCATGAAACACACATGTGTATCTTGGTAAGGAGAAGCAGTTGTTTACGACATTCAAAGTATTGTTTGAAGTGAAATCAGTATTCCTTTTCTCTGTAGCAGGTTTACTTTGAAAGAAAATCACATTCTTTTGAAAGGGTGTTCATTTCATAAATAGCTTTAGTAAGAAACGCACATGTGTTTCTCTAAAGAGAGGCCATTTTTTGCGACATGTCAAAGTATTGTTAGAAGAGAGATCAGTGTTCCTTTCTGTGTAGAAGCTTTACTTTGAAAGATAATCACATTCCTTTGAAAGTGTATTCATTTCAGGATTAGCTTTAGTAAGAAACACACGTGTTACTTGGTAAAGAGATTCAATTGTTTCCTAAATGTCAAAGTCTTGTTAGAAGTGAGATCAGTGTTCCATCCTCTGTAGAAGCTTTGCTTTGAATGATAATCACGTTCTTTTGAATGTGTATTCATTTCTTAAAAAGTTTTAGTATGAAACACACATGAGTTTCTCTGTAAAGAAGCAGATGTTTGCAACTGTCAAATATCTATTAGAAGTGAGATCAGTTTTCCTTTTCTCTGTCAAAGCTTTATTTTGAAAGATAATCACGTTTTTTGAAAGTGTATTAGTTTCATATATAACTTTAGTAAGAAACGCACAGTTGTTTCTCTGTAAAGAAAGGCCGTATTGTGCATCATGTCAAAGTATTTTTAGAAGAGAGATCAGTGTTCCTTTCTCTGTAAAAGCTTTACTTTGAAAGATAATCACATTCTTTTCAAAGTGTATTCATTTCATGAAAAGCATTAGGAAGAAACGCATATGTGTTTCTCTGTAAAGAGAAGCAGTTTTTTCCGACATGTCAAGTATTTTTAGAAGTGAGATCAGTGTTCCTTTTCTCTGTAGAAGCTTTGCTTTGAAGTATAATCATATTCTTTTGAAACTGTATTCATTTCATGATAAGCTTTAGTAAGAAATGTACATGTGTTTCTCTGTAAAGAAAAGCACTTCTTTTCGACATGTCAAATTACTGTTAGAAGTGAGATCAGTGTTCATTTTCTCTGTGGAAGCTTTATTTTGAAATATAGTCACGTTCTTTTGAAAGTGTATTCATTTCTAGAAATGCTTTAGTAATAATGCTCATGTGTGTCTTGGTAAAGAGAAGCAGTTGTTTCTGACATGTCAAAGTCTTGTTAGAAGTGTGATCAGTATTCATTTCTCTGTAGAAGCTTTACTTTGAAAGATAATCACATTCTTTGAAAGTGTATTCATTTCATTAATAGCTTTAGTAAGAAACGCACAAGTGTTTCTCTGTAAAGAGAAGCTGTTGTTTGCGACATGTCAAAGTATTGTTAGAAGGGAGATCAGTGTTCCATTCTCTGTAGAAGCTTTGCTTTGCAATACAATTGGTTCTTTAAAAAGTGTATTCATTTCTTTAAAAACTTTAGTAAGAAACGCACATGTGTTTCTTGGTAATGAGAAGCAGTTGTTTGCGACATGTCAACGTCCTATTAGACCTGAGATCAGTGTTGCTTTGCTCTGTAGAAGCTTTAATTTGAAAGATAACCACATTCTTTGAAAGTGTATTTATTTCATAAATAGCTTTAGTAAGAAACGCGCATGTGTTTCTCTGTAAAGAGAGGCCATTTTTTGCGACATGTCAACGTATTGTTATTAGTGAGATCAGTGTTCCTTTTCTCTGTACAAGCTTTACATTGAAAGATAATCACGCTATTTTGAAACTGCATTCTTTCCTGAAAAGCTTTAGTTAAAACGCACTTGTGTTACTTGGTAAGGAGAAGCAGTTGTTTGCGACATGTCAAAGTGTTGTTTGAAGTGAGGTCAATATTCCTTTTCTAGGTACAAGATTTACTTTGAAAGATAATCACATTCTTTTGAAAGTGTATTCATTTCCTGAAAAGCTTTAGTAACTAACACACATGTGTTTCTTGATAAAGAGAAGCAGTTTTTTGCGACATGTCAACGTCTTGTTAGAAGTGATATCAGTGTTCCTTTTCTTTGTACAAGCTTTACTTTGAAGGATAATCACATTCTTTTGAAAGTGTATACATTTCTTGAACAGCTTTAGTTAGAAACACATGTGTTTCTTGGTAAGGAAAGGCAGTTGTTTCTGACATGTCAAAGCCTTGTTAGAAGTGAGATCAGTATTCATTTCTCTTTAGAAACTTTACTTTGAAAGATAATCACATTCTTTGAAAGTGTATTCATTTCATAAATAACTTAAGTAAGAAACGCACAACTGTTCCTTGTAAAGAGAAGCCATTGTTTACGACATGTCAAAGTATTGTTAGAAGTGAGATCAGTGTTCCTTTTCTCTGTAGAATCTTTGTTTTGAAATATAAACATGTTCTTTTGAAAGTGTATTCATATCTTGAAAAGCTTTAGTAAGAAACGCACATGTGTTTCTCTGTAAAGAGAAGCAGATGTTTGCGACATGTCAAATTACTGTTAGAAGTGAGATTAGTTTTCCTTTTCTCTGCAGAAGTTTTACTTTGAAAGATAATAACGTTCTTTTGAATGTGTATTTATTTCATGAAATGCTTTTGTAAGAAAAGCACATGTGTTTTTCTGTAAAGAGAAGCAGTTCTTTGGAACATGTTAAAGTACTGGTAGAAGTGAGATCCGTATTCCTTTTCTCTGTACAAGCTTTACTTTGAAAGATATTCACATTCTTTTGAAAGTGTATTCATTTCTTGAAAAGCTTTAGCATGAAACACACATGTGTATCTTGGTAAGGAGAAGCAGTTGTTTACGACATTCAAAGTATTGTTTGAAGTGAAATCAGTATTCCTTTTCTCTGTAGCAGGTTTACTTTGAAAGAAAATCACATTCTTTTGAAAGGGTGTTCATTTCATAAATAGCTTTAGTAAGAAACGCACATGTGTTTCTCTAAAGAGAGGCCATTTTTTGCGACATGTATTGTTAGAAGAGAGATCAGTGTTCCTTTCTGTGTAGAAGCTTTACTTTGAAAGATAATCACATTCCTTTGAAAGTGTATTCATTTCAGGATTAGCTTTAGTAAGAAACACACGTGTTACTTGGTAAAGAGATTCAATTGTTTCCTAAATGTCAAAGTCTTGTTAGAAGTGAGATCAGTGTTCCATCCTCTGTAGAAGCTTTGCTTTGAATGATAATCACGTTCTTTTGAATGTGTATTCATTTCTTAAAAAGTTTTAGTATGAAACACACATGAGTTTCTCTGTAAAGAAGCAGATGTTTGCAACTGTCAAATATCTATTAGAAGTGAGATCAGTTTTCCTTTTCTCTGTCAAAGCTTTATTTTGAAAGATAATCACGTTTTTTGAAAGTGTATTAGTTTCATATATAACTTTAGTAAGAAACGCACAGTTGTTTCTCTGTAAAGAAAGGCCGTATTATGCATCATGTCAAAGTATTTTTAGAAGAGAGATCAGTGTTCCTTTCTCTGTAAAAGCTTTACTTTGAAAGATAATCACATTCTTTTCAAAGTGTATTCATTTCATGAAAAGCATTAGGAAGAAACGCATATGTGTTTCTCTGTAAAGAGAAGCAGTTTTTTCCGACATGTCAAGTATTTTTAGAAGTGAGATCAGTGTTCCTTTTCTCTGTAGAAGCTTTGCTTTGAAGTATAATCATATTCTTTTGAAACTGTATTCATTTCATGATAAGCTTTAGTAAGAAATGTACATGTGTTTCTCTGTAAAGAAAAGCACTTCTTTTCGACATGTCAAATTACTGTTAGAAGTGAGATCAGTGTTCATTTTCTCTGTGGAAGCTTTATTTTGAAATATAGTCACGTTCTTTTGAAAGTGTATTCATTTCTAGAAATGCTTTAGTAATAATGCTCATGTGTGTCTTGGTAAAGAGAAGCAGTTGTTTCTGACATGTCAAAGTCTTGTTAGAAGTGTGATCAGTATTCATTTCTCTGTAGAAGCTTTACTTTGAAAGATAATCACATTCTTTGAAAGTGTATTCATTTCATTAATAGCTTTAGTAAGAAACGCACAAGTGTTTCTCTGTAAAGAGAAGCTGTTGTTTGCGACATGTCAAAGTATTGTTAGAAGGGAGATCAGTGTTCCATTCTCTGTAGAAGCTTTGCTTTGAAATACAATTGGTTCTTTAAAAAGTGTATTCATTTCTTTAAAAACTTTAGTAAGAAACGCACATGTGTTTCTTGGTAATGAGAAGCAGTTGTTTGCGACATGTCAACGTCCTATTAGACCTGAGATCAGTGTTGCTTTTCTCTGTAGAAGCTTTAATTTGAAAGATAACCACATTCTTTGAAAGTGTATTTATTTCATAAATAGCTTTAGTAAGAAACGCACGTGTTTCTCTGTAAAGAGAGGCCATTTTTTGCGACATGTCAAAGTATTGTTATTAGTGAGATCAGTGTTCCTTTTCTCTGTACAAGCTTTACATTGAAAGATAATCACGCTATTTTGAAACTGTATTCTTTCCTGAAAAGCTTTAGTTAAAACGCACTTGTGTTACTTGGTAAGGAGAAGCAGTTGTTTGCGACATGTCAAAGTGTTGTTTGAAGTGAGGTCAATATTCCTTTTCTAGGTACAAGATTTACTTTGAAAGATAATCACATTCTTTTGAAAGTGTATTCATTTCCTGAAAAGCTTTAGTAACTAAAACACGTGTTTCTTGATAAAGAGAAGCAGTTTTTTGCGACATGTCAACGTCTTGTTAGAAGTGATATCAGTGTTCCTTTTCTTTGTACAAGCTTTACTTTGAAGGATAATCACATTCTTTTGAAAGTGTATACATTTCTTGAACAGCTTTAGTTAGAAACACATGTGTTTCTTGGTAAGGAAAGGCAGTTGTTTCTGACATGTCAAAGCCTTGTTAGAAGTGAGATCAGTATTCATTTCTCTTTAGAAACTTTACTTTGAAAGATAATCACATTCTTTGAAAGTGTATTCATTTCATAAATAACTTAAGTAAGAAACGCACAACTGTTCCTTGTAAAGAGAAGCCATTGTTTACGACATGTCAAAGTATTGTTAGAAGTGAGATCAGTGTTCCTTTTCTCTGTAGAATCTTTGTTTTGAAATATAAACATGTTCTTTTGAAAGTGTATTCATATCTTGAAAAGCTTTAGTAAGAAACGCACATGTGTTTCTCTGTAAAGAGAAGCAGATGTTTGCGACATGTCAAATTACTGTTAGAAGTGAGATTAGTTTTCCTTTTCTCTGCAGAAGTTTTACTTTGAAAGATAATAACGTTCTTTTGAATGTGTATTTATTTCATGAAATGCTTTTGTAAGAAAAGCACATGTGTTTTTCTGTAAAGAGAAGCAGTTCTTTGGAACATGTTAAAGTACTGGTAGAAGTGAGATCCGTATTCCTTTTCTCTGTACAAGCTTTACTTTGAAAGATATTCACATTCTTTTGAAAGTGTATTCATTTCTTGAAAAGCTTTAGCATGAAACACACATGTGTATCTTGGTAAGGAGAAGCAGTTGTTTACGACATTCAAAGTATTGTTTGAAGTGAAATCAGTATTCCTTTTCTCTGTAGCAGGTTTACTTTGAAAGAAAATCACATTCTTTTGAAAGGGTGTTCATTTCATAAATAGCTTTAGTAAGAAACGCACATGTGTTTCTCTAAAGAGAGGCCATTTTTTGCGACATGTATTGTTAGAAGAGAGATCAGTGTTCCTTTCTGTGTAGAAGCTTTACTTTGAAAGATAATCACATTCCTTTGAAAGTGTATTCATTTCAGGATTAGCTTTAGTAAGAAACACACGTGTTACTTGGTAAAGAGATTCAATTGTTTCCTAAATGTCAAAGTCTTGTTAGAAGTGAGATCAGTGTTCCATCCTCTGTAGAAGCTTTGCTTTGAATGATAATCACGTTCTTTTGAATGTGTATTCATTTCTTAAAAAGTTTTAGTATGAAACACACATGAGTTTCTCTGTAAAGAAGCAGATGTTTGCAACTGTCAAATATCTATTAGAAGTGAGATCAGTTTTCCTTTTCTCTGTCAAAGCTTTATTTTGAAAGATAATCACGTTTTTTGAAAGTGTATTAGTTTCATATATAACTTTAGTAAGAAACGCACAGTTGTTTCTCTGTAAAGAAAGGCCGTATTATGCATCATGTCAAAGTATTTTTAGAAGAGAGATCAGTGTTCCTTTCTCTGTAAAAGCTTTACTTTGAAAGATAATCACATTCTTTTCAAAGTGTATTCATTTCATGAAAAGCATTAGGAAGAAACGCATATGTGTTTCTCTGTAAAGAGAAGCAGTTTTTTCCGACATGTCAAGTATTTTTAGAAGTGAGATCAGTGTTCCTTTTCTCTGTAGAAGCTTTGCTTTGAAGTATAATCATATTCTTTTGAAACTGTATTCATTTCATGATAAGCTTTAGTAAGAAATGTACATGTGTTTCTCTGTAAAGAAAAGCACTTCTTTTCGACATGTCAAATTACTGTTAGAAGTGAGATCAGTGTTCATTTTCTCTGTGGAAGCTTTATTTTGAAATATAGTCACGTTCTTTTGAAAGTGTATTCATTTCTAGAAATGCTTTAGTAATAATGCTCATGTGTGTCTTGGTAAAGAGAAGCAGTTGTTTCTGACATGTCAAAGTCTTGTTAGAAGTGTGATCAGTATTCATTTCTCTGTAGAAGCTTTACTTTGAAAGATAATCACATTCTTTGAAAGTGTATTCATTTCATTAATAGCTTTAGTAAGAAACGCACAAGTGTTTCTCTGTAAAGAGAAGCTGTTGTTTGCGACATGTCAAAGTATTGTTAGAAGGGAGATCAGTGTTCCATTCTCTGTAGAAGCTTTGCTTTGAAATACAATTGGTTCTTTAAAAAGTGTATTCATTTCTTTAAAAACTTTAGTAAGAAACGCACATGTGTTTCTTGGTAATGAGAAGCAGTTGTTTGCGACATGTCAACGTCCTATTAGACCTGAGATCAGTGTTGCTTTTCTCTGTAGAAGCTTTAATTTGAAAGATAACCACATTCTTTGAAAGTGTATTTATTTCATAAATAGCTTTAGTAAGAAACGCACGTGTTTCTCTGTAAAGAGAGGCCATTTTTTGCGACATGTCAAAGTATTGTTATTAGTGAGATCAGTGTTCCTTTTCTCTGTACAAGCTTTACATTGAAAGATAATCACGCTATTTTGAAACTGTATTCTTTCCTGAAAAGCTTTAGTTAAAACGCACTTGTGTTACTTGGTAAGGAGAAGCAGTTGTTTGCGACATGTCAAAGTGTTGTTTGAAGTGAGGTCAATATTCCTTTTCTAGGTACAAGATTTACTTTGAAAGATAATCACATTCTTTTGAAAGTGTATTCATTTCCTGAAAAGCTTTAGTAACTAAAACACGTGTTTCTTGATAAAGAGAAGCAGTTTTTTGCGACATGTCAACGTCTTGTTAGAAGTGATATCAGTGTTCCTTTTCTTTGTACAAGCTTTACTTTGAAGGATAATCACATTCTTTTGAAAGTGTATACATTTCTTGAACAGCTTTAGTTAGAAACACATGTGTTTCTTGGTAAGGAAAGGCAGTTGTTTCTGACATGTCAAAGCCTTGTTAGAAGTGAGATCAGTATTCATTTCTCTTTAGAAACTTTACTTTGAAAGATAATCACATTCTTTGAAAGTGTATTCATTTCATAAATAACTTAAGTAAGAAACGCACAACTGTTCCTTGTAAAGAGAAGCCATTGTTTACGACATGTCAAAGTATTGTTAGAAGTGAGATCAGTGTTCCTTTTCTCTGTAGAATCTTTGTTTTGAAATATAAACATGTTCTTTTGAAAGTGTATTCATATCTTGAAAAGCTTTAGTAAGAAACGCACATGTGTTTCTCTGTAAAGAGAAGCAGATGTTTGCGACATGTCAAATTACTGTTAGAAGTGAGATTAGTTTTCCTTTTCTCTGCAGAAGTTTTACTTTGAAAGATAATAACGTTCTTTTGAATGTGTATTTATTTCATGAAATGCTTTTGTAAGAAAAGCACATGTGTTTTTCTGTAAAGAGAAGCAGTTCTTTGGAACATGTTAAAGTACTGGTAGAAGTGAGATCCGTATTCCTTTTCTCTGTACAAGCTTTACTTTGAAAGATATTCACATTCTTTTGAAAGTGTATTCATTTCTTGAAAAGCTTTAGCATGAAACACACATGTGTATCTTGGTAAGGAGAAGCAGTTGTTTACGACATTCAAAGTATTGTTTGAAGTGAAATCAGTATTCCTTTTCTCTGTAGCAGGTTTACTTTGAAAGAAAATCACATTCTTTTGAAAGGGTGTTCATTTCATAAATAGCTTTAGTAAGAAACGCACATGTGTTTCTCTAAAGAGAGGCCATTTTTTGCGACATGTCAAAGTATTGTTAGAAGAGAGATCAGTGTTCCTTTCTGTGTAGAAGCTTTACTTTGAAAGATAATCACATTCCTTTGAAAGTGTATTCATTTCAGGATTAGCTTTAGTAAGAAACACACGTGTTACTTGGTAAAGAGATTCAATTGTTTCCTAAATGTCAAAGTCTTGTTAGAAGTGAGATCAGTGTTCCATCCTCTGTAGAAGCTTTGCTTTGAACGATAATCACGTTCTTTTGAATGTGTATTCATTTCTTAAAAAGTTTTAGTATGAAACACACATGAGTTTCTCTGTAAAGAAGCAGATGTTTGCAACTGTCAAAGCTTTCGTGTAATTAATAAACTTTCAAAAGAACGCGATTTTCTTTCAAAGTAAAGCTTGTACTGAGAAAAGCAACACTGATCTCAGTTCTAACAGTGCTTTCACACGTAGCAAACCACTGCTTGTCTTTACAAAGAAACGCATGTGCGTTTCTTACTAAAGCTTTCGTGAAATTAATAAACTTTCAAAAGAACGCCATTATCTTTCAAAGTAAAGCTTGTACTAAGAAAAGCAACACTGATATCAGTTCTAACAGTGCTTTCACACGTAGCAAACAACTGCTTGTCTTTACAAAGAAACGCATGTGCGTTTCTTACTAAAGCTTTCGTGAAATTAATAAACTTTCCAAAAAATGCGATTTTCTTTCAAAGTAAAGCTTGTACTGAGAAAAGCAACACTGATCTCAGTTCTAACAGTGCTTTCACACGTAGCAAACAACTGCTTGTCTCTAGAAAGAAACCCATGTGCGTTTCTTACTAAAGCTTTCGTGAAATTAATAAACTTTCAAAAGAACGCGATTATCTTTCAAAGTAAAGCTTGTACTGAGAAAAGCAACACTGATCTCAGTTCTAACAGTGCTTTCACACGTAGCAAACAACTGCTTGTCTTTACAAAAAAACGCATGAGCGTTTCTTACTGAAGCTTTCGTGAAATTAATAAACTTTCAAAATAACGCGATTTTCTTTCAAAGTAAACCTTGTACTCAGAAAAGCAACACTGATCTCAGTTCTTACAGTGCTTTCACACGTAGCAAACAACTGCTTGTCTCTAGAAAGAAACCCATGTGCGTTTCTTACTAAAGCTTTCGTGAAATTAATAAACTTTCAAAAGAACGAGATTATCTTTCAAAGTAAAGCCTGTACTGAGAAAAGCAACACTGATCTCAGTTCTAACAGTGCTTTCACACGTAGCAACCAACTGCTTTACTTTACGAAGAAACGCATGTGCGTTTCTTACTAAAGCTTTCGTGAAATTAATAAACTCTCAAAAGAACGAGATTATCTTTCAAACTAAAGCTTGTACTGAGAAAAGCAACACTGATCTCAGTTCTAACAGTGCTTTCACACGCAGCAAAAAACTGCCTGTCTTGACAAAGAAACGCATGTGCGTTTCTTACTAAAGCTTTCGTGAAATTTATAAACTTTCAAATGAACGCGATTTTCTTTCAAAGTAAAGCTTGTACTGAGAAAAGCAACACTGATCTCAGTTCTAACAGTCCTTTCACACCTAGCAAACAACTGCTTTCCTCTAGAAAGAAATGCATGTGCGTTTCTTACTAAAGCTTTCGTGAAATTAATAAACTTTCAAAAGAACGCGATTTTCTTTCAAAGTAAAGCTTGTACTGAGAAAAGCAACACTGATCTCAGTTCTAACAGTGCTTTCACACGTAGCAAACAACTGCTTGTCTTTACAAAGAAACGCATGTGCGTTTCTTACTAAAGCTTTCGTGAAATTAATAAACTTTCAAAAGAACGCGATTTTCTTTCAAAGTAAAGCTTGTACTGAGAAAAGCAACACTGATCTCAGTTCTAACAGTGCTTTCACACGTAGCAAACAACTGCTTGTCTTTACAAAAAAACGCATGAGCGTTTCATACTAAAGCTTTCATGAAATTAATAAACTTTCAAAAGAACGCCATTATCTTTCAAAGTAAAGCTTGTACTGAGAAAAGCAACACTGATCTCAGTTCTAACAATGATTTCACACGTAGCAAACAACTGCTTGTCTTTACAAAGAAACGCATGTGCGTTTCTTACTAAAGCTTTCGTGAAATTAATAAACTTTCCAAAGAACGCGATTATCTTTCAAAGTAAAGCTTGTCCGGAGAAAAGCAACACTGATCTCAGTTCTAACAGTGCTTTCACACGTAGCAAACAACTGCTTTACTTTACAAAGAAACGCATGTGCGTTTCTTACTAAAGCTTTCGTGAAATTAATAAACTTTCAAAAGAACGCGATTATCTTTCAAAGTAAAGCTTGTACTGAGAAAAGCAACACTGATCTCAGTTCTAACAGTGCTTTCACACGCAGCAAACAACTGCCTGTCTTCACAAAGAAACGCATGTGCGTTTCTTACTAAAGCTTTAGAGAAATTAATAAACTTTCAAAAGAACGAGATTTTCTTTCAAAGTAAAGCTTGTACTGAGAAAAGCAACACTGATCTCAGTTCTAACAGTGCTTTCACACGTAGCAAACAACTGCTTGTCTCTAGAAAGAAACGCATGTGCTTTTCTTACTAAAGCTTTCGAGAAATTAATAAACTTTCAAAAGAACGAGATTTTCGTTCAAAGTAAAGCTTGTAATGAGAAAAGCAACACTGATCTCAGTTCTAACAGTGCTTTCACACGCAGCAAACAACTGCCTGTCTTCACAAAGAAACGCATGTGCGTTTCTTACTAAAGCTTTCGTGAAATTAATAAACTTTCAAAAGAACGCGATTTTCTTTCAAAGTAAAGCTTGTACTGAGAAAAGCAACACTGATCTCAGTTCTAAAAGTCCTTTCACACCTAGCAAACAACTGCTTTCCTCTAGAAAGAAATGCATGTGCGTTTCTTACTAAAGCTTTCGTGAAATTAATAAACTTTCAAAAGAACGCGATTTTCTTTCAAAGTAAAGCTTGTACTGAGAAAAGCAACACTGATCTCAGTTCGAACAGTGCTTTCACACGTAGCAAACAACTGCCTGTCTTGACAAAGAAACGCATGTGCGTTTCTTACTAACGCTTTCGTGAAATTAATAAACTTTCAAAAGAACGCGATTTTCTTTCAAAGTAAAGCTTGTACTGAGAAAAGCAACACTGATCTCAGTTCTAACAGTGCTTTCACACGTAGCAAACAACTGCCTGTCTTGACAAAGAAACGCATGTGCGTTTCTTACTAACGTTTCGTGAAATTAATAAACTTTCAAAAGAACGCGATTTTCTTTCAATGTAAAGCTTGTACTCAGAAAAGCAACACTGATCTCAGTTCTAACAGTGCTTTCACACGTAGCAAACAACTGCTTTCCTCTAGAAAGAAACGCATGTGCGTTTCTTACTAAAGCTTTCGTGAAATTAATAAACTTTCAAAAGAACGCGATTTTCTTTCAAAGTAAAGCTTGTACTGAGAAAAGCAACACTGATCTCAGTTCTAACAGTGCTTTCACACGTAGCAAACAACTGCTTGTCTCTAGAAAGAAACGCATGTGCGTTTCTTACTAAAGCTTTCGTGAAATTAATAAACTTTCAAAAGAACGAGATTTTCGTTCAAAGTAAAGCTTGTACTCAGAAAAGCAACACTGATCTCAGTTCTAACAGTGATTTCACAGGTAGCAAACAACTGCCTGTCTTGACAAAGAAACGCATGTGCGTTTCTTACTAAAGCTTTCGTGAAATTTGTAAACTTTCAAAAGAATGCGATTTTCTTTCAAAGTAAAGCTTGTACTGAGAAAAGCAACACTGATCTCAGTTCTAACAGTGCTTTCACACGTAGCAAACAACTGCCTGTCTTGACAAAGAAAAACATGTGCGTTTCTTACTAAAGCTTTCGTGAAATTAATAAACTTTCAAAAGAATGCCGTTTTCTTTCAAAGTAAAGCTTGTACTGAGAAAAGCAACACGGATCTGAGTTCTAACAGTGCTTTAACACGTAGCAAACAACTGCTTGTCTCTAGAAAGAAACGCATGTGCGTTTCTTACTAAAGCTCTCGTGAAATTAATAAACTTTCAAAAGAACGCGATTTTCTTTCAAAGTAAAGCTTGAACTGAGAAAAGCAACACTGATCTCAGTTCTAACAGTGCTTTCACAAGTAGCAAACAACTGCCTGTACTGACAAAGAAACGCATGTGCGTTTCTTACAAAAGCTTTCGTGAAATTTGTAAACTTTCAAAAGAATGCGATATTCTTTCAAAGTAAAGCTTGTACGGAGAAAAGCAACACTGATCTCAGTTCTAACAGTGCTTTCACACGTAGCAAACAACTGCCTGTCTCTAGAAAGAAACGCATGTGCGTTTCTTACTAAAGCTCTCGTGAAATTAATAAACTTTCAGAAGAACGCGATTTTCTTTCAAAGTAAAGCTTGTACTGAGAAAAGCAACACTGATCTCAGTTCTAACAGTGCTTCCACAGGTAGCAAACAACTGCTTGTCTTTACAAAAACGCATATGCATTTCTTACTAAAGCTTTCGTGAAATTAATAAACTTTCAAAAGAACGCGATTTTCTTTCAAAGTAAAGCTTGTACTGAGAAAAGAAACACTGATCTGAGTTCTCACAGTGCTTTCACACGTAGCAAACAACTGCCTGTCTTTACAAAGAAAAACATGTGCGTTTCTTACTAAAGCTTTCGTGAAATTAATAAACTTTCAAAAGAATGCCATTTTCTTTCAATGTAAAGCTTGTACTGAGAAAAGCAACACTGATCTGAGTTCTAACAGTGCTTTAACACGTAGCAAACAACTGCTTGTCTCTAGAAAGAAACGCATGAGCGTTTCTTACTAAAGCTTTCGAGAAATTAATAAACTTTCAAAAGAACGAGATTTTCTCTCAAAGTAAAGCTTGTACTGAGAAAAGCAACACTGATCTCAGTTCTAACAGTGCTTTCACACGTAGCAAACAACTGCCTGTCTTGACAAAGAAACGCATGTGCGTTTCTTACTAAAGCTTTCGTGAAATTAATAAACTTTCAAAAGAACGCGATTATCTTTCAAAGTAAAGCTTGTACTGAGAAAAGCAACACTGATCTCAGTTCTAACAGTGATTTCACACGTAGCAAACAACTGCTTTCCTCTAGAAAGAAACGCATCTGCGTTTCTTACTAAAGCTTTCGTGAAATTAATAAACTTTCAAAAGAACGCGATTTTCTTTCAAAGTAAAGCCTGTACTGAGAAAAGCAACACTGATCTCAGTTCTAACAGTCCTTTCACACCTAGCAAACAACTGCTTTCCTCTAGAAAGAAACGCATGTGCGTTTCTTACTAAAGCATTCGTGAAATTAATAAACTTTCAAAAGAACGCGATTTTCTTTCAAAGTAAAGCTTTTACTGAGAAAAGCAACACTGATCTCAGTTCTAACAGTGCTTTCACACGTAGCAAAAAACTTCTTTACTTTACAAAGAAATGCATGTGAGTTTCTTACTAAAGCTTTCGTGAAATTAATAAACTTTCAAAAGAACGCGATTATCTTTCAAAGTAAAGCTTGTACTGAGAAAAGCAACACTGATCTCAGTTCTAACAGTGCTTTCACAGGTAGCAAACAACTGCCTATCTTGACAAAGAAACGCATGTGCGTTTCTTACTAAAGCTTTCGTGAAATTAATAAACTTTCAAAAGAACGCGATTTTCTTTCAAAGTAAAGCTTGTACTGAGAAAAGCAACACTGATCTCAGTTCTAACAGTGCTTTCACACGTAGGAAACAACTGCTTGTCTCTAGAAAGAAGCGCATGGGCGTTTCTTACTAAAGCTTTCGAGAAATTAATAAACTTTCAAAGAACGAGATTTTCTTTCAAAACAAAGCTTGTACTGAGAAAAGCAACACTGATCTCAGTTCTAACAGTGCTTTCACAGGTAGCAAACAACTGCCTGTCTTGACAAGGAACGCATGTGCGTTTCTTACAAAAGCTTTCGTGAAATTTGTAAACTTTCAAAAGAATGCGATTTTCTTTCAAAGTAAAGCTTGTACTGAGAAAAGCAACACTGATCTCAGTTCTAACAGTGCTTTCACACGTAGCAAACAACTGCCTGTCTCTAGAAAGAAACGCATGTGCGTTTCTTACTAAAGCTCTCGTGAAATTAATAAACTTTCAGAAGAACGCGATTTTCTTTCAAAGTAAAGCTTGTACTGAGAAAAGCAACACTGATCTCAGTTCTAACAGTGCTTCCACCGGTAGCAAATAACTGCTTGTCTTTACAAAGAAACGCATATGCATTTCTTACTAAAGCTTTCGTGAAATTAATAAACTTTCAAAAGAACGCGATTTTCTTTCAAAGTAAAGCTTGTACTGAGAAAAGCAACACTGATCTGAGTTCTAACAGTGCTTTAACACGTAGCAAACAACTGCTTGTCTCTAGAAAGAAACGCATGTGCCTTTCTTACTAAAGCTTTCGAGAAATTAATAAACTTTCAAAAGAACGAGATTTTCTCTCAAAGTAAAGCTTGTACTGAGAAAAGCAACACTGATCTCAGTTCTAACAGTGCTTTCACACGTAGCAAACAACTGCCTGTCTTGACAAAGAAACGCATGTGCGTTTCCTACTAAAGCTTTCGTGAAATTAATAAACTTTCAAAAGAACGCGATTATCTTTCAAAGTAAAGCTTGTACTGAGAAAAGCAACACTGATCTCAGTTCTAACAGTGATTTCACACGTAGCAAACAACTGCTTTCCTCTATAAAGAAACGCATCTGCGTTTCTTACTAAAGCTTTCGTGAAATTAATAAACTTTCAAAAGAACGCGATTTTCTTTCAAAGTAAAGCTTTTACTGAGAAAAGCAACACTGATCTCAGTTCTAACAGTGCTTTCACACGTAGCAAAAAACTTCTTTACTTTACAAAGAAATGCATGTGAGTTTCTTACTAAAGCTTTCGTGAAATTAATAAACTTTCAAAAGAACGCGATTTTCTTTCAAAGTAAAGCTTTTACTGAGAAAAGCAACACTGATCTCAGTTCTAACAGTGCTTTCACACGTAGCAAAAAACTTCTTTACTTTACAAAGAAATGCATGTGCGTTTCTTACAAAAGCTTTCGTGAAATTTGTAAACTTTCAAAAGAATGCGATTTTCTTTCAAAGTAAAGCTTGTACTGAGAAAAGCAACACTGATCTCAGTTCTAACAGTGATTTCACACGTAGCAAACAACTGCTTTCCTCTATAAAGAAACGCATCTGCGTTTCTTACTAAAGCTTTCGTGAAATTAATAAACTTTCAAAAGAACGCGATTTTCTTTCAAAGTAAAGCTTGTACTGAGAAAAGCAACACTGATCTCAGTTCTAACAGTGATTTCACACGTAGCAAACAACTGCTTACCTCTAGAAAGAAACGCATCTGCGTTTCTTACTAAAGCTTTCGTGAAATTAATAAACTTTCAAAAGAACGCGATTTTCTTTCAAAGTAAAGCTTGTACTGAGAAAAGCAACACTGATCTCAGTTGTAACAGTCCTTTCACACCTAGCAAACAACTGCTTTTTTCTAGAAATAAACGCATGTGCGTTTCTTACTAAAGCTTTCGTGAAATTAATAAACTTTCAAAAGAACGAGATTATCTTTCAAAGTAAAGCTTGTACTGAGAAAAGCAACACAGATCTCAGTTCTAACAGTGCTTTCACACGTAGCAAACAACTGCTTGTCTTTACAAAAAAACGCATGAGCATTTCTTACTGAAGCTTTCGTGAAATTAATAAACTTTCAAAAGAACGCGATTTTCTTTCAAAGTAAAGCTTGACTCAGAAAAGCAACACTGATCTCAGTTCTTACAGTGCTTTCACACGTAGCAAACAACTGCTTTCCTCTAAAAGAAACACATGTGCGTTTCTTACTAAAGCTTTCGTGAAATTAATAAACTTTCAAAAGAACGAGATTATCTTTCAAAGTAAAGCCTGCACTGAGAAAAGCAACACTGATCTCAGTTCTAACAGTGCTTTCACACGTAGCAACCAACTGCTTTACTTTACAAAGAAACGCATGTGCGTTTCTTACTAAAGCTTTCGAGAAATTAATAAACTCTCAAAAGAACGAGATTATCTTTCAAAGTAAAGCTTGTACTGAGAAAAGCAACACTGATCTCAGTTCTAACAGTGCTTTCACATGTAGCAAACAACTGCTTGTCTCTAGAAAGAAACGCATGTGCGTTTCTTACTAAAGCTTTCGAGAAATTAATAAACTTTCAAAAGAACGAGATTTTCTTTCAAAGTAAAGCCTGTACTGAGAAAAGCAACACTGATCTCAGTTCTAACAGTGCTTTCACACGTTGCAAAAAACTGCTTTACTTTACAAAGAAACGCATGTGCGTTTCTTACTAAAGCTTTCGTGAAATTAATAAACTTTCAAAAGAACGCGATTATCTTTCAAAGTAAAGCTTGTACTGAGAAAAGCAACACTGATCTCAGTTCTAACAGTGCTTTCACCGGTATCAAACAACTGCCTGTCTTGACAAAGAAACGCATGTGCGTTTCTTACTAAAGCTTTCGAGAAATTAATAAACTTTCAAAAGAACGCGATTTTCTTTCAAAGTAAAGCTTTTACTGAGAAAAGCAACACTGATCTCAGTTCTAACAGTGCTTTCACACGTAGCAAAAAACTTCTTTACTTTACAAAGAAATGCATGTGAGTTTCTTACTAAAGCTTTCGTGAAATTAATAAACTTTCAAAAGAACGCGATTATCTTTCAAAGTAAAGCTTGTACTGAGAAAAGCAACACTGATCTCAGTTCTAACAGTGCTTTCACAGGTAGCAAACAACTGCCTATCTTGACAAAGAAACGCATGTGCGTTTCTTACTAAAGCTTTCGTGAAATTAATAAACTTTCAAAAGAACGCGATTTTCTTTCAAAGTAAAGCTTGTACTGAGAAAAGCAACACTGATCTCAGTTCTAACAGTGCTTTCACACGTAGGAAACAACTGCTTGTCTCTAGAAAGAAGCGCATGGGCGTTTCTTACTAAAGCTTTCGAGAAATTAATAAACTTTCAAAGAACGAGATTTTCTTTCAAAACAAAGCTTGTACTGAGAAAAGCAACACTGATCTCAGTTCTAACAGTGCTTTCACAGGTAGCAAACAACTGCCTGTCTTGACAAGGAACGCATGTGCGTTTCTTACAAAAGCTTTCGTGAAATTTGTAAACTTTCAAAAGAATGCGATTTTCTTTCAAAGTAAAGCTTGTACTGAGAAAAGCAACACTGATCTCAGTTCTAACAGTGCTTTCACACGTAGCAAACAACTGCCTGTCTCTAGAAAGAAACGCATGTGCGTTTCTTACTAAAGCTCTCGTGAAATTAATAAACTTTCAGAAGAACGCGATTTTCTTTCAAAGTAAAGCTTGTACTGAGAAAAGCAACACTGATCTCAGTTCTAACAGTGCTTCCACCGGTAGCAAATAACTGCTTGTCTTTACAAAGAAACGCATATGCATTTCTTACTAAAGCTTTCGTGAAATTAATAAACTTTCAAAAGAACGCGATTTTCTTTCAAAGTAAAGCTTGTACTGAGAAAAGCAACACTGATCTGAGTTCTAACAGTGCTTTAACACGTAGCAAACAACTGCTTGTCTCTAGAAAGAAACGCATGTGCCTTTCTTACTAAAGCTTTCGAGAAATTAATAAACTTTCAAAAGAACGAGATTTTCTCTCAAAGTAAAGCTTGTACTGAGAAAAGCAACACTGATCTCAGTTCTAACAGTGCTTTCACACGTAGCAAACAACTGCCTGTCTTGACAAAGAAACGCATGTGCGTTTCCTACTAAAGCTTTCGTGAAATTAATAAACTTTCAAAAGAACGCGATTATCTTTCAAAGTAAAGCTTGTACTGAGAAAAGCAACACTGATCTCAGTTCTAACAGTGATTTCACACGTAGCAAACAACTGCTTTCCTCTATAAAGAAACGCATCTGCGTTTCTTACTAAAGCTTTCGTGAAATTAATAAACTTTCAAAAGAACGCGATTTTCTTTCAAAGTAAAGCTTTTACTGAGAAAAGCAACACTGATCTCAGTTCTAACAGTGCTTTCACACGTAGCAAAAAACTTCTTTACTTTACAAAGAAATGCATGTGAGTTTCTTACTAAAGCTTTCGTGAAATTAATAAACTTTCAAAAGAACGCGATTTTCTTTCAAAGTAAAGCTTTTACTGAGAAAAGCAACACTGATCTCAGTTCTAACAGTGCTTTCACACGTAGCAAAAAACTTCTTTACTTTACAAAGAAATGCATGTGCGTTTCTTACAAAAGCTTTCGTGAAATTTGTAAACTTTCAAAAGAATGCGATTTTCTTTCAAAGTAAAGCTTGTACTGAGAAAAGCAACACTGATCTCAGTTCTAACAGTGATTTCACACGTAGCAAACAACTGCTTTCCTCTATAAAGAAACGCATCTGCGTTTCTTACTAAAGCTTTCGTGAAATTAATAAACTTTCAAAAGAACGCGATTTTCTTTCAAAGTAAAGCTTGTACTGAGAAAAGCAACACTGATCTCAGTTCTAACAGTGATTTCACACGTAGCAAACAACTGCTTACCTCTAGAAAGAAACGCATCTGCGTTTCTTACTAAAGCTTTCGTGAAATTAATAAACTTTCAAAAGAACGCGATTTTCTTTCAAAGTAAAGCTTGTACTGAGAAAAGCAACACTGATCTCAGTTGTAACAGTCCTTTCACACCTAGCAAACAACTGCTTTTTTCTAGAAATAAACGCATGTGCGTTTCTTACTAAAGCTTTCGTGAAATTAATAAACTTTCAAAAGAACGAGATTATCTTTCAAAGTAAAGCTTGTACTGAGAAAAGCAACACAGATCTCAGTTCTAACAGTGCTTTCACACGTAGCAAACAACTGCTTGTCTTTACAAAAAAACGCATGAGCATTTCTTACTGAAGCTTTCGTGAAATTAATAAACTTTCAAAAGAACGCGATTTTCTTTCAAAGTAAAGCTTGACTCAGAAAAGCAACACTGATCTCAGTTCTTACAGTGCTTTCACACGTAGCAAACAACTGCTTTCCTCTAAAAGAAACGCATGTGCGTTTCTTACTAAAGCTTTCGTGAAATTAATAAACTTTCAAAAGAACGAGATTATCTTTCAAAGTAAAGCCTGCACTGAGAAAAGCAACACTGATCTCAGTTCTAACAGTGCTTTCACACGTAGCAACCAACTGCTTTACTTTACAAAGAAACGCATGTGCGTTTCTTACTAAAGCTTTCGAGAAATTAATAAACTCTCAAAAGAACGAGATTATCTTTCAAAGTAAAGCTTGTACTGAGAAAAGCAACACTGATCTCAGTTCTAACAGTGCTTTCACATGTAGCAAACAACTGCTTGTCTCTAGAAAGAAACGCATGTGCGTTTCTTACTAAAGCTTTCGAGAAATTAATAAACTTTCAAAAGAACGAGATTTTCTTTCAAAGTAAAGCCTGTACTGAGAAAAGCAACACTGATCTCAGTTCTAACAGTGCTTTCACACGTTGCAAAAAACTGCTTTACTTTACAAAGAAACGCATGTGCGTTTCTTACTAAAGCTTTCGTGAAATTAATAAACTTTCAAAAGAACGCGATTATCTTTCAAAGTAAAGCTTGTACTGAGAAAAGCAACACTGATCTCAGTTCTAACAGTGCTTTCACCGGTATCAAACAACTGCCTGTCTTGACAAAGAAACGCATGTGCGTTTCTTACTAAAGCTTTCGAGAAATTAATAAACTTTCAAAAGAACGCGATTTTCTTTCAAAGTAAAGCTTGTACTGAGAATAGCAACACTGATCTCAGTTCTAACAGTGCTTCCACACGTAGCAAACAACTGCATGTCTTGACAAAGAAACGCATGTGCGTTTCTTACTAAAGCTTTCGTGAAATTAATAAACTTTCAAAAGAACGCGATTATCTTTCAAAGTAAAGCTTGTACTGAGAAAAGCAACACTGATCTCAGTTCTAACAGTGATTTCACACGTAGCAAACAACTGCTTGTCTCTAGAAAGAAGCGCATGTGCGTTTCTTACTAAAGCTTTCGAGAAATTAATAAACTTTCAAAGAACGAGATTTTCTTTCAAAACAAAGCTTGTACTGAGAAAAGCAACACTGATCTCAGTTCTAACAGTGCTTTCACAGGTAGCAAACAACTGCCTGTCTTGACAAAGAAACGCATGTGCGTTTCTTACAAAAGCTTTAGTGAAATTTGTAAACTTTCAAAAGAATGCGATTTTCATTCAAAGTAAAGCTTGTACTGAGAAAAGCAACACTGATCTCAGTTCTAACAGTGCTTTCACACGTAGCAAACAACTGCCTGTCTCTAGAAAGAAACGCATGTGCGTTTCTTACTAAAGCTCTCGTGAAATTAATAAACTTTCAGAAGAACGCGATTTTCTTTCAAAGTAAAGCTTGTACTGAGAAAAGCAACACTGATCTCAGTTCTAACAGTGCTTCCACAGGTAGCAAACAACTGCTTGTCTTTACAAAGAAACGCATATGCATTTCTTACTAAAGCTTTCGTGAAATTAATAAACTTTCAAAAGAACGCGATTTTCTTTCAAAGTAAAGCTTGTACTGAGAAAAGCAACACTGATCTCAGTTGTAACAGTCCTTTCACACCTAGCAAACAACTGCTTTTTTCTAGAAATAAACGCATGTGCGTTTCTTACTAAAGCTTTCGTGAAATTAATAAACTTTCAAAAGAACGAGATTATCTTTCAAAGTAAAGCTTGTACTGAGAAAAGCAACACAGATCTCAGTTCTAACAGTGCTTTCACACGTAGCAAACAACTGCTTGTCTTTACAAAAAAACGCATGAGCATTTCTTACTGAAGCTTTCGTGAAATTAATAAACTTTCAAAAGAACGCGATTTTCTTTCAAAGTAAAGCTTGACTCAGAAAAGCAACACTGATCTCAGTTCTTACAGTGCTTTCACACGTAGCAAACAACTGCTTTCCTCTAAAAGAAACGCATGTGCGTTTCTTACTAAAGCTTTCGTGAAATTAATAAACTTTCAAAAGAACGAGATTATCTTTCAAAGTAAAGCCTGCACTGAGAAAAGCAACACTGATCTCAGTTCTAACAGTGCTTTCACACGTAGCAACCAACTGCTTTACTTTACAAAGAAACGCATGTGCGTTTCTTACTAAAGCTTTCGAGAAATTAATAAACTCTCAAAAGAACGAGATTATCTTTCAAAGTAAAGCTTGTACTGAGAAAAGCAACACTGATCTCAGTTCTAACAGTGCTTTCACATGTAGCAAACAACTGCTTGTCTCTAGAAAGAAACGCATGTGCGTTTCTTACTAAAGCTTTCGAGAAATTAATAAACTTTCAAAAGAACGAGATTTTCTTTCAAAGTAAAGCCTGTACTGAGAAAAGCAACACTGATCTCAGTTCTAACAGTGCTTTCACACGTTGCAAAAAACTGCTTTACTTTACAAAGAAACGCATGTGCGTTTCTTACTAAAGCTTTCGTGAAATTAATAAACTTTCAAAAGAACGCGATTATCTTTCAAAGTAAAGCTTGTACTGAGAAAAGCAACACTGATCTCAGTTCTAACAGTGCTTTCACCGGTATCAAACAACTGCCTGTCTTGACAAAGAAACGCATGTGCGTTTCTTACTAAAGCTTTCGAGAAATTAATAAACTTTCAAAAGAACGCGATTTTCTTTCAAAGTAAAGCTTGTACTGAGAATAGCAACACTGATCTCAGTTCTAACAGTGCTTCCACACGTAGCAAACAACTGCATGTCTTGACAAAGAAACGCATGTGCGTTTCTTACTAAAGCTTTCGTGAAATTAATAAACTTTCAAAAGAACGCGATTATCTTTCAAAGTAAAGCTTGTACTGAGAAAAGCAACACTGATCTCAGTTCTAACAGTGATTTCACACGTAGCAAACAACTGCTTGTCTCTAGAAAGAAGCGCATGTGCGTTTCTTACTAAAGCTTTCGAGAAATTAATAAACTTTCAAAGAACGAGATTTTCTTTCAAAACAAAGCTTGTACTGAGAAAAGCAACACTGATCTCAGTTCTAACAGTGCTTTCACAGGTAGCAAACAACTGCCTGTCTTGACAAAGAAACGCATGTGCGTTTCTTACAAAAGCTTTAGTGAAATTTGTAAACTTTCAAAAGAATGCGATTTTCATTCAAAGTAAAGCTTGTACTGAGAAAAGCAACACTGATCTCAGTTCTAACAGTGCTTTCACACGTAGCAAACAACTGCCTGTCTCTAGAAAGAAACGCATGTGCGTTTCTTACTAAAGCTCTCGTGAAATTAATAAACTTTCAGAAGAACGCGATTTTCTTTCAAAGTAAAGCTTGTACTGAGAAAAGCAACACTGATCTCAGTTCTAACAGTGCTTCCACAGGTAGCAAACAACTGCTTGTCTTTACAAAGAAACGCATATGCATTTCTTACTAAAGCTTTCGTGAAATTAATAAACTTTCAAAAGAACGCGATTTTCTTTCAAAGTAAAGCTTGTACTGAGAAAAGAAACACTGATCTGAGTTCTAACAGTGCTTTCACACGTAGCAAACAACTGCCTGTCTTGACAAAGAAAAACATGTGCGTTTCTTACTAAAGCTTTCGTGAAATTAATAAACTTTCAAAAGAATGCCATTTTCTTTCAATGTAAAGCTTGTACTGAGAAAAGCAACACTGATCTGAGTTCTAACAGTGCTTTAACACGTAGCAAACAACTGCTTGTCTCTAGAAAGAAACGCATGTGCGTTTCTTACTAAAGCTTTCGAGAAATTAATAAACTTTCAAAAGAACGAGATTTTCTCTCAAAGTAAAGCTTGTACTGAGAAAAGCAACACTGATCTCAGTTCTAACAGTGCTTTCACACGTAGCAAACAACTGCCTGTCTTGACAAAGAAACGCATGTGCGTTTCCTACTAAAGCTTTCGTGAAATTAATAAACTTTCAAAGAACTCGATTATCTTTCAAAGTAAAGCTTGTACTGAGAAAAGCAACACTGATCTCAGTTCTAACAGTGATTTCACACGTAGCAAACAACTGCTTTCCTCTATAAAGAAACGCATCTGCGTTTCTTACTAAAGCTTTCGTGAAATTAATAAACTTTCAAAAGAACGCGATTTTCTTTCAAAGTAAAGCTTTTACTGAGAAAAGCAACACTGATCTCAGTTCTAACAGTGCTTTCACACGTAGCAAAAAACTTCTTTACTTTACAAAGAAATGCATGTGAGTTTCTTACTAAAGCTTTCGTGAAATTAATAAACTTTCAAAAGAACGCGATTATCTTTCAAAGTAAAGCTTGTACTGAGAAAAGCAACACTGATCTCAGTTCTAACAGTGCTTTCACAGGTAGCAAACAACTGCCTATCTTGACAAAGAAACGCATGTGCGTTTCTTACTAAAGCTTTCGTGAAATTAATAAACTTTCAAAAGAACGCGATTTTCTTTCAAAGTAAAGCTTGTACTGAGAAAAGCAACACTGATCTGAGTTCTAACAGTGCTTTCACACGTAGGAAACAACTGCTTGTCTCTAGAAAGAAGCGCATGTGCGTTTCTTACTAAAGCTTTCGAGAAATTAATAAACTTTCAAAGAACGAGATTTTCTTTCAAAACAAAGCTTGTACTGAGAAAAGCAACACTGATCTCAGTTCTAACAGTGCTTTCACAGGTAGCAAACAACTGCCTGTCTTGACAAAGAAACGCATGTGCGTTTCTTACAAAAGCTTTCGTGAAATTTGTAAACTTTCAAAAGAATGCGATTTTCTTTCAAAGGAAAGCTTGTACTGAGAAAAGCAACACTGATCTCAGTTCTAACAGTGCTTTCACACGTAGCAAACAACTGCTTTCCTCTAGAAAGAAACGCATCTGCGTTTCTTACTAAATCTTTCGAGAAATTAATAAACTTTCAAAAGAACGCGATTTTCTTTCAAAGTAAAGCTTGTACTGAGAAAAGCAACACTGATCTCAGTTCTAACAGTGCTTTCACACGTTGCAAAAAACTGCTTTACTTTACAAAGAAACGCATGTGCGTTTCTTACTAAAGCTTTCGTGAAATTAATAAACTTTCAAAAGAACGCGATTATCTTTCAAAGTAAAGCTTGTACTGAGAAAAGCAACACTGATCTCAGTTCTAACAGTGCTTTCACCGGTATCAAACAACTGCCTGTCTTGACAAAGAAACGCATGTGCGTTTCTTACTAAAGCTTTCGAGAAATTAATAAACTTTCAAAAGAACGCGATTTTCTTTCAAAGTAAAGCTTGTACTGAGAATAGCAACACTGATCTCAGTTCTAACAGTGCTTCCACACGTAGCAAACAACTGCATGTCTTGACAAAGAAACGCATGTGCGTTTCTTACTAAAGCTTTCGTGAAATTAATAAACTTTCAAAAGAACGCGATTATCTTTCAAAGTAAAGCTTGTACTGAGAAAAGCAACACTGATCTCAGTTCTAACAGTGATTTCACACGTAGCAAACAACTGCTTGTCTCTAGAAAGAAGCGCATGTGCGTTTCTTACTAAAGCTTTCGAGAAATTAATAAACTTTCAAAGAACGAGATTTTCTTTCAAAACAAAGCTTGTACTGAGAAAAGCAACACTGATCTCAGTTCTAACAGTGCTTTCACAGGTAGCAAACAACTGCCTGTCTTGACAAAGAAACGCATGTGCGTTTCTTACAAAAGCTTTCGTGAAATTTGTAAACTTTCAAAAGAATGCGATTTTCATTCAAAGTAAAGCTTGTACTGAGAAAAGCAACACTGATCTCAGTTCTAACAGTGCTTTCACACGGAGCAAACAACTGCCTGTCTCTAGAAAGAAACGCATGTGCGTTTCTTACTAAAGCTCTCGTGAAATTAATAAACTTTCAAAAGAACGCGATTTTCTTTCAAAGTAAAGCTTGTACTGAGAAAAGCAACACTGATCTCAGTTCTAACAGTGATTTCACACGTAGCAAACAACTGCTTACCTCTAGAAAGAAACGCATCTGCGTTTCTTACTAAAGCTTTCGTGAAATTAATAAACTTTCAAAAGAACGCGATTTTCTTTCAAAGTAAAGCTTGTACTGAGAAAAGCAACACTGATCTCAGTTGTAACAGTCCTTTCACACCTAGCAAACAACTGCTTTTTTCTAGAAATAAACGCATGTGCGTTTCTTACTAAAGCTTTCGTGAAATTAATAAACTTTCAAAAGAACGAGATTATCTTTCAAAGTAAAGCTTGTACTGAGAAAAGCAACACAGATCTCAGTTCTAACAGTGCTTTCACACGTAGCAAACAACTGCTTGTCTTTACAAAAAAACTCATGAGCATTTCTTACTGAAGCTTTCGTGAAATTTGTAAACTTTCAAAAGAACGCGATTTTCTTTCAAAGTAAAGCTTGACTCAGAAAAGCAACACTGATCTCAGTTCTTACAGTGCTTTCACACGTAGCAAACAACTGCTTTCCTCTAAAAGAAACGCATGTGCGTTTCTTACTAAAGCTTTCGTGAAATTAATAAACTTTCAAAAGAACGAGATTATCTTTCAAAGTAAAGCCTGCACTGAGAAAAGCAACACTGATCTCAGTTCTAACAGTGCTTTCACACGTAGCAACCAACTGCTTTACTTTACAAAGAAACGCATGTGCGTTTCTTACTAAAGCTTTCGAGAAATTAATAAACTCTCAAAAGAACGAGATTATCTTTCAAAGTAAAGCTTGTACTGAGAAAAGCAACACTGATCTCAGTTCTAACAGTGCTTTCACATGTAGCAAACAACTGCTTGTCTCTAGAAAGAAACGCATGTGCGTTTCTTACTAAAGCTTTCGAGAAATTAATAAACTTTCAAAAGAACGAGATTTTCTTTCAAAGTAAAGCCTGTACTGAGAAAAGCAACACTGATCTCAGTTCTAACAGTGCTTTCACACGTTGCAAAAAACTGCTTTACTTTACAAAGAAACGCATGTGCGTTTCTTACTAAAGCTTTCGTGAAATTAATAAACTTTCAAAAGAACGCGATTATCTTTCAAAGTAAAGCTTGTACTGAGAAAAGCAACACTGATCTCAGTTCTAACAGTGCTTTCACCGGTATCAAACAACTGCCTGTCTTGACAAAGAAACGCATGTGCGTTTCTTACTAAAGCTTTCGAGAAATTAATAAACTTTCAAAAGAACGCGATTTTCTTTCAAAGTAAAGCTTGTACTGAGAAAAGCAACACTGATCTCAGTTCTAACAGTGATTTCACACGTAGCAAACAACTGCTTGTCTCTAGAAAGAAGCGCATGTGCGTTTCTTACTAAAGCTTTCGAGAAATTAATAAACTTTCAAAGAACGAGATTTTCTTTCAAAACAAAGCTTGTACTGAGAAAAGCAACACTGATCTCAGTTCTAACAGTGCTTTCACAGGTAGCAAACAACTGCCTGTCTTGACAAAGAAACGCATGTGCGTTTCTTACAAAAGCTTTCGTGAAATTTGTAAACTTTCAAAAGAATGCGATTTTCATTCAAAGTAAAGCTTGTACTGAGAAAAGCAACACTGATCTCAGTTCTAACAGTGCTTTCACACGGAGCAAACAACTGCCTGTCTCTAGAAAGAAACGCATGTGCGTTTCTTACTAAAGCTCTCGTGAAATTAATAAACTTTCAAAAGAACGCGATTTTCTTTCAAAGTAAAGCTTGTACTGAGAAAAGCAACACTGATCTCAGTTCTAACAGTGATTTCACACGTAGCAAACAACTGCTTACCTCTAGAAAGAAACGCATCTGCGTTTCTTACTAAAGCTTTCGTGAAATTAATAAACTTTCAAAAGAACGCGATTTTCTTTCAAAGTAAAGCTTGTACTGAGAAAAGCAACACTGATCTCAGTTGTAACAGTCCTTTCACACCTAGCAAACAACTGCTTTTTTCTAGAAATAAACGCATGTGCGTTTCTTACTAAAGCTTTCGTGAAATTAATAAACTTTCAAAAGAACGAGATTATCTTTCAAAGTAAAGCTTGTACTGAGAAAAGCAACACAGATCTCAGTTCTAACAGTGCTTTCACACGTAGCAAACAACTGCTTGTCTTTACAAAAAAGCGCATGAGCATTTCTTACTGAAGCTTTCGTGAAATTAATAAACTTTCAAAAGAACGCGATTTTCTTTCAAAGTAAAGCTTGACTCAGAAAAGCAACACTGATCTCAGTTCTTACAGTGCTTTCACACGTAGCAAACAACTGCTTTCCTCTAAAAGAAACGCATGTGCGTTTCTTACTAAAGCTTTCGTGAAATTAATAAACTTTCAAAAGAACGAGATTATCTTTCAAAGTAAAGCCTGCACTGAGAAAAGCAACACTGATCTCAGTTCTAACAGTGCTTTCACACGTAGCAACCAACTGCTTTACTTTACAAAGAAACGCATGTGCGTTTCTTACTAAAGCTTTCGAGAAATTAATAAACTCTCAAAAGAACGAGATTATCTTTCAAAGTAAAGCTTGTACTGAGAAAAGCAACACTGATCTCAGTTCTAACAGTGCTTTCACACGTAGCAAACAACTGCTTGTCTCTAGAAAGAAACGCATGTGCGTTTCTTACTAAAGCTTTCGAGAAATTAATAAACTTTCAAAAGAACGAGATTTTCTTTCAAAGTAAAGCCTGTACTGAGAAAAGCAACACTGATCTCAGTTCTAACAGTGCTTTCACACGTAGCAAACAACTGCTTTTTTCTAGAAATAAACGCATGTGCGTTTCTTACTAAAGCTTTCGTGAAATTAATAAACTTTCAAAAGAACGCGATTTTCTTTCAAAGTAAAGCTTGTACTGAGAAAAGCAACACTGATCTCACTTCTAACAGTGCTTTCACAGGTAGCAAACAACTGCCTGTCTTGACAAAGAAACGCATGTGCGTTTCTTACTAAAGCTTTCGTGAAATTTGTAAACTTTCAAAAGAATGCGATTTTCTTTCAAAGTAAAGCTTGTACTGAGAAAAGCAACACTGATCTCAGTTCTAACAGTGCTTCCACAGGTAGCAAACAACTGCTTGTCTTTACAAAGAAACGCATATGCATTTCTTACTAAAGCTTTCGTGAAATTAATAAACTTTCAAAAGAACGCGATTTTCTTTCAAAGTAAAGCTTGTACTGAGAAAAGAAACACTGATCTGAGTTCTAACAGTGCTTTCACACGTAGCAAACAACTGCCTGTCTTGACAAAGAAACGCATGTGCGTTTCTTACTAAAGCTCTCGTGAAATTAATAAACTTTCAAAAGAACGCGATTTTCTTTCAAAGTAAAGCTTGTACTGAGAAAAGCAACACTGATCTCAGTTCTAACAGTGCTTCCACAGGTAGGAAACAATTGCTTGTCTTTACAAAGAAACGCATATGCATTTCTTACTAAAGCTTTCGTGAAATTAATAAACTTTCAAAAGAACGCGATTTTCTTTCAAAGTAAAGCTTGTACTGAGAAAAGAAACACTGATCTGAGTTCTAACAGTGCTTTCACACGTAGCAAACAACTGCCTGTCTGGACAAAGAAAAACATGTTCGTTTCTTACTAAAGCTTTCGTGAAATTAATAAACTTTCAAAAGAATGCCATTTTCTTTCAAAGTAAAGCTTGTACTGAGAAAAGCAACACTGATCTGAGTTCTAACAGTGCTTTCACACGTAGCAAACAACTGCTTGTCTCTAGAAAGAAACGCATGTGCGTTTCTTACTAAAGCTTTCGAGAAATTAATAAACTTTCAAAAGAACGAGATTTTCTTTCAAAGTAAAGCTTGTACTGAGAAAAGCAACACTGATCTCAGTTCTAACAGTGCTTTCACAGGTAGCAAACAACTGCCTGTCTTGACAAAGAAACGCATGTGCGTTTCTTACTAAAGCTTTCGTGAAATTACTAAACTTTCAAAAGAACGCGATTATCTTTCAAAGTAAAGCTTGTACTGAGAAAAGCAACACAGATCTCAGTTCTAACAGTGCTTTCACACGTAGCAAACAACTGCTTGTCTCTAGAAAGAAGCGCATGTGCGTTTCTTACTAAAGCTTTCGAGAAATTAATAAACTTTCAAAGAACGAGATTTTCTTTCAAAACAAAGCTTGTACTGAGAAAAGCAACACTGATCTCAGTTCTAACAGTGCTTTCACAGGTAGCAAACAACTGCCTGTCTTGACAAAGAAACGCATGTGCGTTTCTTACAAAAGCTTTCGTGAAATTTGTAAACTTTCAAAAGAATGCGATTTTCTTTCAAAGTAAAGCTTGTACTCAGAAAAGCAACACTGATCTCAGTTCTAACAGTGCTTTCACACGGAGCAAACAACTGCCTGTCTCTAGAAAGAAACGCATGTGCGTTTCTTACTAAAGCTCTCGTGAAATTAATAAACTTTCAAAAGAACGCGATTTTCTTTCAAAGTAAAGCTTGTACTGAGAAAAGCAACACTGATCTCAGTTCTAACAGTGATTTCACACGTAGCAAACAACTGCTTACCTCTAGAAAGAAACGCATCTGCGTTTCTTACTAAAGCTTTCGTGAAATTAATAAACTTTCAAAAGAACGCGATTTTCTTTCAAAGTAAAGCTTGTCCTGAGAAAAGCAACACTGATCTCAGTTCTTACAGTGCTTTCACACGTAGCAAACAACTGCTTTCCTCTAAAAGAAACGCATGTGCGTTTCTTACTAAAGCTTTCGTGAAATTAATAAACTTTCAAAAGAACGAGATTATCTTTCAAAGTAAAGCTTGTACTGAGAAAAGCAACACAGATCTCAGTTCTAACAGTGCTTTCACACGTAACAAACAACTGCTTGTCTTTACAAAAAAACGCATGAGCATTTCTTACTGAAGCTTTCGTGAAATTAATAAACTTTCAAAAGAACGCGATTTTCTTTCAAAGTAAAGCTTGACTCAGAAAAGCAACACTGATCTCAGTTCTTACAGTGCTTTCACACGTAGCAAACAACTGCTTTCCTCTAAAAGAAACGCATGTGCGTTTCTTACTAAAGCTTTCGTGAAATTAATAAACTTTCAAAAGAACGCGATTTTCTTTCAAAGTAAAGCTTGTACTGAGAAAAGCAACACTGATCTGAGTTCTAACAGTGCTTTCACACGTAGGAAACAACTGCTTGTCTCTAGAAAGAAGCGCATGTGCGTTTCTTACTAAAGCTTTCGAGAAATTAATAAACTTTCAAAGAACGAGATTTTCTTTCAAAACAAAGCTTGTACTGAGAAAAGCAACACTGATCTCAGTTCTAACAGTGCTTTCACAGGTAGCAAACAACTGCCTGTCTTGACAAAGAAACGCATGTGCGTTTCTTACAAAAGCTTTCGTGAAATTTGTAAACTTTCAAAAGAATGCGATTTTCTTTCAAAGGAAAGCTTGTACTGAGAAAAGCAACACTGATCTCAGTTCTAACAGTGCTTTCACACGTAGCAAACAACTTCTTTCCTCTAGAAAGAAACGCATCTGCGTTTCTTACTAAATCTTTCGAGAAATTAATAAACTTTCAAAAGAACGCGATTTTCTTTCAAAGTAAAGCTTGTACTGAGAAAAGCAACACTGATCTCAGTTCTAACAGTGCTTTCACACGTTGCAAAAAACTGCTTTACTTTACAAAGAAACGCATGTGCGTTTCTTACTAAAGCTTTCGTGAAATTAATAAACTTTCAAAAGAACGCGATTATCTTTCAAAGTAAAGCTTGTACTGAGAAAAGCAACACTGATCTCAGTTCTAACAGTGCTTTCACCGGTATCAAACAACTGCCTGTCTTGACAAAGAAACGCATGTGCGTTTCTTACTAAAGCTTTCGAGAAATTAATAAACTTTCAAAAGAACGCGATTTTCTTTCAAAGTAAAGCTTGTACTGAGAATAGCAACACTGATCTCAGTTCTAACAGTGCTTCCACACGTAGCAAACAACTGCATGTCTTGACAAAGAAACGCATGTGCGTTTCTTACTAAAGCTTTCGTGAAATTAATAAACTTTCAAAAGAACGCGATTATCTTTCAAAGTAAAGCTTGTACTGAGAAAAGCAACACTGATCTCAGTTCTAACAGTGATTTCACACGTAGCAAACAACTGCTTGTCTCTAGAAAGAAGCGCATGTGCGTTTCTTACTAAAGCTTTCGAGAAATTAATAAACTTTCAAAGAACGAGATTTTCTTTCAAAACAAAGCTTGTACTGAGAAAAGCAACACTGATCTCAGTTCTAACAGTGCTTTCACAGGTAGCAAACAACTGCCTGTCTTGACAAAGAAACGCATGTGCGTTTCTTACAAAAGCTTTCGTGAAATTTGTAAACTTTCAAAAGAATGCGATTTTCATTCAAAGTAAAGCTTGTACTGAGAAAAGCAACACTGATCTCAGTTCTAACAGTGCTTTCACACGGAGCAAACAACTGCCTGTCTCTAGAAAGAAACGCATGTGCGTTTCTTACTAAAGCTCTCGTGAAATTAATAAACTTTCAAAAGAACGCGATTTTCTTTCAAAGTAAAGCTTGTACTGAGAAAAGCAACACTGATCTCAGTTCTAACAGTGATTTCACACGTAGCAAACAACTGCTTACCTCTAGAAAGAAACGCATCTGCGTTTCTTACTAAAGCTTTCGTGAAATTAATAAACTTTCAAAAGAACGCGATTTTCTTTCAAAGTAAAGCTTGTACTGAGAAAAGCAACACTGATCTCAGTTGTAACAGTCCTTTCACACCTAGCAAACAACTGCTTTTTTCTAGAAATAAACGCATGTGCGTTTCTTACTAAAGCTTTCGTGAAATTAATAAACTTTCAAAAGAACGAGATTATCTTTCAAAGTAAAGCTTGTACTGAGAAAAGCAACACAGATCTCAGTTCTAACAGTGCTTTCACACGTAGCAAACAACTGCTTGTCTTTACAAAAAAACGCATGAGCATTTCTTACTGAAGCTTTCGTGAAATTAATAAACTTTCAAAAGAACGCGATTTTCTTTCAAAGTAAAGCTTGACTCAGAAAAGCAACACTGATCTCAGTTCTTACAGTGCTTTCACACGTAGCAAACAACTGCTTTCCTCTAAAAGAAACGCATGTGCGTTTCTTACTAAAGCTTTCGTGAAATTAATAAACTTTCAAAAGAACGAGATTATCTTTCAAAGTAAAGCCTGCACTGAGAAAAGCAACACTGATCTCAGTTCTAACAGTGCTTTCACACGTAGCAACCAACTGCTTTACTTTACAAAGAAACGCATGTGCGTTTCTTACTAAAGCTTTCGAGAAATTAATAAACTCTCAAAAGAACGAGATTATCTTTCAAAGTAAAGCTTGTACTGAGAAAAGCAACACTGATCTCAGTTCTAACAGTGCTTTCACATGTAGCAAACAACTGCTTGTCTCTAGAAAGAAACGCATGTGCGTTTCTTACTAAAGCTTTCGAGAAATTAATAAACTTTCAAAAGAACGAGATTTTCTTTCAAAGTAAAGCCTGTACTGAGAAAAGCAACACTGATCTCAGTTCTAACAGTGCTTTCACACGTTGCAAAAAACTGCTTTACTTTACAAAGAAACGCATGTGCGTTTCTTACTAAAGCTTTCGTGAAATTAATAAACTTTCAAAAGAACGCGATTATCTTTCAAAGTAAAGCTTGTACTGAGAAAAGCAACACTGATCTCAGTTCTAACAGTGCTTTCACCGGTATCAAACAACTGCCTGTCTTGACAAAGAAACGCATGTGCGTTTCTTACTAAAGCTTTCGAGAAATTAATAAACTTTCAAAAGAACGCGATTTTCTTTCAAAGTAAAGCTTGTACTGAGAATAGCAACACTGATCTCAGTTCTAACAGTGCTTCCACACGTAGCAAACAACTGCATGTCTTGACAAAGAAACGCATGTGCGTTTCTTACTAAAGCTTTCGTGAAATTAATAAACTTTCAAAAGAACGCGATTATCTTTCAAAGTAAAGCTTGTACTGAGAAAAGCAACACTGATCTCAGTTCTAACAGTGATTTCACACGTAGCAAACAACTGCTTGTCTCTAGAAAGAAGCGCATGTGCGTTTCTTACTAAAGCTTTCGAGAAATTAATAAACTTTCAAAGAACGAGATTTTCTTTCAAAACAAAGCTTGTACTGAGAAAAGCAACACTGATCTCAGTTCTAACAGTGCTTTCACATGTAGCAAACAACTGCCTGTCTTGACAAAGAAACGCATGTGCGTTTCTTACAAAAGCTTTCGTGAAATTTGTAAACTTTCAAAAGAATGCGATTTTCATTCAAAGTAAAGCTTGTACTGAGAAAAGCAACACTGATCTCAGTTCTAACAGTGCTTTCACACGGAGCAAACAACTGCCTGTCTCTAGAAAGAAACGCATGTGCGTTTCTTACTAAAGCTCTCGTGAAATTAATAAACTTTCAAAAGAACGCGATTTTCTTTCAAAGTAAAGCCTGCACTGAGAAAAGCAACACTGATCTCAGTTCTAACAGTGCTTTCACACGTAGCAACCAACTGCTTTACTTTACAAAGAAACGCATGTGCGTTTCTTACTAAAGCTTTCGAGAAATTAATAAACTCTCAAAAGAACGAGATTATCTTTCAAAGTAAAGCTTGTACTGAGAAAAGCAACACTGATCTCAGTTCTAACAGTGCTTTCACACGTAGCAAACAACTGCTTGTCTCTAGAAAGAAACGCATGTGCGTTTCTTACTAAAGCTTTCGAGAAATTAATAAACTTTCAAAAGAACGAGATTTTCTTTCAAAGTAAAGCCTGTACTGAGAAAAGCAACACTGATCTCAGTTCTAACAGTGCTTTCACACGTAGCAAACAACTGCTTTTTTCTAGAAATAAACGCATGTGCGTTTCTTACTAAAGCTTTCGTGAAATTAATAAACTTTCAAAAGAACGCGATTTTCTTTCAAAGTAAAGCTTGTACTGAGAAAAGCAACACTGATCTCACTTCTAACAGTGCTTTCACAGGTAGCAAACAACTGCCTGTCTTGACAAAGAAACGCATGTGCGTTTCTTACTAAAGCTTTCGTGAAATTTGTAAACTTTCAAAAGAATGCGATTTTCTTTCAAAGTAAAGCTTGTACTGAGAAAAGCAACACTGATCTCAGTTCTAACAGTGCTTCCACAGGTAGCAAACAACTGCTTGTCTTTACAAAGAAACGCATATGCATTTCTTACTAAAGCTTTCGTGAAATTAATAAACTTTCAAAAGAACGCGATTTTCTTTCAAAGTAAAGCTTGTACTGAGAAAAGAAACACTGATCTGAGTTCTAACAGTGCTTTCACACGTAGCAAACAACTGCCTGTCTTGACAAAGAAACGCATGTGCGTTTCTTACTAAAGCTCTCGTGAAATTAATAAACTTTCAAAAGAACGCGATTTTCTTTCAAAGTAAAGCTTGTACTGAGAAAAGCAACACTGATCTCAGTTCTAACAGTGCTTCCACAGGTAGGAAACAATTGCTTGTCTTTACAAAGAAACGCATATGCATTTCTTACTAAAGCTTTCGTGAAATTAATAAACTTTCAAAAGAACGCGATTTTCTTTCAAAGTAAAGCTTGTACTGAGAAAAGAAACACTGATCTGAGTTCTAACAGTGCTTTCACACGTAGCAAACAACTGCCTGTCTGGACAAAGAAAAACATGTTCGTTTCTTACTAAAGCTTTCGTGAAATTAATAAACTTTCAAAAGAATGCCATTTTCTTTCAAAGTAAAGCTTGTACTGAGAAAAGCAACACTGATCTGAGTTCTAACAGTGCTTTCACACGTAGCAAACAACTGCTTGTCTCTAGAAAGAAACGCATGTGCGTTTCTTACTAAAGCTTTCGAGAAATTAATAAACGTTCAAAAGAACGAGATTTTCTTTCAAAGTAAAGCTTGTACTGAGAAAAGCAACACTGATCTCAGTTCTAACAGTGCTTTCACAGGTAGCAAACAACTGCCTGTCTTGACAAAGAAACGCATGTGCGTTTCTTACTAAAGCTTTCGTGAAATTACTAAACTTTCAAAAGAACGCGATTATCTTTCAAAGTAAAGCTTGTACTGAGAAAAGCAACACAGATCTCAGTTCTAACAGTGCTTTCACACGTAGCAAACAACTGCTTGTCTCTAGAAAGAAGCGCATGTGCGTTTCTTACTAAAGCTTTCGAGAAATTAATAAACTTTCAAAGAACGAGATTTTCTTTCAAAACAAAGCTTGTACTGAGAAAAGCAACACTGATCTCAGTTCTAACAGTGCTTTCACAGGTAGCAAACAACTGCCTGTCTTGACAAAGAAACGCATGTGCGTTTCTTACAAAAGCTTTCGTGAAATTTGTAAACTTTCAAAAGAATGCGATTTTCTTTCAAAGTAAAGCTTGTACTCAGAAAAGCAACACTGATCTCAGTTCTAACAGTGCTTTCACACGGAGCAAACAACTGCCTGTCTCTAGAAAGAAACGCATGTGCGTTTCTTACTAAAGCTCTCGTGAAATTAATAAACTTTCAAAAGAACGCGATTTTCTTTCAAAGTAAAGCTTGTACTGAGAAAAGCAACACTGATCTCAGTTCTAACAGTGATTTCACACGTAGCAAACAACTGCTTACCTCTAGAAAGAAACGCATCTGCGTTTCTTACTAAAGCTTTCGTGAAATTAATAAACTTTCAAAAGAACGCGATTTTCTTTCAAAGTAAAGCTTGTCCTGAGAAAAGCAACACTGATCTCAGTTCTTACAGTGCTTTCACACGTAGCAAACAACTGCTTTCCTCTAAAAGAAACGCATGTGCGTTTCTTACTAAAGCTTTCGTGAAATTAATAAACTTTCAAAAGAACGAGATTATCTTTCAAAGTAAAGCTTGTACTGAGAAAAGCAACACAGATCTCAGTTCTAACAGTGCTTTCACACGTAGCAAACAACTGCTTGTCTTTACAAAAAAACGCATGAGCATTTCTTACTGAAGCTTTCGTGAAATTAATAAACTTTCAAAAGAACGCGATTTTCTTTCAAAGTAAAGCTTGACTCAGAAAAGCAACACTGATCTCAGTTCTTACAGTGCTTTCACACGTAGCAAACAACTGCTTTCCTCTAAAAGAAACGCATGTGCGTTTCTTACTAAAGCTTTCGTGAAATTAATAAACTTTCAAAAGAACGAGATTATCTTTCAAAGTAAAGCCTGCACTGAGAAAAGCAACACTGATCTCAGTTCTAACAGTGCTTTCACACGTAGCAACCAACTGCTTTACTTTACAAAGAAACGCATGTGCGTTTCTTACTAAAGCTTTCGAGAAATTAATAAACTCTCAAAAGAACGAGATTATCTTTCAAAGTAAAGCTTGTACTGAGAAAAGCAACACTGATCTCAGTTCTAACAGTGCTTTCACACGTAGCAAACAACTGCTTGTCTCTAGAAAGAAACGCATGTGCGTTTCTTACTAAAGCTTTCGAGAAATTAATAAACTTTCAAAAGAACGAGATTTTCTTTCAAAGTAAAGCCTGTACTGAGAAAAGCAACACTGATCTCAGTTCTAACAGTGCTTTCACACGTAGCAAACAACTGCTTTTTTCTAGAAATAAACGCATGTGCGTTTCTTACTAAAGCTTTCGTGAAATTAATAAACTTTCAAAAGAACGCGATTTTCTTTCAAAGTAAAGCTTGTACTGAGAAAAGCAACACTGATCTCAGTTCTAACAGTGCTTTCACAGGTAGCAAACAACTGCCTGTCTTGACAAAGAAACGCATGTGCGTTTCTTACTAAAGCTTTCGTGAAATTTGTAAACTTTCAAAAGAATGCGATTTTCTTTCAAAGTAAAGCTTGTACTGAGAAAAGCAACACTGATCTCAGTTCTAACAGTGCTTTCACAGGTAGCAAACAACAGCCTGTCTTGACAAAGAAAAACATGTGCGTTTCTTACTAAAGCTTTCGTGAAATTAATAAACTTTCAAAAGAATGCCATTTTCTTTCAAAGTAAAGCTTGTACTGAGAAAAGCAACACTGATCTGAGTTCTAACAGTGCTTTAACACGTAGCAAACAACTGCTTGTCTCTAGAAAGAAACGCATGTGCGTTTCTTACTAAAGCTCTCGTGAAATTAATAAACTTTCAAAAGAACGCGATTTTCTTTCAAAGTAAAGCTTGTACTGAGAAAAGCAACACTGATCTCAGTTCTAACAGTGCTTCCACAGGTAGCAATTGCTTGTCTTTACAAAGAAACGCATATGCATTTCTTACTAAAGCTTTCGTGAAATTAATAAACTTTCAAAAGAACGCGATTTTCTTTCAAAGTAAAGCTTGTACTAAGAAAAGAAACACTGATCTGAGTTCTAACAATGCTTTCACACGTAGCAAACAACTGCCTGTCTTGACAAAGAAAAACATGTGCGTTTCTTACTAAAGCTTTCGTGAAATTAATAAACTTTCAAAAGAATGCCATTTTCTTTCAAAGTAAAGCTTGTACTGAGAAAAGCAACACTGATCTGAGTTCTAACAGTGCTTTCACACGTAGCAAACAACTGCTTGTCTCTAGAAAGAAACGCATGTGCGTTTCTTACTAAAGCTTTCGAGAAATTAATAAACTTTCAAAAGAACGAGATTTTCTTTCAAAGTAAAGCTTGTACTGAGAAAAGCAACACTGATCTCAGTTCTAACAGTGCTTTCACAGGTAGCAAACAACTGCCTGTCTTGACAAAGAAACGCATGTGCGTTTCTTACTAAAGCTTTCGTGAAATTAATAAACTTTCAAAAGAACGCGATTATCTTTCAAAGTAAAGCTTGTACTGAGAAAAGCAACACTGATCTCAGTTCTAACAGTGCTTTCACACGTAGCAAACAACTGCTTGTCTCTAGAAAGAAGCGCATGTGCGTTTCTTACTAAAGCTTTCGAGAAATTAATAAACTTTCAAAGAACGAGATTTTCTTTCAAAACAAAGCTTGTACTGAGAAAAGCAACACTGATCTCAGTTCTAACAGTGCTTTCACAGGTAGCAAACAACTGCCTGTCTTGACAAAGAAACGCATGTGCGTTTCTTACAAAAGGTTTCGTGAAATTTGTAAACTTTCAAAAGAATGCGATTTTCTTTCAAAGTAAAGCTTGTACTCAGAAAAGCAACACTGATCTCAGTTCTAACAGTGCTTTCACACGGAGCAAACAACTGCCTGTCTCTAGAAAGAAACGCATGTGCGTTTCTTACTAAAGCTCTCGTGAAATTAATAAACTTTCAAAAGAACGCGATTTTCTTTCAAAGTAAAGCTTGTACTGAGAAAAGCAACACTGATCTCAGTTCTAACAGTGATTTCACACGTAGCAAACAACTGCTTACCTCTAGAAAGAAACGCATCTGCGTTTCTTACTAAAGCTTTCGTGAAATTAATAAACTTTCAAAAGAACGCGATTTTCTTTCAAAGTAAAGCTTGTCCTGAGAAAAGCAACACTGATCTCAGTTCTTACAGTGCTTTCACACGTAGCAAACAACTGTTTTCCTCTAAAAGAAACGCATGTGCGTTTCTTACTAAAGCTTTCGTGAAATTAATAAACTTTCAAAAGAACGAGATTATCTTTCAAAGTAAAGCCTGCACTGAGAAAAGCAACACTGATCTCAGTTCTAACAGTGCTTTCACACGTAGCAACCAACTGCTTTACTTTACAAAGAAACGCATGTGCGTTTCTTACTAAAGCTTTCGAGAAATTAATAAACTCTCAAAAGAACGAGATTATCTTTCAAAGTAAAGCTTGTACTGAGAAAAGCAACACTGATCTCAGTTCTAACAGTGCTTTCACACGTAGCAAACAACTGCTTGTCTCTAGAAAGAAATGCATGTGCGTTTCTTACTAAAGCTTTCGAGAAATTAATAAACTTTCAAAAGAACGAGATTTTCTTTCAAAGTAAAGCCTGTACTGAGAAAAGCAACACTGATCTCAGTTCTAACAGTGCTTTCACACGTAGCAAACAACTGCTTTTTTCTAGAAATAAACGCATGTGCGTTTCTTACTAAAGCTTTCGTGAAATTAATAAACTTTCAAAAGAACGCGATTTTCTTTCAAAGTAAAGCTTGTACTGAGAAAAGCAACACTGATCTCAGTTCTAACAGTGCTTTCACAGGTAGCAAACAACTGCCTGTCTTGACAAAGAAACGCATGTGCGTTTCTTACTAAAGCTTTCGTGAAATTTGTAAACTTTCAAAAGAATGCGATTTTCTTTCAAAGTAAAGCTTGTACTGAGAAAAGCAACACTGATCTCAGTTCTAACAGTGCTTTCACAGGTAGCAAACCACTGCCTGTCTTGACAAAGAAAAACATGTGCGTTTCTTACTAAAGCTTTCGTGAAATTAATAAACTTTCAAAAGAATGCCATTTTCTTTCAAAGTAAAGCTTGTACTGAGAAAAGCAACACTGATCTGAGTTCTAACAGTGCTTTAACACGTAGCAAACAACTGCTTGTCTCTAGAAAGAAACGCATGTGCGTTTCTTACTAAAGCTCTCGTGAAATTAATAAACTTTCAAATGAACGCGATTTTCTTTCAAAGTAAAGCTTGTACTGAGAAAAGCAACACTGATCTCAGTTCTAACAGTGCTTTCACACATAGCAAACAACTGCCTGTCTTGACAAAGAAACGCATGTGCGTTTCTTACTAAAGCTTTCGTGAAATTAATAAACTTTCAAAAGAACGCGATTATCTTTCAAAGTAAAGCTTGTACTCAGAAAAGCAACACTGATCTCAGTTCTAACAGTGCTTTCACACGTAGCAAACAACTGCTTTCCTCTAGAAAGAAACGCATGTGCGTTTCTTACTAAAGCTTTCGTGAAATTAATAAACTTTCAAAAGAACGCGATTTTCTTTCAAAGTAAAGCTTGTACTGAGAAAAGCAACACTGATCTCAGTTCTAACAGTGCTTTCACACGTAGCAAACAACTGCTTGTCTCTAGAAAGAAACGCATGTGCGTTTCTTACTAAAGCTTTCGAGAAATTAATAAACTTTCAAAAGAACGAGATTTTCGTTCAAAGTAAAGCTTGTACTCAGAAAAGCAACACTGATCTCAGTTCTAACAGTGCTTTCACAGGTAGCAAACAACTGCCTGTCTTGACAAAGAAACGCATGTGCGTTTCTTACTAAAGCTTTCGTGAAATTTGTAAACTTTCAAAAGAATGCGATTTTCTTTCAAAGTAAAGCTTGTACTGAGAAAAGCAACACTGATCTCAGTTCTAACAGTGCTTTCACACGTAGCAAACAACTGCCTGTCTTGAAAAAGAAAAACATGTGCGTTTCTTACTAAAGCTTTCGTGAAATTAATAAACTTTCAAAAGAATGCCATTTTCTTTCAAAGTAAAGCTTGTACTGAGAAAAGCAACACGGATCTGAGTTCTAACAGTGCTTTAACACGTAGCAAACAACTGCTTGTCTCTAGAAAGAAACGCATGTGCGTTTCTTACTAAAGCTCTCGTGAAATTAATAAACTTTCAAAAGAACGCGATTTTCTTTCAAAGTAAAGCTTGAACTGAGAAAAGCAACACTGATCTCAGTTCTAACAGTGCTTTCACAAGTAGCAAACAACTGCCTGTATTGACAAAGAAAGGCATGTGCGTTTCTTACTAAAGCTTTCGTGAAATTAATAAACTTTCAAAAGAACGCGATTATCTTTCAAAGTAAAGCTTGTACTGAGAAAAGCAACACTGATCTCAGTTCTAACAGTGCTTTCACACGTAGCAAACAACTGCTTGTCTCTAGAAAGAAGCGCATGTGCGTTTCTTACTAAAGCTTTCGAGAAATTAATAAACTTTCAAAGAACGAGATTTTCTTTCAAAACAAAGCTTGTACTGAGAAAAGCAACACTGATCTCAGTTCTAACAGTGCTTTCACAGGTAGCAAACAACTGCCTGTCTTGACAAAGAAACGCATGTGCGTTTCTTACAAAAGCTTTCGTGAAATTTGTAAACTTTCAAAAGAATGCGATTTTCTTTCAAAGTAAAGCTTGTACTCAGAAAAGCAACACTGATCTCAGTTCTAACAGTGCTTTCACACGGAGCAAACAACTGCCTGTCTCTAGAAAGAAACGCATGTGCGTTTCTTACTAAAGCTCTCGTGAAATTAATAAACTTTCAAAAGAACGCGATTTTCTTTCAAAGTAAAGCTTGTACTGAGAAAAGCAACACTGATCTCAGTTCTAACAGTGATTTCACACGTAGCAAACAACTGCTTACCTCTAGAAAGAAACGCATCTGCGTTTCTTACTAAAGCTTTCGTGAAATTAATAAACTTTCAAAAGAACGCGATTTTCTTTCAAAGTAAAGCTTGTCCTGAGAAAAGCACCACTGATCTCAGTTCTTACAGTGCTTTCACACGTAGCAAACAACTGCTTTCCTCTAAAAGAAACGCATGTGCGTTTCTTACTAAAGCTTTCGTGAAATTAATAAACTTTCAAAAGAACGAGATTATCTTTCAAAGTAAAGCCTGCACTGAGAAAAGCAACACTGATCTCAGTTCTAACAGTGCTTTCACACGTAGCAACCAACTGCTTTACTTTACAAAGAAACGCATGTGCGTTTCTTACTAAAGCTTTCGAGAAATTAATAAACTCTCAAAAGAACGAGATTATCTTTCAAAGTAAAGCTTGTACTGAGAAAAGCAACACTGATCTCAGTTCTAACAGTGCTTTCACACGTAGCAAATAACTGCTTGTCTCTAGAAAGAAATGCATGTGCGTTTCTTACTAAAGCTTTCGAGAAATTAATAAACTTTCAAAAGAACGAGATTTTCTTTCAAAGTAAAGCCTGTACTGAGAAAAGCAACACTGATCTCAGTTCTAACAGTGCTTTCACACGTAGGAAACAACTGCTTTTTTCTAGAAATAAACGCATGTGCGTTTCTTACTAAAGCTTTCGTGAAATTAATAAACTTTCAAAAGAACGCGATTTTCTTTCAAAGTAAAGCTTGTACTGAGAAAAGCAACACTGATCTCAGTTCTAACAGTGCTTTCACAGGTAGCAAACAACTGCCTGTCTTGACAAAGAAACGCATGTGCGTTTCTTACTAAAGCTTTCGTGAAATTTGTAAACTTTCAAAAGAATGCGATTTTCTTTCAAAGTAAAGCTTGTACTGAGAAAAGCAACACTGATCTCAGTTCTAACAGTGCTTTCACAGGTAGCAAACCACTGCCTGTCTTGACAAAGAAACGCATGTGCGTTTCTTACTAAAGCTTTCGTGAAATTAATAAACTTTCAAAAGAACGCGATTATCTTTCAAAGTAAAGCTTGTACTCAGAAAAGCAACACTGATCTCAGTTCTAACAGTGCTTTCACACGTAGCAAACAACTGCTTTCCTCTAGAAAGAAACGCATGTGCGTTTCTTACTAAAGCTTTCGTGAAATTAATAAACTTTCAAAAGAACGCGATTTTCTTTCAAAGTAAAGCTTGTACTGAGAAAAGCAACACTGATCTCAGTTCTAACAGTGCTTTCACACGTAGCAAACAACTGCTTGTCTCTAGAAAGAAACGCATGTGCGTTTCTTACTAAAGCTTTCGAGAAATTAATAAACTTTCAAAAGAACGAGATTTTCGTTCAAAGTAAAGCTTGTACTCAGAAAAGCAACACTGATCTCAGTTCTAACAGTGCTTTCACAGGTAGCAAACAACTGCCTGTCTTGACAAAGAAACGCATGTGCGTTTCTTACTAAAGCTTTCGTGAAATTTGTAAACTTTCAAAAGAATGCGATTTTCTTTCAAAGTAAAGCTTGTACTGAGAAAAGCAACACTGATCTCAGTTCTAACAGTGCTTTCACACGTAGCAAACAACTGCCTGTCTTGAAAAAGAAAAACATGTGCGTTTCTTACTAAAGCTTTCGTGAAATTAATAAACTTTCAAAAGAATGCCATTTTCTTTCAAAGTAAAGCTTGTACTGAGAAAAGCAACACGGATCTGAGTTCTAACAGTGCTTTAACACGTAGCAAACAACTGCTTGTCTCTAGAAAGAAACGCATGTGCGTTTCTTACTAAAGCTCTCGTGAAATTAATAAACTTTCAAAAGAACGCGATTTTCTTTCAAAGTAAAGCTTGAACTGAGAAAAGCAACACTGATCTCAGTTCTAACAGTGCTTTCACAAGTAGCAAACAACTGCCTGTATTGACAAAGAAAGGCATGTGCGTTTCTTACTAAAGCTTTCGTGAAATTAATAAACTTTCAAAAGAACGCGATTATCTTTCAAAGTAAAGCTTGTACTGAGAAAAGCAACACTGATCTCAGTTCTAACAGTGATTTCACACGTAGCAAACAACTGCTTTCCTCTAGAAAGAAACGCATCTGCGTTTCTTACTAAAGCTTTCGTGAAATTAATAAACTTTCAAAAGAACGCGATTTTCTTTCAAAGTAAAGCTTGTACTGAGAAAAGCAACACTGACCTCAGTTCTAACAGTCCTTTCACACCTAGGAAACAACTGCTTTCCTCTAGAAAGAAACGCATGTGCGTTTCTTACTAAAGCATTCGTGAAATTAATAAACTTTCAAAAGAACGCGATTTTCTGTCAAAGTAAAGCTTGTACTGAGAAAAGCAACACTGATCTCAGTTCTAACAGTGCTTTCACACGTAGCAAAAAACTTCTTTACAAAGAAATGCATGTGCGTTTCTTACTAAAGCTTTCGTGAAATTAATAAACTTTCAAAAGAACGCGATTATCTTTCAAAGTAAAGCTTGTACTGAGAAAAGCAACACTGATCTCAGTTCTAACAGTGCTTTCACAGGTAGCAAACAACTGCCTATCTTGACAAAGAAACGCATGTGCGTTTCTTACTAAAGCTTTCGTGAAATTAATAAACTTTCAAAAGAACGCGATTTTCTTTCAAAGTAAAGCTTGTACTGAGAAAAGCAACACTGATCTCAGTTCTAACAGTGCTTTCACACGTAGGAAACAACTGCTTGTCTCTAGAAAGAAGCGCATGTGCGTTTCTTACTAAAGCTTTCGAGAAATTAATAAACTTTCAAAGAACGAGATTTTCTTTCAAAACAAAGCTTGTACTGAGAAAAGCAACACTGATCTCAGTTCTAACAGTGCTTTCACAGGTAGCAAACAACTGCCTGTCTTGACAAAGAAACGCATGTGCGTTTCTTACTAAAGCTCTCGTGAAATTAATAAACTTTCAGAAGAACGCGATTTTCTTTCAAAGTAAAGCTTGTACTGAGAAAAGCAACACTGATCTCAGTTCTAACAGTGCTTCCACAGGTAGCAAACAACTGCTTGTCTTTACAAAGAAACACATATGCATTTCTTACTAAAGCTTTCGTGAAATTAATAAACTTTCAAAAGAACGCGATTTTCTTTCAAAGTAAAGCTTGTACTGAGAAAAGAAACACTGATCTGAGTTCTAACAGTGCTTTCACACGTAGCAAACAACTGCCTGTCTTGACAAAGAAAAACATGTGCGTTTCTTACTAAAGCTTTCGTGAAATTAATAAACTTTCAAAAGAATGCCATTTTCTTTCAATGTAAAGCTTGTACTGAGAAAAGCAACACTGATCTGAGTTCTAACAGTGCTTTAACACGTAGCAAACAACTGCTTGTCTCTAGAAAGAAACGCATGTGCGTTTCTTACTAAAGCTTTCGAGAAATAAACTTTCAAAAGAACGAGATTTTCTCTCAAAGTAAAGCTTGTACTGAGAAAAGCAACATTGATCTCAGTTCTAACAGTGCTTTCACACGTAGCAAACAACTGCCTGTCTTGACAAAGAAACGCATGTGCGTTTCTTACTAAAGCTTTCGTGAAATTAATAAACTTTCAAAAGAACGCGATTATCTTTCAAAGTAAAGCTTGTACTGAGAAAAGCTACACTGATCTCAGTTCTAACAGTGATTTCACATGTAGCAAACAACTGCTTGTCTCTAGAAAGAAACGCATGTGCGTTTCTTACTAAAGCTTTCGTGAAATTAATAAACTTTCAAAAGAACGCGATTTTCTTTCAAAGTAAAGCTTGTACTGAGAAAAGCAACACTGATCTCAGTTCTAACAGTGCTTTCACACGTAGCAAACAACTGCTTGTCTCTAGAAAGAAACGCATGTGCGTTTCTTACTAAAGCTTTCGAGAAATTAATAAACTTTCAAAAGAACGAGATTTTCGTTCAAAGTAAAGCTTGTACTCAGAAAAGCAACACTGATCTCAGTTCTAACAGTGCTTTCACAGGTAGCAAACAACTGCCTGTCTTGACAAAGAAACGCATGTGCGTTTCTTACTAAAGCTTTCGTGAAATTTGTAAACTTTCAAAAGAATGCGATTTTATTTCAAAGTAAAGCTTGTACTGAGAAAAGCAACACTGATCTCAGTTCTAACAGTGCTTTCACAGGTAGCAAACAACTGCCTGTCTTGACAAAGAAACGCATGTGCGTTTCTTACTAAAGCTTTCGTGAAATTTGTAAACTTTCAAAAGAATGCGATTTTCTTTCAAAGTAAAGCTTGTACTGAGAAAAGCAACACTGATCTCAGTTCTAACAGTGCTTTCACAGGTAGCAAACCACTGCCTGTCTTGACAAAGAAAAACATGTGCGTTTCTTACTAAAGCTTTCGTGAAATTAATAAACTTTCAAAAGAATGCCATTTTCTTTCAAAGTAAAGCTTGTACTGAGAAAAGCAACACTGATCTGAGTTCTAACAGTGCTTTAACACGTAGCAAACAACTGCTTGTCTCTAGAAAGAAACGCATGTGCGTTTCTTACTAAAGCTCTCGTGAAATTAATAAACTTTCAAAAGAACGCGATTTTCTTTCAAAGTAAAGCTTGTACTGAGAAAAGCAACACTGATCTCAGTTCTAACAGTGCTTTCACACATAGCAAACAACTGCCTGTCTTGACAAAGAAACGCATGTGCGTTTCTTACTAAAGCTTTCGTGAAATTAATAAACTTTCAAAAGAACGCGATTATCTTTCAAAGTAAAGCTTGTACTCAGAAAAGCAACACTGATCTCAGTTCTAACAGTGCTTTCACACGTAGCAAACAACTGCTTTCCTCTAGAAAGAAACGCATGTGCGTTTCTTACTAAAGCTTTCGTGAAATTAATAAACTTTCAAAAGAACGCGATTTTCTTTCAAAGTAAAGCTTGTACTGAGAAAAGCAACACTGATCTCAGTTCTAACAGTGCTTTCACACGTAGCAAACAACTGCTTGTCTCTAGAAAGAAACGCATGTGCGTTTCTTACTAAAGCTTTCGAGAAATTAATAAACTTTCAAAAGAACGAGATTTTCGTTCAAAGTAAAGCTTGTACTCAGAAAAGCAACACTGATCTCAGTTCTAACAGTGCTTTCACAGGTAGCAAACAACTGCCTGTCTTGACAAAGAAACGCATGTGCGTTTCTTACTAAAGCTTTCGTGAAATTTGTAAACTTTCAAAAGAATGCGATTTTCTTTCAAAGTAAAGCTTGTACTGAGAAAAGCAACACTGATCTCAGTTCTAACAGTGCTTTCACACGTAGCAAACAACTGCCTGTCTTGAAAAAGAAAAACATGTGCGTTTCTTACTAAAGCTTTCGTGAAATTAATAAACTTTCAAAAGAATGCCATTTTCTTTCAAAGTCAAGCTTGTACTGAGAAAAGCAACACGGATCTGAGTTCTAACAGTGCTTTAACACGTAGCAAACAACTGCTTGTCTCTAGAAAGAAACGCATGTGCGTTTCTTACTAAAGCTCTCGTGAAATTAATAAACTTTCAAAAGAACGCGATTTTCTTTCAAAGTAAAGCTTGAACTGAGAAAAGCAACACTGATCTCAGTTCTAACAGTGCTTTCACAAGTAGCAAACAACTGCCTGTATTGACAAAGAAAGGCATGTGCGTTTCTTACTAAAGCTTTCGTGAAATTAATAAACTTTCAAAAGAACGCGATTATCTTTCAAAGTAAAGCTTGTACTGAGAAAAGCAACACTGATCTCAGTTCTAACAGTGCTTTCACACGTAGCAAACAACTGCTTGTCTCTAGAAAGAAGCGCATGTGCGTTTCTTACTAAAGCTTTCGAGAAATTAATAAACTTTCAAAGAACGAGATTTTCTTTCAAAACAAAGCTTGTACTGAGAAAAGCAACACTGATCTCAGTTCTAACAGTGCTTTCACAGGTAGCAAACAACTGCCTGTCTTGACAAAGAAACGCATGTGCGTTTCTTACAAAAGCTTTCGTGAAATTTGTAAACTTTCAAAAGAATGCGATTTTCTTTCAAAGTAAAGCTTGTACTCAGAAAAGCAACACTGATCTCAGTTCTAACAGTGCTTTCACACGGAGCAAACAACTGCCTGTCTCTAGAAAGAAACGCATGTGCGTTTCTTACTAAAGCTCTCGTGAAATTAATAAACTTTCAAAAGAACGCGATTTTCTTTCAAAGTAAAGCTTGTACTGAGAAAAGCAACACTGATCTCAGTTCTAACAGTGATTTCACACGTAGCAAACAACTGCTTACCTCTAGAAAGAAACGCATCTGCGTTTCTTACTAAAGCTTTCGTGAAATTAATAAACTTTCAAAAGAACGCGATTTTCTTTCAAAGTAAAGCTTGTCCTGAGAAAAGCACCACTGATCTCAGTTCTTACAGTGCTTTCACACGTAGCAAACAACTGCTTTCCTCTAAAAGAAACGCATGTGCGTTTCTTACTAAAGCTTTCGTGAAATTAATAAACTTTCAAAAGAACGAGATTATCTTTCAAAGTAAAGCCTGCACTGAGAAAAGCAACACTGATCTCAGTTCTAACAGTGCTTTCACACGTAGCAACCAACTGCTTTACTTTACAAAGAAACGCATGTGCGTTTCTTACTAAAGCTTTCGAGAAATTAATAAACTCTCAAAAGAACGAGATTATCTTTCAAAGTAAAGCTTGTACTGAGAAAAGCAACACTTATCTCAGTTCTAACAGTGCTTTCACACGTAGCAAATAACTGCTTGTCTCTAGAAAGAAATGCATGTGCGTTTCTTACTAAAGCTTTCGAGAAATTAATAAACTTTCAAAAGAACGAGATTTTCTTTCAAAGTAAAGCCTGTACTGAGAAAAGCAACACTGATCTCAGTTCTAACAGTGCTTTCACACGTAGCAAACAACTGCTTTTTTCTAGAAATAAACGCATGTGCGTTTCTTACTAAAGCTTTCGTGAAATTAATAAACTTTCAAAAGAACGCGATTTTCTTTCAAAGTAAAGCTTGTACTGAGAAAAGCAACACTGATCTCAGTTCTAACAGTGCTTTCACAGGTAGCAAACAACTGCCTGTCTTGACAAAGAAACGCATGTGCGTTTCTTACTAAAGCTTTCGTGAAATTTGTAAACTTTCAAAAGAATGCGATTTTCTTTCAAAGTAAAGCTTGTACTGAGAAAAGCAACACTGATCTCAGTTCTAACAGTGCTTTCACACATAGCAAACAACTGCCTGTCTTGACAAAGAAACGCATGTGCGTTTCTTACTAAAGCTTTCGTGAAATTAATAAACTTTCAAAAGAACGCGATTATCTTTCAAAGTAAAGCTTGTACTCAGAAAAGCAACACTGATCTCAGTTCTAACAGTGCTTTCACACGTAGCAAACAACTGCTTTCCTCTAGAAAGAAACGCATGTGCGTTTCTTAATAAAGCTTTCGTGAAATTAATAAACTTTCAAAAGAACGCGATTTTCTTTCAAAGTAAAGCTTGTACTGAGAAAAGCAACACTGATCTCAGTTCTAACAGTGCTTTCACACGTAGCAAACAACTGCTTGTCTCTAGAAAGAAACGCATGTGCGTTTCTTACTAAAGCTTTCGAGAAATTAATAAACTTTCAAAAGAACGAGATTTTCGTTCAAAGTAAAGCTTGTACTCAGAAAAGCAACACTGATCTCAGTTCTAACAGTGCTTTCACAGGTAGCAAACAACTGCCTGTCTTGACAAAGAAACGCATGTGCGTTTCTTACTAAAGCTTTCGTGAAATTTGTAAACTTTCAAAAGAATGCGATTTTCTTTCAAAGTAAAGCTTGTACTGAGAAAAGCAACACTGATCTCAGTTCTAACAGTGCTTTCACACGTAGCAAACAACTGCCTGTCTTGAAAAAGAAAAACATGTGCGTTTCTTACTAAAGCTTTCGTGAAATTAATAAACTTTCAAAAGAATGCCATTTTCTTTCAAAGTAAAGCTTGTACTGAGAAAAGCAACACGGATCTGAGTTCTAACAGTGCTTTAACACGTAGCAAACAACTGCTTGTCTCTAGAAAGAAACGCATGTGCGTTTCTTACTAAAGCTCTCGTGAAATTAATAAACTTTCAAAAGAACGCGATTTTCTTTCAAAGTAAAGTTTGAACTGAGAAAAGCAACACTGATCTCAGTTCTAACAGTGCTTTCACAAGTAGCAAACAACTGCCTGTATTGACAAAGAAAGGCATGTGCGTTTCTTACTAAAGCTTTCGTGAAATTAATAAACTTTCAAAAGAACGCGATTATCTTTCAAAGTAAAGCTTGTACTGAGAAAAGCAACACTGATCTCAGTTCTAACAGTGATTTCACACGTAGCAAACAACTGCTTTCCTCTAGAAAGAAACGCATCTGCGTTTCTTACTAAAGCTTTCGTGAAATTAATAAACTTTCAAAAGAACGCGATTTTCTTTCAAAGTAAAGCTTGTACTGAGAAAAGCAACACTGACCTCAGTTCTAACAGTCCTTTCACACCTAGGAAACAACTGCTTTCCTCTAGAAAGAAACGCATGTGCGTTTCTTACTAAAGCATTCGTGAAATTAATAAACTTTCAAAAGAACGCGATTTTCTGTCAAAGTAAAGCTTGTACTGAGAAAAGCAACACTGATCTCAGTTCTAACAGTGCTTTCACAGGTAGCAAACAACTGCCTATCTTGACAAAGAAACGCATGTGCGTTTCTTACTAAAGCTTTCGTGAAATTAATAAACTTTCAAAAGAACGCGATTTTCTTTCAAAGTAAAGCTTGTACTGAGAAAAGCAACACTGATCTCAGTTCTAACAGTGCTTTCACACGTAGCAAACAACTGCTTGTCTCTAGAAAGAAACGCATGTGCGTTTCTTACTAAAGCTTTCGAGAAATTAATAAACTTTCAAAAGAACGAGATTTTCGTTCAAAGTAAAGCTTGTACTCAGAAAAGCAACACTGATCTCAGTTCTAACAGTGCTTTCACAGGTAGCAAACAACTGCCTGTCTTGACAAAGAAACGCATGTGCGTTTCTTACTAAAGCTTTCGTGAAATTTGTAAACTTTCAAAAGAATGCGATTTTATTTCAAAGTAAAGCTTGTACTGAGAAAAGCAACACTGATCTCAGTTCTAACAGTGCTTTCACAGGTAGCAAACAACTGCCTGTCTTGACAAAGAAACGCATGTGCGTTTCTTACTAAAGCTTTCGTGAAATTTGTAAACTTTCAAAAGAATGCGATTTTCTTTCAAAGTAAAGCTTGTACTGAGAAAAGCAACACTGATCTCAGTTCTAACAGTGCTTTCACAGGTAGCAAACCACTGCCTGTCTTGACAAAGAAAAACATGTGCGTTTCTTACTAAAGCTTTCGTGAAATTAATAAACTTTCAAAAGAATGCCATTTTCTTTCAAAGTAAAGCTTGTACTGAGAAAAGCAACACTGATCTGAGTTCTAACAGTGCTTTAACACGTAGCAAACAACTGCTTGTCTCTAGAAAGAAACGCATGTGCGTTTCTTACTAAAGCTCTCGTGAAATTAATAAACTTTCAAAAGAACGCGATTTTCTTTCAAAGTAAAGCTTGTACTGAGAAAAGCAACACTGATCTCAGTTCTAACAGTGCTTTCACACATAGCAAACAACTGCCTGTCTTGACAAAGAAACGCATGTGCGTTTCTTACTAAAGCTTTCGTGAAATTAATAAACTTTCAAAAGAACGCGATTATCTTTCAAAGTAAAGCTTGTACTCAGAAAAGCAACACTGATCTCAGTTCTAACAGTGCTTTCACACGTAGCAAACAACTGCTTTCCTCTAGAAAGAAACGCATGTGCGTTTCTTACTAAAGCTTTCGTGAAATTAATAAACTTTCAAAAGAACGCGATTTTCTTTCAAAGTAAAGCTTGTACTGAGAAAAGCAACACTGATCTCAGTTCTAACAGTGCTTTCACACGTAGCAAACAACTGCTTGTCTCTAGAAAGAAACGCATGTGCGTTTCTTACTAAAGCTTTCGAGAAATTAATAAACTTTCAAAAGAACGAGATTTTCGTTCAAAGTAAAGCTTGTACTCAGAAAAGCAACACTGATCTCAGTTCTAACAGTGCTTTCACAGGTAGCAAACAACTGCCTGTCTTGACAAAGAAACGCATGTGCGTTTCTTACTAAAGCTTTCGTGAAATTTGTAAACTTTCAAAAGAATGCGATTTTCTTTCAAAGTAAAGCTTGTACTGAGAAAAGCAACACTGATCTCAGTTCTAACAGTGCTTTCACACGTAGCAAACAACTGCCTGTCTTGAAAAAGAAAAACATGTGCGTTTCTTACTAAAGCTTTCGTGAAATTAATAAACTTTCAAAAGAATGCCATTTTCTTTCAAAGTCAAGCTTGTACTGAGAAAAGCAACACGGATCTGAGTTCTAACAGTGCTTTAACACGTAGCAAACAACTGCTTGTCTCTAGAAAGAAACGCATGTGCGTTTCTTACTAAAGCTCTCGTGAAATTAATAAACTTTCAAAAGAACGCGATTTTCTTTCAAAGTAAAGCTTGAACTGAGAAAAGCAACACTGATCTCAGTTCTAACAGTGCTTTCACAAGTAGCAAACAACTGCCTGTATTGACAAAGAAAGGCATGTGCGTTTCTTACTAAAGCTTTCGTGAAATTAATAAACTTTCAAAAGAACGCGATTATCTTTCAAAGTAAAGCTTGTACTGAGAAAAGCAACACTGATCTCAGTTCTAACAGTGCTTTCACACGTAGCAAACAACTGCTTGTCTCTAGAAAGAAGCGCATGTGCGTTTCTTACTAAAGCTTTCGAGAAATTAATAAACTTTCAAAGAACGAGATTTTCTTTCAAAACAAAGCTTGTACTGAGAAAAGCAACACTGATCTCAGTTCTAACAGTGCTTTCACAGGTAGCAAACAACTGCCTGTCTTGACAAAGAAACGCATGTGCGTTTCTTACAAAAGCTTTCGTGAAATTTGTAAACTTTCAAAAGAATGCGATTTTCTTTCAAAGTAAAGCTTGTACTCAGAAAAGCAACACTGATCTCAGTTCTAACAGTGCTTTCACACGGAGCAAACAACTGCCTGTCTCTAGAAAGAAACGCATGTGCGTTTCTTACTAAAGCTCTCGTGAAATTAATAAACTTTCAAAAGAACGCGATTTTCTTTCAAAGTAAAGCTTGTACTGAGAAAAGCAACACTGATCTCAGTTCTAACAGTGATTTCACACGTAGCAAACAACTGCTTACCTCTAGAAAGAAACGCATCTGCGTTTCTTACTAAAGCTTTCGTGAAATTAATAAACTTTCAAAAGAACGCGATTTTCTTTCAAAGTAAAGCTTGTCCTGAGAAAAGCACCACTGATCTCAGTTCTTACAGTGCTTTCACACGTAGCAAACAACTGCTTTCCTCTAAAAGAAACGCATGTGCGTTTCTTACTAAAGCTTTCGTGAAATTAATAAACTTTCAAAAGAACGAGATTATCTTTCAAAGTAAAGCCTGCACTGAGAAAAGCAACACTGATCTCAGTTCTAACAGTGCTTTCACACGTAGCAACCAACTGCTTTACTTTACAAAGAAACGCATGTGCGTTTCTTACTAAAGCTTTCGAGAAATTAATAAACTCTCAAAAGAACGAGATTATCTTTCAAAGTAAAGCTTGTACTGAGAAAAGCAACACTTATCTCAGTTCTAACAGTGCTTTCACACGTAGCAAATAACTGCTTGTCTCTAGAAAGAAATGCATGTGCGTTTCTTACTAAAGCTTTCGAGAAATTAATAAACTTTCAAAAGAACGAGATTTTCTTTCAAAGTAAAGCCTGTACTGAGAAAAGCAACACTGATCTCAGTTCTAACAGTGCTTTCACACGTAGCAAACAACTGCTTTTTTCTAGAAATAAACGCATGTGCGTTTCTTACTAAAGCTTTCGTGAAATTAATAAACTTTCAAAAGAACGCGATTTTCTTTCAAAGTAAAGCTTGTACTGAGAAAAGCAACACTGATCTCAGTTCTAACAGTGCTTTCACAGGTAGCAAACAACTGCCTGTCTTGACAAAGAAACGCATGTGCGTTTCTTACTAAAGCTTTCGTGAAATTTGTAAACTTTCAAAAGAATGCGATTTTCTTTCAAAGTAAAGCTTGTACTGAGAAAAGCAACACTGATCTCAGTTCTAACAGTGCTTTCACACATAGCAAACAACTGCCTGTCTTGACAAAGAAACGCATGTGCGTTTCTTACTAAAGCTTTCGTGAAATTAATAAACTTTCAAAAGAACGCGATTATCTTTCAAAGTAAAGCTTGTACTCAGAAAAGCAACACTGATCTCAGTTCTAACAGTGCTTTCACACGTAGCAAACAACTGCTTTCCTCTAGAAAGAAACGCATGTGCGTTTCTTAATAAAGCTTTCGTGAAATTAATAAACTTTCAAAAGAACGCGATTTTCTTTCAAAGTAAAGCTTGTACTGAGAAAAGCAACACTGATCTCAGTTCTAACAGTGCTTTCACACGTAGCAAACAACTGCTTGTCTCTAGAAAGAAACGCATGTGCGTTTCTTACTAAAGCTTTCGAGAAATTAATAAACTTTCAAAAGAACGAGATTTTCGTTCAAAGTAAAGCTTGTACTCAGAAAAGCAACACTGATCTCAGTTCTAACAGTGCTTTCACAGGTAGCAAACAACTGCCTGTCTTGACAAAGAAACGCATGTGCGTTTCTTACTAAAGCTTTCGTGAAATTTGTAAACTTTCAAAAGAATGCGATTTTCTTTCAAAGTAAAGCTTGTACTGAGAAAAGCAACACTGATCTCAGTTCTAACAGTGCTTTCACACGTAGCAAACAACTGCCTGTCTTGAAAAAGAAAAACATGTGCGTTTCTTACTAAAGCTTTCGTGAAATTAATAAACTTTCAAAAGAATGCCATTTTCTTTCAAAGTAAAGCTTGTACTGAGAAAAGCAACACGGATCTGAGTTCTAACAGTGCTTTAACACGTAGCAAACAACTGCTTGTCTCTAGAAAGAAACGCATGTGCGTTTCTTACTAAAGCTCTCGTGAAATTAATAAACTTTCAAAAGAACGCGATTTTCTTTCAAAGTAAAGTTTGAACTGAGAAAAGCAACACTGATCTCAGTTCTAACAGTGCTTTCACAAGTAGCAAACAACTGCCTGTATTGACAAAGAAAGGCATGTGCGTTTCTTACTAAAGCTTTCGTGAAATTAATAAACTTTCAAAAGAACGCGATTATCTTTCAAAGTAAAGCTTGTACTGAGAAAAGCAACACTGATCTCAGTTCTAACAGTGATTTCACACGTAGCAAACAACTGCTTTCCTCTAGAAAGAAACGCATCTGCGTTTCTTACTAAAGCTTTCGTGAAATTAATAAACTTTCAAAAGAACGCGATTTTCTTTCAAAGTAAAGCTTGTACTGAGAAAAGCAACACTGACCTCAGTTCTAACAGTCCTTTCACACCTAGGAAACAACTGCTTTCCTCTAGAAAGAAACGCATGTGCGTTTCTTACTAAAGCATTCGTGAAATTAATAAACTTTCAAAAGAACGCGATTTTCTGTCAAAGTAAAGCTTGTACTGAGAAAAGCAACACTGATCTCAGTTCTAACAGTGCTTTCACAGGTAGCAAACAACTGCCTATCTTGACAAAGAAACGCATGTGCGTTTCTTACTAAAGCTTTCGTGAAATTAATAAACTTTCAAAAGAACGCGATTTTCTTTCAAAGTAAAGCTTGTACTGAGAAAAGCAACACTGATCTCAGTTCTAACAGTGCTTTCACACGTAGCAAACAACTGCTTGTCTCTAGAAAGAAACGCATGTGCGTTTCTTACTAAAGCTTTCGAGAAATTAATAAACTTTCAAAAGAACGAGATTTTCGTTCAAAGTAAAGCTTGTACTCAGAAAAGCAACACTGATCTCAGTTCTAACAGTGCTTTCACAGGTAGCAAACAACTGCCTGTCTTGACAAAGAAACGCATGTGCGTTTCTTACTAAAGCTTTCGTGAAATTTGTAAACTTTCAAAAGAATGCGATTTTCTTTCAAAGTAAAGCTTGTACTGAGAAAAGCAACACTGATCTCAGTTCTAACAGTGCTTTCACACGTAGCAAACAACTGCCTGTCTTGAAAAAGAAAAACATGTGCGTTTCTTACTAAAGCTTTCGTGAAATTAATAAACTTTCAAAAGAATGCCATTTTCTTTCAAAGTCAAGCTTGTACTGAGAAAAGCAACACGGATCTGAGTTCTAACAGTGCTTTAACACGTAGCAAACAACTGCTTGTCTCAAGAAAGAAACGCATGTGCGTTTCTTACTAAAGCTCTCGTGAAATTAATAAACTTTCAAAAGAACGCGATTTTCTTTCAAAGTAAAGCTTGAACTGAGAAAAGCAACACTGATCTCAGTTCTAACAGTGCTTTCACAAGTAGCAAACAACTGCCTGTATTGACAAAGAAAGGCATGTGCGTTTCTTACTAAAGCTTTCGTGAAATTAATAAACTTTCAAAAGAACGCGATTATCTTTCAAAGTAAAGCTTGTACTGAGAAAAGCAACACTGATCTCAGTTCTAACAGTGCTTTCACACGTAGCAAACAACTGCTTGTCTCTAGAAAGAAGCGCATGTGCGTTTCTTACTAAAGCTTTCGAGAAATTAATAAACTTTCAAAGAACGAGATTTTCTTTCAAAACAAAGCTTGTACTGAGAAAAGCAACACTGATCTCAGTTCTAACAGTGCTTTCACAGGTAGCAAACAACTGCCTGTCTTGACAAAGAAACGCATGTGCGTTTCTTACTAAAGCTTTCGTGAAATTTGTAAACTTTCAAAAGAATGCGATTTTCTTTCAAAGTAAAGCTTGTACTGAGAAAAGCAACACTGATCTCAGTTCTAACAGTGCTTTTCTTACTAAAGCTTTCGTGAAATTAATAAACTTTCAAAAGAATGCCATTTTCTTTCAAAGTCAAGCTTGTACTGAGAAAAGCAACACGGATCTGAGTTCTAACAGTGCTTTAACACGTAGCAAACAACTGCTTGTCTCTAGAAAGAAACGCATGTGCGTTTCTTACTAAAGCTCTCGTGAAATTAATAAACTTTCAAAAGAACGCGATTTTCTTTCAAAGTAAAGCTTGAACTGAGAAAAGCAACACTGATCTCAGTTCTAACAGTGCTTTCACACGTAGCAAACAACTGCTTGTCTCTAGAAAGAAACGCATGTGCGTTTCTTACTAAAGCTTTCGAGAAATTAATAAACTTTCAAAGAACGAGATTTTCTTTCAAAACAAAGCTTGTACTGAGAAAAGCAACACTGATCTCAGTTCTAACAGTGCTTTCACAGGTAGCAAACAACTGCCTGTCTTGACAAAGAAACGCATGTGCGTTTCTTACAAAAGCTTTCGTGAAATTTGTAAACTTTCAAAAGAATGCGATTTTCTTTCAAAGTAAAGCTTGTACTGAGAAAAGCAACACTGATCTCAGTTCTAACAGTGCTTTCACAGGTAGCAAACAACTGCCTGTCTTGACAAAGAAACGCATGTGCGTTTCTTACTAAAGCTTTCGTGAAATTTGTAAACTTTCAAAAGAATGCGATTTTCTTTCAAAGTAAAGCTTGTACTGAGAAAAGCAACACTGATCTCAGTTCTAACAGTGCTTTCACACATAGCAAACAACTGCCTGTCTTGACAAAGAAACGCATGTGCGTTTCTTACTAAAGCTTTCGTGAAATTAATAAACTTTCAAAAGAATGCCATTTTCTTTCAAAGTAAAGCTTGTACTGAGAAAAGCAACACGGATCTGAGTTCTAACAGTGCTTTAACACGTAGCAAACAACTGCTTGTCTCTAGAAAGAAACGCATGTGCGTTTCTTACTAAAGCTTTCGAGAAATTAATAAACTTTCAAAAGAACGAGATTTTCTCTCAAAGTAAAGCTTGTACTGAGAAAAGCAACATTGATCTCAGTTCTAACAGTGCTTTCACACGTAGCAAACAACTGCCTGTCTTGACAAAGAAACGCATGTGCGTTTCTTACTAAAGCTTTCGTGAAATTAATAAACTTTCAAAAGAACGCGATTATCTTTCAAAGTAAAGCTTGTACTGAGAAAAGCTACACTGATCTCAGTTCTAACAGTGATTTCACATGTAGCAAACAACTGCTTGTCTCTAGAAAGAAACGCATGTGCGTTTCTTACTAAAGCTTTCGTGAAATTAATAAACTTTCAAAAGAACGCGATTTTCTTTCAAAGTAAAGCTTGTACTGAGAAAAGCAACACTGATCTCAGTTCTAACAGTGCTTTCACACGTAGCAAACAACTGCTTGTCTCTAGAAAGAAACGCATGTGCGTTTCTTACTAAAGCTTTCGAGAAATTAATAAACTTTCAAAAGAACGAGATTTTCGTTCAAAGTAAAGCTTGTACTCAGAAAAGCAACACTGATCTCAGTTCTAACAGTGCTTTCACAGGTAGCAAACAACTGCCTGTCTTGACAAAGAAACGCATGTGCGTTTCTTACTAAAGCTTTCGTGAAATTTGTAAACTTTCAAAAGAATGCGATTTTATTTCAAAGTAAAGCTTGTACTGAGAAAAGCAACACTGATCTCAGTTCTAACAGTGCTTTCACAGGTAGCAAACAACTGCCTGTCTTGACAAAGAAACGCATGTGCGTTTCTTACTAAAGCTTTCGTGAAATTTGTAAACTTTCAAAAGAATGCGATTTTCTTTCAAAGTAAAGCTTGTACTGAGAAAAGCAACACTGATCTCAGTTCTAACAGTGCTTTCACAGGTAGCAAACCACTGCCTGTCTTGACAAAGAAAAACATGTGCGTTTCTTACTAAAGCTTTCGTGAAATTAATAAACTTTCAAAAGAATGCCATTTTCTTTCAAAGTAAAGCTTGTACTGAGAAAAGCAACACTGATCTGAGTTCTAACAGTGCTTTAACACGTAGCAAACAACTGCTTGTCTCTAGAAAGAAACGCATGTGCGTTTCTTACTAAAGCTCTCGTGAAATTAATAAACTTTCAAAAGAACGCGATTTTCTTTCAAAGTAAAGCTTGTACTGAGAAAAGCAACACTGATCTCAGTTCTAACAGTGCTTTCACACATAGCAAACAACTGCCTGTCTTGACAAAGAAACGCATGTGCGTTTCTTACTAAAGCTTTCGTGAAATTAATAAACTTTCAAAAGAACGCGATTATCTTTCAAAGTAAAGCTTGTACTCAGAAAAGCAACACTGATCTCAGTTCTAACAGTGCTTTCACACGTAGCAAACAACTGCTTTCCTCTAGAAAGAAACGCATGTGCGTTTCTTACTAAAGCTTTCGTGAAATTAATAAACTTTCAAAAGAACGCGATTTTCTTTCAAAGTAAAGCTTGTACTGAGAAAAGCAACACTGATCTCAGTTCTAACAGTGCTTTCACACGTAGCAAACAACTGCTTGTCTCTAGAAAGAAACGCATGTGCGTTTCTTACTAAAGCTTTCGAGAAATTAATAAACTTTCAAAAGAACGAGATTTTCGTTCAAAGTAAAGCTTGTACTCAGAAAAGCAACACTGATCTCAGTTCTAACAGTGCTTTCACAGGTAGCAAACAACTGCCTGTCTTGACAAAGAAACGCATGTGCGTTTCTTACTAAAGCTTTCGTGAAATTTGTAAACTTTCAAAAGAATGCGATTTTCTTTCAAAGTAAAGCTTGTACTGAGAAAAGCAACACTGATCTCAGTTCTAACAGTGCTTTCACACGTAGCAAACAACTGCCTGTCTTGAAAAAGAAAAACATGTGCGTTTCTTACTAAAGCTTTCGTGAAATTAATAAACTTTCAAAAGAATGCCATTTTCTTTCAAAGTCAAGCTTGTACTGAGAAAAGCAACACGGATCTGAGTTCTAACAGTGCTTTAACACGTAGCAAACAACTGCTTGTCTCTAGAAAGAAACGCATGTGCGTTTCTTACTAAAGCTCTCGTGAAATTAATAAACTTTCAAAAGAACGCGATTTTCTTTCAAAGTAAAGCTTGAACTGAGAAAAGCAACACTGATCTCAGTTCTAACAGTGCTTTCACAAGTAGCAAACAACTGCCTGTATTGACAAAGAAAGGCATGTGCGTTTCTTACTAAAGCTTTCGTGAAATTAATAAACTTTCAAAAGAACGCGATTATCTTTCAAAGTAAAGCTGGTACTGAGAAAAGCAACACTGATCTCAGTTCTAACAGTGATTTCACACGTAGCAAACAACTGCTTTCCTCTAGAAAGAAACGCATCTGCGTTTCTTACTAAAGCTTTCGTGAAATTAATAAACTTTCAAAAGAACGCGATTTTCTTTCAAAGTAAAGCTTGTACTGAGAAAAGCAACACTGATCTCAGTTCTAACAGTCCTTTCACACCTAGGAAACAACTTCTTTCCTCTAGAAAGAAACGCATGTGCGTTTCTTACTAAAGCATTCGTGAAATTAATAAACTTTCAAAAGAACGCGATTTTCTGTCAAAGTAAAGCTTGTACTGAGAAAAGCAACACTGATCTCAGTTCTAACAGTGCTTTCACACGTAGCAAAAAACTTCTTTACTTTACAAAGAAATGCATGTGCGTTTCTTACTAAAGCTTTCGTGAAATTAATAAACTTTCAAAAGAACGCGATTATCTTTCAAAGTAAAGCTTGTACTGAGAAAAGCAACACTGATCTCAGTTCTAACAGTGCTTTCACAGGTAGCAAACAACTGCCTATCTTGACAAAGAAACGCATGTGCGTTTCTTACTAAAGCTTTCGTGAAATTAATAAACTTTCAAAAGAACGCGATTTTCTTTCAAAGTAAAGCTTGTACTGAGAAAAGCAACACTGATCTCAGTTCTAACAGTGCTTTCACACGTAGGAAACAACTGCTTGTCTCTAGAAAGAAGCGCATGTGCGTTTCTTACTAAAGCTTTCGAGAAATTAATAAACTTTCAAAGAAAGAGATTTTCTTTCAAAACAAAGCTTGTACTGAGAAAAGCAACACTGATCTCAGTTCTAACAGTGCTTTCACAGGTAGCAAACAACTGCCTGTCTTGACAAAGAAACGCATGTGCGTTTCTTACAAAAGCTTTCGTGAAATTTGTAAACTTTCAAAAGAATGCGATTTTCTTTCAAAGTAAAGCTTGTACTGAGAAAAGCAACACTGATCTCAGTTCTAACAGTGCTTTCACACGTAGCAAACAACTGCCTGTCTTGACAAAGAAAAACATGTGCGTTTCTTACTAAAGCTTTCGTGAAATTAATAAACTTTCAAAAGAATGCCATTTTCTTTCAATGTAAAGCTTGTACTGAGAAAAGCAACACTGATCTGAGTTCTAACAGTGCTTTAACACGTAGCAAACAACTGCTTGTCTCTAGAAAGAAACGCATGTGCGTTTCTTACTAAAGCTTTCGAGAAATTAATAAACTTTCAAAAGAACGAGATTGTCTCTCAAAGTAAAGCTTGTACTGAGAAAAGCAACATTGATCTCAGTTCTAACAGTGCTTTCACACGTAGCAAACAACTGCCTGTCTTGACAAAGAAACGCATGTGCGTTTCTTACTAAAGCTTTCGTGAAATTAATAAAATTTCAAAAGAACGCGATTATCTTTCAAAGTAAAGCTTGTACTGAGAAAAGCTACACTGATCTCAGTTCTAACAGTGATTTCACACGTAGCAAACAACTGCTTTCCTCTAGAAAGAAACACATCTGCGTTTCTTACTAAAGCTTTCGTGAAATTAATAAACTTTCAAAAGAACGCGATTTTCTTTCAAAGTAAAGCTTGTACTGAGAAAAGCAACACTGATCTCAGTTCTAACAGTGCTTTTACACGTAGCAAACAACTGCTTGTCTCTAGAAAGAAACGCATGTGCGTTTCTTACTAAAGCTTTCGAGAAATTAATAAACTTTCAAAAGAACGCGATTTTCTTTCAAAGTAAAGCTTGTACTGAGAAAAGCAACACTGATCTCAGTTCTAACAGTCCTCTCACACCTAGCAAACAACTGCTTTCCTCTAGAAAGAAACGCATGTGCGTTTCTTACTAAAGCTTTCGTGAAATTAATAAACTTTCAAAAGAACGCGATTTTCTTTCAAAGTAAAGCTTGTACTGAGAAAAGCAACACTGATCTCAGTTCTAACAGTGCTTTCACACGTAGCAAACAACTGCCTGTCTCTAGAAAGAAACGCATGTGCGTTTCTTACTAAAGCTTTCGTGAAATTAATAAACTTTCAAAAGAATGCCATTTTCTTTCAATGTAAAGCTTGTACTGAGAAAAGCAACACTGATCTGAGTTCTAACAGTGCTTTAACACGTAGCAAACAACTGCTTGTCTCTAGAAAGAAACGCATGTGCGTTTCTTACTAAAGCTTTCGAGAAATTAATAAACTTTCAAAAGAACGAGATTTTCGTTCAAAGTAAAGCTTGTACTCAGAAAAGCAACACTGATCTCAGTTCTAACAGTGCTTTCACAGGTAGCAAACAACTGCCTGTCTTGACAAAGAAACGCATGTGCGTTTCTTACTAAAGCTTTCGTGAAATTTGTAAACTTTCAAAAGAATGCGATTTTCTTTCAAAGTAAAGCTTGTACTGAGAAAAGCAACACTGATCTCAGTTCTAACAGTGCTTTCACACATAGCAAACAACTGCCTGTCTTGACAAAGAAACGCATGTGCGTTTCTTACTAAAGCTTTCGTGAAATTAATAAACTTTCAAAAGAATGCCATTTTCTTTCAAAGTAAAGCTTGTACTGAGAAAAGCAACACGGATCTGAGTTCTAACAGTGCTTTAACACGTAGCAAACAACTGCTTGTCTCTAGAAAGAAACGCATGTGCGTTTCTTACTAAAGCTTTCGAGAAATTAATAAACTTTCAAAAGAACGAGATTTTCTCTCAAAGTAAAGCTTGTACTGAGAAAAGCAACATTGATCTCAGTTCTAACAGTGCTTTCACACGTAGCAAACAACTGCCTGTCTTGACAAAGAAACGCATGTGCGTTTCTTACTAAAGCTTTCGTGAAATTAATAAACTTTCAAAAGAACGCGATTATCTTTCAAAGTAAAGCTTGTACTGAGAAAAGCTACACTGATCTCAGTTCTAACAGTGATTTCACATGTAGCAAACAACTGCTTGTCTCTAGAAAGAAACGCATGTGCGTTTCTTACTAAAGCTTTCGTGAAATTAATAAACTTTCAAAAGAACGCGATTTTCTTTCAAAGTAAAGCTTGTACTGAGAAAAGCAACACTGATCTCAGTTCTAACAGTGCTTTCACACGTAGCAAACAACTGCTTGTCTCTAGAAAGAAACGCATGTGCGTTTCTTACTAAAGCTTTCGAGAAATTAATAAACTTTCAAAAGAACGAGATTTTCGTTCAAAGTAAAGCTTGTACTCAGAAAAGCAACACTGATCTCAGTTCTAACAGTGCTTTCACAGGTAGCAAACAACTGCCTGTCTTGACAAAGAAACGCATGTGCGTTTCTTACTAAAGCTTTCGTGAAATTTGTAAACTTTCAAAAGAATGCGATTTTATTTCAAAGTAAAGCTTGTACTGAGAAAAGCAACACTGATCTCAGTTCTAACAGTGCTTTCACAGGTAGCAAACAACTGCCTGTCTTGACAAAGAAACGCATGTGCGTTTCTTACTAAAGCTTTCGTGAAATTTGTAAACTTTCAAAAGAATGCGATTTTCTTTCAAAGTAAAGCTTGTACTGAGAAAAGCAACACTGATCTCAGTTCTAACAGTGCTTTCACAGGTAGCAAACCACTGCCTGTCTTGACAAAGAAAAACATGTGCGTTTCTTACTAAAGCTTTCGTGAAATTAATAAACTTTCAAAAGAATGCCATTTTCTTTCAAAGTAAAGCTTGTACTGAGAAAAGCAACACTGATCTGAGTTCTAACAGTGCTTTAACACGTAGCAAACAACTGCTTGTCTCTAGAAAGAAACGCATGTGCGTTTCTTACTAAAGCTCTCGTGAAATTAATAAACTTTCAAAAGAACGCGATTTTCTTTCAAAGTAAAGCTTGTACTGAGAAAAGCAACACTGATCTCAGTTCTAACAGTGCTTTCACACATAGCAAACAACTGCCTGTCTTGACAAAGAAACGCATGTGCGTTTCTTACTAAAGCTTTCGTGAAATTAATAAACTTTCAAAAGAACGCGATTATCTTTCAAAGTAAAGCTTGTACTCAGAAAAGCAACACTGATCTCAGTTCTAACAGTGCTTTCACACGTAGCAAACAACTGCTTTCCTCTAGAAAGAAACGCATGTGCGTTTCTTACTAAAGCTTTCGTGAAATTAATAAACTTTCAAAAGAACGCGATTTTCTTTCAAAGTAAAGCTTGTACTGAGAAAAGCAACACTGATCTCAGTTCTAACAGTGCTTTCACACGTAGCAAACAACTGCTTGTCTCTAGAAAGAAACGCATGTGCGTTTCTTACTAAAGCTTTCGAGAAATTAATAAACTTTCAAAAGAACGAGATTTTCGTTCAAAGTAAAGCTTGTACTCAGAAAAGCAACACTGATCTCAGTTCTAACAGTGCTTTCACAGGTAGCAAACAACTGCCTGTCTTGACAAAGAAACGCATGTGCGTTTCTTACTAAAGCTTTCGTGAAATTTGTAAACTTTCAAAAGAATGCGATTTTCTTTCAAAGTAAAGCTTGTACTGAGAAAAGCAACACTGATCTCAGTTCTAACAGTGCTTTCACACGTAGCAAACAACTGCCTGTCTTGAAAAAGAAAAACATGTGCGTTTCTTACTAAAGCTTTCGTGAAATTAATAAACTTTCAAAAGAATGCCATTTTCTTTCAAAGTCAAGCTTGTACTGAGAAAAGCAACACGGATCTGAGTTCTAACAGTGCTTTAACACGTAGCAAACAACTGCTTGTCTCTAGAAAGAAACGCATGTGCGTTTCTTACTAAAGCTCTCGTGAAATTAATAAACTTTCAAAAGAACGCGATTTTCTTTCAAAGTAAAGCTTGAACTGAGAAAAGCAACACTGATCTCAGTTCTAACAGTGCTTTCACAAGTAGCAAACAACTGCCTGTATTGACAAAGAAAGGCATGTGCGTTTCTTACTAAAGCTTTCGTGAAATTAATAAACTTTCAAAAGAACGCGATTATCTTTCAAAGTAAAGCTGGTACTGAGAAAAGCAACACTGATCTCAGTTCTAACAGTGATTTCACACGTAGCAAACAACTGCTTTCCTCTAGAAAGAAACGCATCTGCGTTTCTTACTAAAGCTTTCGTGAAATTAATAAACTTTCAAAAGAACGCGATTTTCTTTCAAAGTAAAGCTTGTACTGAGAAAAGCAACACTGATCTCAGTTCTAACAGTCCTTTCACACCTAGGAAACAACTTCTTTCCTCTAGAAAGAAACGCATGTGCGTTTCTTACTAAAGCATTCGTGAAATTAATAAACTTTCAAAAGAACGCGATTTTCTGTCAAAGTAAAGCTTGTACTGAGAAAAGCAACACTGATCTCAGTTCTAACAGTGCTTTCACACGTAGCAAAAAACTTCTTTACTTTACAAAGAAATGCATGTGCGTTTCTTACTAAAGCTTTCGTGAAATTAATAAACTTTCAAAAGAACGCGATTATCTTTCAAAGTAAAGCTTGTACTGAGAAAAGCAACACTGATCTCAGTTCTAACAGTGCTTTCACAGGTAGCAAACAACTGCCTATCTTGACAAAGAAACGCATGTGCGTTTCTTACTAAAGCTTTCGTGAAATTAATAAACTTTCAAAAGAACGCGATTTTCTTTCAAAGTAAAGCTTGTACTGAGAAAAGCAACACTGATCTCAGTTCTAACAGTGCTTTCACACGTAGGAAACAACTGCTTGTCTCTAGAAAGAAGCGCATGTGCGTTTCTTACTAAAGCTTTCGAGAAATTAATAAACTTTCAAAGAAAGAGATTTTCTTTCAAAACAAAGCTTGTACTGAGAAAAGCAACACTGATCTCAGTTCTAACAGTGCTTTCACAGGTAGCAAACAACTGCCTGTCTTGACAAAGAAACGCATGTGCGTTTCTTACAAAAGCTTTCGTGAAATTTGTAAACTTTCAAAAGAATGCGATTTTCTTTCAAAGTAAAGCTTGTACTGAGAAAAGCAACACTGATCTCAGTTCTAACAGTGCTTTCACACGTAGCAAACAACTGCCTGTCTTGACAAAGAAAAACATGTGCGTTTCTTACTAAAGCTTTCGTGAAATTAATAAACTTTCAAAAGAATGCCATTTTCTTTCAATGTAAAGCTTGTACTGAGAAAAGCAACACTGATCTGAGTTCTAACAGTGCTTTAACACGTAGCAAACAACTGCTTGTCTCTAGAAAGAAACGCATGTGCGTTTCTTACTAAAGCTTTCGAGAAATTAATAAACTTTCAAAAGAACGAGATTGTCTCTCAAAGTAAAGCTTGTACTGAGAAAAGCAACATTGATCTCAGTTCTAACAGTGCTTTCACACGTAGCAAACAACTGCCTGTCTTGACAAAGAAACGCATGTGCGTTTCTTACTAAAGCTTTCGTGAAATTAATAAAATTTCAAAAGAACGCGATTATCTTTCAAAGTAAAGCTTGTACTGAGAAAAGCTACACTGATCTCAGTTCTAACAGTGATTTCACACGTAGCAAACAACTGCTTTCCTCTAGAAAGAAACACATCTGCGTTTCTTACTAAAGCTTTCGTGAAATTAATAAACTTTCAAAAGAACGCGATTTTCTTTCAAAGTAAAGCTTGTACTGCGAAAAGCAACACTGATCTCAGTTCTAACAGTGCTTTTACACGTAGCAAACAACTGCTTGTCTCTAGAAAGAAACGCATGTGCGTTTCTTACTAAAGCTTTCGAGAAATTAATAAACTTTCAAAAGAACGCGATTTTCTTTCAAAGTAAAGCTTGTACTGAGAAAAGCAACACTGATCTCAGTTCTAACAGTCCTCTCACACCTAGCAAACAACTGCTTTCCTCTAGAAAGAAACGCATGTGCGTTTCTTACTAAAGCTTTCGTGAAATTAATAAACTTTCAAAAGAACGCGATTTTCTTTCAAAGTAAAGCTTGTACTGAGAAAAGCAACACTGATCTCAGTTCTAAGAGTGCTTTCACACGTAGCAAACAACTGCCTGTCTCTAGAAAGAAACGCATGTGCGTTTCTTACTAAAGCTTTCGTGAAATTAATAAACTTTCAAAAGAATGCCATTTTCTTTCAATGTAAAGCTTGTACTGAGAAAAGCAACACTGATCTGAGTTCTAACAGTGCTTTAACACGTAGCAAACAACTGCTTGTCTCTAGAAAGAAACGCATGTGCGTTTCTTACTAAAGCTTTCGAGAAATTAATAAACTTTCAAAAGAACGAGATTTTCGTTCAAAGTAAAGCTTGTACTCAGAAAAGCAACACTGATCTCAGTTCTAACAGTGCTTTCACAGGTAGCAAACAACTGCCTGTCTTGACAAAGAAACGCATGTGCGTTTCTTACTAAAGCTTTCGTGAAATTTGTAAACTTTCAAAAGAATGCGATTTTCTTTCAAAGTAAAGCTTGTACTGAGAAAAGCAACACTGATCTCAGTTCTAACAGTGCTTTCACACGTAGCAAACAACTGCCTGTCTTGAAAAAGAAAAACATGTGCGTTTCTTACTAAAGCTTTCGTGAAATTAATAAACTTTCAAAAGAATGCCATTTTCTTTCAAAGTCAAGCTTGTACTGAGAAAAGCAACACGGATCTGAGTTCTAACAGTGCTTTAACACGTAGCAAACAACTGCTTGTCTCAAGAAAGAAACGCATGTGCGTTTCTTACTAAAGCTCTCGTGAAATTAATAAACTTTCAAAAGAACGCGATTTTCTTTCAAAGTAAAGCTTGAACTGAGAAAAGCAACACTGATCTCAGTTCTAACAGTGCTTTCACAAGTAGCAAACAACTGCCTGTATTGACAAAGAAAGGCATGTGCGTTTCTTACTAAAGCTTTCGTGAAATTAATAAACTTTCAAAAGAACGCGATTATCTTTCAAAGAAAAGCTTGTACTGAGAAAAGCAACACTGATCTCAGTTCTAACAGTGCTTTCACACGTAGCAAACAACTGCTTGTCTCTAGAAAGAAGCGCATGTGCGTTTCTTACTAAAGCTTTCGAGAAATTAATAAACTTTCAAAGAACGAGATTTTCTTTCAAAACAAAGCTTGTACTGAGAAAAGCAACACTGATCTCAGTTCTAACAGTGCTTTTCTTACTAAAGCTTTCGTGAAATTAATAAACTTTCAAAAGAATGCCATTTTCTTTCAAAGTCAAGCTTGTACTGAGAAAAGCAACACGGATCTGAGTTCTAACAGTGCTTTAACACGTAGCAAACAACTGCTTGTCTCTAGAAAGAAACGCATGTGCGTTTCTTACTAAAGCTCTCGTGAAATTAATAAACTTTCAAAAGAACGCGATTTTCTTTCAAAGTAAAGCTTGAACTGAGAAAAGCAACACTGATCTCAGTTCTAACAGTGCTTTCACACGTAGCAAACAACTGCTTGTCTCTAGAAAGAAGCGCATGTGCGTTTCTTACTAAAGCTTTCGAGAAATTAATAAACTTTCAAAGAACGAGATTTTCTTTCAAAACAAAGCTTGTACTGAGAAAAGCAACACTGATCTCAGTTCTAACAGTGCTTTCACAGGTAGCAAACAACTGCCTGTCTTGACAAAGAAACGCATGTGCGTTTCTTACAAAAGCTTTCGTGAAATTTGTAAACTTTCAAAAGAATGCGATTTTCTTTCAAAGTAAAGCTTGTACTGAGAAAAGCAACACTGATCTCAGTTCTAACAGTGCTTTCACAGGTAGCAAACAACTGCCTGTCTTGACAAAGAAACGCATGTGCGTTTCTTACTAAAGCTTTCGTGAAATTTGTAAACTTTCAAAAGAATGCGATTTTCTTTCAAAGTAAAGCTTGTACTGAGAAAAGCAACACTGATCTCAGTTCTAACAGTGCTTTCACACATAGCAAACAACTGCCTGTCTTGACAAAGAAACGCATGTGCGTTTCTTACTAAAGCTTTCGTGAAATTAATAAACTTTCAAAAGAATGCCATTTTCTTTCAAAGTAAAGCTTGTACTGAGAAAAGCAACACGGATCTGAGTTCTAACAGTGCTTTAACACGTAGCAAACAACTGCTTGTCTCTAGAAAGAAACGCATGTGCGTTTCTTACTAAAGCTTTCGAGAAATTAATAAACTTTCAAAAGAACGAGATTTTCTCTCAAAGTAAAGCTTGTACTGAGAAAAGCAACATTGATCTCAGTTCTAACAGTGCTTTCACACGTAGCAAACAACTGCCTGTCTTGACAAAGAAACGCATGTGCGTTTCTTACTAAAGCTTTCGTGAAATTAATAAACTTTCAAAAGAATGCCATTTTCTTTCAAAGTAAAGCTTGTACTGAGAAAAGCAACACTGATCTGAGTTCTAACAGTGCTTTAACACGTAGCAAACAACTGCTTGTCTCTAGAAAGAAACGCATGTGCGTTTCTTACTAAAGCTCTCGTGAAATTAATAAACTTTCAAAAGAACGCGATTTTCTTTCAAAGTAAAGCTTGTACTGAGAAAAGCAACACTGATCTCAGTTCTAACAGTGCTTTCACACATAGCAAACAACTGCCTGTCTTGACAAAGAAACGCATGTGCGTTTCTTACTAAAGCTTTCGTGAAATTAATAAACTTTCAAAAGAACGCGATTATCTTTCAAAGTAAAGCTTGTACTCAGAAAAGCAACACTGATCTCAGTTCTAACAGTGCTTTCACACGTAGCAAACAACTGCTTTCCTCTAGAAAGAAACGCATGTGCGTTTCTTACTAAAGCTTTCGTGAAATTAATAAACTTTCAAAAGAACGCGATTTTCTTTCAAAGTAAAGCTTGTACTGAGAAAAGCAACACTGATCTCAGTTCTAACAGTGCTTTCACACGTAGCAAACAACTGCTTGTCTCTAGAAAGAAACGCATGTGCGTTTCTTACTAAAGCTTTCGAGAAATTAATAAACTTTCAAAAGAACGAGATTTTCGTTCAAAGTAAAGCTTGTACTCAGAAAAGCAACACTGATCTCAGTTCTAACAGTGCTTTCACAGGTAGCAAACAACTGCCTGTCTTGACAAAGAAACGCATGTGCGTTTCTTACTAAAGCTTTCGTGAAATTTGTAAACTTTCAAAAGAATGCGATTTTCTTTCAAAGTAAAGCTTGTACTGAGAAAAGCAACACTGATCTCAGTTCTAACAGTGCTTTCACACGTAGCAAACAACTGCCTGTCTTGAAAAAGAAAAACATGTGCGTTTCTTACTAAAGCTTTCGTGAAATTAATAAACTTTCAAAAGAATGCCATTTTCTTTCAAAGTCAAGCTTGTACTGAGAAAAGCAACACGGATCTGAGTTCTAACAGTGCTTTAACACGTAGCAAACAACTGCTTGTCTCTAGAAAGAAACGCATGTGCGTTTCTTACTAAAGCTCTCGTGAAATTAATAAACTTTCAAAAGAACGCGATTTTCTTTCAAAGTAAAGCTTGAACTGAGAAAAGCAACACTGATCTCAGTTCTAACAGTGCTTTCACAAGTAGCAAACAACTGCCTGTATTGACAAAGAAAGGCATGTGCGTTTCTTACTAAAGCTTTCGTGAAATTAATAAACTTTCAAAAGAACGCGATTATCTTTCAAAGTAAAGCTTGTACTGAGAAAAGCAACACTGATCTCAGTTCTAACAGTGCTTTCACACGTAGCAAACAACTGCTTGTCTCTAGAAAGAAGCGCATGTGCGTTTCTTACTAAAGCTTTCGAGAAATTAATAAACTTTCAAAGAACGAGATTTTCTTTCAAAACAAAGCTTGTACTGAGAAAAGCAACACTGATCTCAGTTCTAACAGTGCTTTCACAGGTAGCAAACAACTGCCTGTCTTGACAAAGAAACGCATGTGCGTTTCTTACAAAAGCTTTCGTGAAATTTGTAAACTTTCAAAAGAATGCGATTTTCTTTCAAAGTAAAGCTTGTACTCAGAAAAGCAACACTGATCTCAGTTCTAACAGTGCTTTCACACGGAGCAAACAACTGCCTGTCTCTAGAAAGAAACGCATGTGCGTTTCTTACTAAAGCTCTCGTGAAATTAATAAACTTTCAAAAGAACGCGATTTTCTTTCAAAGTAAAGCTTGTACTGAGAAAAGCAACACTGATCTCAGTTCTAACAGTGATTTCACACGTAGCAAACAACTGCTTACCTCTAGAAAGAAACGCATCTGCGTTTCTTACTAAAGCTTTCGTGAAATTAATAAACTTTCAAAAGAACGCGATTTTCTTTCAAAGTAAAGCTTGTCCTGAGAAAAGCACCACTGATCTCAGTTCTTACAGTGCTTTCACACGTAGCAAACAACTGCTTTCCTCTAAAAGAAACGCATGTGCGTTTCTTACTAAAGCTTTCGTGAAATTAATAAACTTTCAAAAGAACGAGATTATCTTTCAAAGTAAAGCCTGCACTGAGAAAAGCAACACTGATCTCAGTTCTAACAGTGCTTTCACACGTAGCAACCAACTGCTTTACTTTACAAAGAAACGCATGTGCGTTTCTTACTAAAGCTTTCGAGAAATTAATAAACTCTCAAAAGAACGAGATTATCTTTCAAAGTAAAGCTTGTACTGAGAAAAGCAACACTTATCTCAGTTCTAACAGTGCTTTCACACGTAGCAAATAACTGCTTGTCTCTAGAAAGAAATGCATGTGCGTTTCTTACTAAAGCTTTCGAGAAATTAATAAACTTTCAAAAGAACGAGATTTTCTTTCAAAGTAAAGCCTGTACTGAGAAAAGCAACACTGATCTCAGTTCTAACAGTGCTTTCACACGTAGCAAACAACTGCTTTTTTCTAGAAATAAACGCATGTGCGTTTCTTACTAAAGCTTTCGTGAAATTAATAAACTTTCAAAAGAACGCGATTTTCTTTCAAAGTAAAGCTTGTACTGAGAAAAGCAACACTGATCTCAGTTCTAACAGTGCTTTCACAGGTAGCAAACAACTGCCTGTCTTGACAAAGAAACGCATGTGCGTTTCTTACTAAAGCTTTCGTGAAATTTGTAAACTTTCAAAAGAATGCGATTTTCTTTCAAAGTAAAGCTTGTACTGAGAAAAGCAACACTGATCTCAGTTCTAACAGTGCTTTCACACATAGCAAACAACTGCCTGTCTTGACAAAGAAACGCATGTGCGTTTCTTACTAAAGCTTTCGTGAAATTAATAAACTTTCAAAAGAACGCGATTATCTTTCAAAGTAAAGCTTGTACTCAGAAAAGCAACACTGATCTCAGTTCTAACAGTGCTTTCACACGTAGCAAACAACTGCTTTCCTCTAGAAAGAAACGCATGTGCGTTTCTTAATAAAGCTTTCGTGAAATTAATAAACTTTCAAAAGAACGCGATTTTCTTTCAAAGTAAAGCTTGTACTGAGAAAAGCAACACTGATCTCAGTTCTAACAGTGCTTTCACACGTAGCAAACAACTGCTTGTCTCTAGAAAGAAACGCATGTGCGTTTCTTACTAAAGCTTTCGAGAAATTAATAAACTTTCAAAAGAACGAGATTTTCGTTCAAAGTAAAGCTTGTACTCAGAAAAGCAACACTGATCTCAGTTCTAACAGTGCTTTCACAGGTAGCAAACAACTGCCTGTCTTGACAAAGAAACGCATGTGCGTTTCTTACTAAAGCTTTCGTGAAATTTGTAAACTTTCAAAAGAATGCGATTTTCTTTCAAAGTAAAGCTTGTACTGAGAAAAGCAACACTGATCTCAGTTCTAACAGTGCTTTCACACGTAGCAAACAACTGCCTGTCTTGAAAAAGAAAAACATGTGCGTTTCTTACTAAAGCTTTCGTGAAATTAATAAACTTTCAAAAGAATGCCATTTTCTTTCAAAGTAAAGCTTGTACTGAGAAAAGCAACACGGATCTGAGTTCTAACAGTGCTTTAACACGTAGCAAACAACTGCTTGTCTCTAGAAAGAAACGCATGTGCGTTTCTTACTAAAGCTCTCGTGAAATTAATAAACTTTCAAAAGAACGCGATTTTCTTTCAAAGTAAAGCTTGAACTGAGAAAAGCAACACTGATCTCAGTTCTAACAGTGCTTTCACAAGTAGCAAACAACTGCCTGTATTGACAAAGAAAGGCATGTGCGTTTCTTACTAAAGCTTTCGTGAAATTAATAAACTTTCAAAAGAACGCGATTATCTTTCAAAGTAAAGCTTGTACTGAGAAAAGCAACACTGATCTCAGTTCTAACAGTGATTTCACACGTAGCAAACAACTGCTTTCCTCTAGAAAGAAACGCATCTGCGTTTCTTACTAAAGCTTTCGTGAAATTAATAAACTTTCAAAAGAACGCGATTTTCTTTCAAAGTAAAGCTTGTACTGAGAAAAGCAACACTGACCTCAGTTCTAACAGTCCTTTCACACCTAGGAAACAACTGCTTTCCTCTAGAAAGAAACGCATGTGCGTTTCTTACTAAAGCATTCGTGAAATTAATAAACTTTCAAAAGAACGCGATTTTCTGTCAAAGTAAAGCTTGTACTGAGAAAAGCAACACTGATCTCAGTTCTAACAGTGCTTTCACAGGTAGCAAACAACTGCCTATCTTGACAAAGAAACGCATGTGCGTTTCTTACTAAAGCTTTCGTGAAATTAATAAACTTTCAAAAGAACGCGATTTTCTTTCAAAGTAAAGCTTGTACTGAGAAAAGCAACACTGATCTCAGTTCTAACAGTGCTTTCACACGTAGCAAACAACTGCTTGTCTCTAGAAAGAAACGCATGTGCGTTTCTTACTAAAGCTTTCGAGAAATTAATAAACTTTCAAAAGAACGAGATTTTCGTTCAAAGTAAAGCTTGTACTCAGAAAAGCAACACTGATCTCAGTTCTAACAGTGCTTTCACAGGTAGCAAACAACTGCCTGTCTTGACAAAGAAACGCATGTGCGTTTCTTACTAAAGCTTTCGTGAAATTTGTAAACTTTCAAAAGAATGCGATTTTCTTTCAAAGTAAAGCTTGTACTGAGAAAAGCAACACTGATCTCAGTTCTAACAGTGCTTTCACACGTAGCAAACAACTGCCTGTCTTGAAAAAGAAAAACATGTGCGTTTCTTACTAAAGCTTTCGTGAAATTAATAAACTTTCAAAAGAATGCCATTTTCTTTCAAAGTCAAGCTTGTACTGAGAAAAGCAACACGGATCTGAGTTCTAACAGTGCTTTAACACGTAGCAAACAACTGCTTGTCTCAAGAAAGAAACGCATGTGCGTTTCTTACTAAAGCTCTCGTGAAATTAATAAACTTTCAAAAGAACGCGATTTTCTTTCAAAGTAAAGCTTGAACTGAGAAAAGCAACACTGATCTCAGTTCTAACAGTGCTTTCACAAGTAGCAAACAACTGCCTGTATTGACAAAGAAAGGCATGTGCGTTTCTTACTAAAGCTTTCGTGAAATTAATAAACTTTCAAAAGAACGCGATTATCTTTCAAAGTAAAGCTTGTACTGAGAAAAGCAACACTGATCTCAGTTCTAACAGTGCTTTCACACGTAGCAAACAACTGCTTGTCTCTAGAAAGAAGCGCATGTGCGTTTCTTACTAAAGCTTTCGAGAAATTAATAAACTTTCAAAGAACGAGATTTTCTTTCAAAACAAAGCTTGTACTGAGAAAAGCAACACTGATCTCAGTTCTAACAGTGCTTTCACAGGTAGCAAACAACTGCCTGTCTTGACAAAGAAACGCATGTGCGTTTCTTACTAAAGCTTTCGTGAAATTTGTAAACTTTCAAAAGAATGCGATTTTCTTTCAAAGTAAAGCTTGTACTGAGAAAAGCAACACTGATCTCAGTTCTAACAGTGCTTTTCTTACTAAAGCTTTCGTGAAATTAATAAACTTTCAAAAGAATGCCATTTTCTTTCAAAGTCAAGCTTGTACTGAGAAAAGCAACACGGATCTGAGTTCTAACAGTGCTTTAACACGTAGCAAACAACTGCTTGTCTCTAGAAAGAAACGCATGTGCGTTTCTTACTAAAGCTCTCGTGAAATTAATAAACTTTCAAAAGAACGCGATTTTCTTTCAAAGTAAAGCTTGAACTGAGAAAAGCAACACTGATCTCAGTTCTAACAGTGCTTTCACACGTAGCAAACAACTGCTTGTCTCTAGAAAGAAGCGCATGTGCGTTTCTTACTAAAGCTTTCGAGAAATTAATAAACTTTCAAAGAACGAGATTTTCTTTCAAAACAAAGCTTGTACTGAGAAAAGCAACACTGATCTCAGTTCTAACAGTGCTTTCACAGGTAGCAAACAACTGCCTGTCTTGACAAAGAAACGCATGTGCGTTTCTTACAAAAGCTTTCGTGAAATTTGTAAACTTTCAAAAGAATGCGATTTTCTTTCAAAGTAAAGCTTGTACTGAGAAAAGCAACACTGATCTCAGTTCTAACAGTGCTTTCACAGGTAGCAAACAACTGCCTGTCTTGACAAAGAAACGCATGTGCGTTTCTTACTAAAGCTTTCGTGAAATTTGTAAACTTTCAAAAGAATGCGATTTTCTTTCAAAGTAAAGCTTGTACTGAGAAAAGCAACACTGATCTCAGTTCTAACAGTGCTTTCACACATAGCAAACAACTGCCTGTCTTGACAAAGAAACGCATGTGCGTTTCTTACTAAAGCTTTCGTGAAATTAATAAACTTTCAAAAGAATGCCATTTTCTTTCAAAGTAAAGCTTGTACTGAGAAAAGCAACACGGATCTGAGTTCTAACAGTGCTTTAACACGTAGCAAACAACTGCTTGTCTCTAGAAAGAAACGCATGTGCGTTTCTTACTAAAGCTTTCGAGAAATTAATAAACTTTCAAAAGAACGAGATTTTCTCTCAAAGTAAAGCTTGTACTGAGAAAAGCAACATTGATCTCAGTTCTAACAGTGCTTTCACACGTAGCAAACAACTGCCTGTCTTGACAAAGAAACGCATGTGCGTTTCTTACTAAAGCTTTCGTGAAATTAATAAACTTTCAAAAGAACGCGATTATCTTTCAAAGTAAAGCTTGTACTGAGAAAAGCTACACTGATCTCAGTTCTAACAGTGATTTCACATGTAGCAAACAACTGCTTGTCTCTAGAAAGAAACGCATGTGCGTTTCTTACTAAAGCTTTCGTGAAATTAATAAACTTTCAAAAGAACGCGATTTTCTTTCAAAGTAAAGCTTGTACTGAGAAAAGCAACACTGATCTCAGTTCTAACAGTGCTTTCACACGTAGCAAACAACTGCTTGTCTCTAGAAAGAAACGCATGTGCGTTTCTTACTAAAGCTTTCGAGAAATTAATAAACTTTCAAAAGAACGAGATTTTCGTTCAAAGTAAAGCTTGTACTCAGAAAAGCAACACTGATCTCAGTTCTAACAGTGCTTTCACAGGTAGCAAACAACTGCCTGTCTTGACAAAGAAACGCATGTGCGTTTCTTACTAAAGCTTTCGTGAAATTTGTAAACTTTCAAAAGAATGCGATTTTATTTCAAAGTAAAGCTTGTACTGAGAAAAGCAACACTGATCTCAGTTCTAACAGTGCTTTCACAGGTAGCAAACAACTGCCTGTCTTGACAAAGAAACGCATGTGCGTTTCTTACTAAAGCTTTCGTGAAATTTGTAAACTTTCAAAAGAATGCGATTTTCTTTCAAAGTAAAGCTTGTACTGAGAAAAGCAACACTGATCTCAGTTCTAACAGTGCTTTCACAGGTAGCAAACCACTGCCTGTCTTGACAAAGAAAAACATGTGCGTTTCTTACTAAAGCTTTCGTGAAATTAATAAACTTTCAAAAGAATGCCATTTTCTTTCAAAGTAAAGCTTGTACTGAGAAAAGCAACACTGATCTGAGTTCTAACAGTGCTTTAACACGTAGCAAACAACTGCTTGTCTCTAGAAAGAAACGCATGTGCGTTTCTTACTAAAGCTCTCGTGAAATTAATAAACTTTCAAAAGAACGCGATTTTCTTTCAAAGTAAAGCTTGTACTGAGAAAAGCAACACTGATCTCAGTTCTAACAGTGCTTTCACACATAGCAAACAACTGCCTGTCTTGACAAAGAAACGCATGTGCGTTTCTTACTAAAGCTTTCGTGAAATTAATAAACTTTCAAAAGAACGCGATTATCTTTCAAAGTAAAGCTTGTACTCAGAAAAGCAACACTGATCTCAGTTCTAACAGTGCTTTCACACGTAGCAAACAACTGCTTTCCTCTAGAAAGAAACGCATGTGCGTTTCTTACTAAAGCTTTCGTGAAATTAATAAACTTTCAAAAGAACGCGATTTTCTTTCAAAGTAAAGCTTGTACTGAGAAAAGCAACACTGATCTCAGTTCTAACAGTGCTTTCACACGTAGCAAACAACTGCTTGTCTCTAGAAAGAAACGCATGTGCGTTTCTTACTAAAGCTTTCGAGAAATTAATAAACTTTCAAAAGAACGAGATTTTCGTTCAAAGTAAAGCTTGTACTCAGAAAAGCAACACTGATCTCAGTTCTAACAGTGCTTTCACAGGTAGCAAACAACTGCCTGTCTTGACAAAGAAACGCATGTGCGTTTCTTACTAAAGCTTTCGTGAAATTTGTAAACTTTCAAAAGAATGCGATTTTCTTTCAAAGTAAAGCTTGTACTGAGAAAAGCAACACTGATCTCAGTTCTAACAGTGCTTTCACACGTAGCAAACAACTGCCTGTCTTGAAAAAGAAAAACGTGCGTTTCTTACTAAAGCTTTCGTGAAATTAATAAACTTTCAAAAGAATGCCATTTTCTTTCAAAGTCAAGCTTGTACTGAGAAAAGCAACACGGATCTGAGTTCTAACAGTGCTTTAACACGTAGCAAACAACTGCTTGTCTCTAGAAAGAAACGCATGTGCGTTTCTTACTAAAGCTCTCGTGAAATTAATAAACTTTCAAAAGAACGCGATTTTCTTTCAAAGTAAAGCTTGAACTGAGAAAAGCAACACTGATCTCAGTTCTAACAGTGCTTTCACAAGTAGCAAACAACTGCCTGTATTGACAAAGAAAGGCATGTGCGTTTCTTACTAAAGCTTTCGTGAAATTAATAAACTTTCAAAAGAACGCGATTATCTTTCAAAGTAAAGCTGGTACTGAGAAAAGCAACACTGATCTCAGTTCTAACAGTGATTTCACACGTAGCAAACAACTGCTTTCCTCTAGAAAGAAACGCATCTGCGTTTCTTACTAAAGCTTTCGTGAAATTAATAAACTTTCAAAAGAACGCGATTTTCTTTCAAAGTAAAGCTTGTACTGAGAAAAGCAACACTGATCTCAGTTCTAACAGTCCTTTCACACCTAGGAAACAACTTCTTTCCTCTAGAAAGAAACGCATGTGCGTTTCTTACTAAAGCATTCGTGAAATTAATAAACTTTCAAAAGAACGCGATTTTCTGTCAAAGTAAAGCTTGTACTGAGAAAAGCAACACTGATCTCAGTTCTAACAGTGCTTTCACACGTAGCAAAAAACTTCTTTACTTTACAAAGAAATGCATGTGCGTTTCTTACTAAAGCTTTCGTGAAATTAATAAACTTTCAAAAGAACGCGATTATCTTTCAAAGTAAAGCTTGTACTGAGAAAAGCAACACTGATCTCAGTTCTAACAGTGCTTTCACAGGTAGCAAACAACTGCCTATCTTGACAAAGAAACGCATGTGCGTTTCTTACTAAAGCTTTCGTGAAATTAATAAACTTTCAAAAGAACGCGATTTTCTTTCAAAGTAAAGCTTGTACTGAGAAAAGCAACACTGATCTCAGTTCTAACAGTGCTTTCACACGTAGGAAACAACTGCTTGTCTCTAGAAAGAAGCGCATGTGCGTTTCTTACTAAAGCTTTCGAGAAATTAATAAACTTTCAAAGAAAGAGATTTTCTTTCAAAACAAAGCTTGTACTGAGAAAAGCAACACTGATCTCAGTTCTAACAGTGCTTTCACAGGTAGCAAACAACTGCCTGTCTTGACAAAGAAACGCATGTGCGTTTCTTACAAAAGCTTTCGTGAAATTTGTAAACTTTCAAAAGAATGCGATTTTCTTTCAAAGTAAAGCTTGTACTGAGAAAAGCAACACTGATCTCAGTTCTAACAGTGCTTTCACACGTAGCAAACAACTGCCTGTCTTGACAAAGAAAAACATGTGCGTTTCTTACTAAAGCTTTCGTGAAATTAATAAACTTTCAAAAGAATGCCATTTTCTTTCAATGTAAAGCTTGTACTGAGAAAAGCAACACTGATCTGAGTTCTAACAGTGCTTTAACACGTAGCAAACAACTGCTTGTCTCTAGAAAGAAACGCATGTGCGTTTCTTACTAAAGCTTTCGAGAAATTAATAAACTTTCAAAAGAACGAGATTGTCTCTCAAAGTAAAGCTTGTACTGAGAAAAGCAACATTGATCTCAGTTCTAACAGTGCTTTCACACGTAGCAAACAACTGCCTGTCTTGACAAAGAAACGCATGTGCGTTTCTTACTAAAGCTTTCGTGAAATTAATAAAATTTCAAAAGAACGCGATTATCTTTCAAAGTAAAGCTTGTACTGAGAAAAGCTACACTGATCTCAGTTCTAACAGTGATTTCACACGTAGCAAACAACTGCTTTCCTCTAGAAAGAAACACATCTGCGTTTCTTACTAAAGCTTTCGTGAAATTAATAAACTTTCAAAAGAACGCGATTTTCTTTCAAAGTAAAGCTTGTACTGAGAAAAGCAACACTGATCTCAGTTCTAACAGTGCTTTTACACGTAGCAAACAACTGCTTGTCTCTAGAAAGAAACGCATGTGCGTTTCTTACTAAAGCTTTCGAGAAATTAATAAACTTTCAAAAGAACGCGATTTTCTTTCAAAGTAAAGCTTGTACTGAGAAAAGCAACACTGATCTCAGTTCTAACAGTCCTCTCACACCTAGCAAACAACTGCTTTCCTCTAGAAAGAAACGCATGTGCGTTTCTTACTAAAGCTTTCGTGAAATTAATAAACTTTCAAAAGAACGCGATTTTCTTTCAAAGTAAAGCTTGTACTGAGAAAAGCAACACTGATCTCAGTTCTAACAGTGCTTTCACACGTAGCAAACAACTGCCTGTCTCTAGAAAGAAACGCATGTGCGTTTCTTACTAAAGCTTTCGTGAAATTAATAAACTTTCAAAAGAATGCCATTTTCTTTCAATGTAAAGCTTGTACTGAGAAAAGCAACACTGATCTGAGTTCTAACAGTGCTTTAACACGTAGCAAACAACTGCTTGTCTCTAGAAAGAAACGCATGTGCGTTTCTTACTAAAGCTTTCGAGAAATTAATAAACTTTCAAAAGAACGAGATTTTCGTTCAAAGTAAAGCTTGTACTCAGAAAAGCAACACTGATCTCAGTTCTAACAGTGCTTTCACAGGTAGCAAACAACTGCCTGTCTTGACAAAGAAACGCATGTGCGTTTCTTACTAAAGCTTTCGTGAAATTTGTAAACTTTCAAAAGAATGCGATTTTCTTTCAAAGTAAAGCTTGTACTGAGAAAAGCAACACTGATCTCAGTTCTAACAGTGCTTTCACACGTAGCAAACAACTGCCTGTCTTGAAAAAGAAAAACATGTGCGTTTCTTACTAAAGCTTTCGTGAAATTAATAAACTTTCAAAAGAATGCCATTTTCTTTCAAAGTCAAGCTTGTACTGAGAAAAGCAACACGGATCTGAGTTCTAACAGTGCTTTAACACGTAGCAAACAACTGCTTGTCTCAAGAAAGAAACGCATGTGCGTTTCTTACTAAAGCTCTCGTGAAATTAATAAACTTTCAAAAGAACGCGATTTTCTTTCAAAGTAAAGCTTGAACTGAGAAAAGCAACACTGATCTCAGTTCTAACAGTGCTTTCACAAGTAGCAAACAACTGCCTGTATTGACAAAGAAAGGCATGTGCGTTTCTTACTAAAGCTTTCGTGAAATTAATAAACTTTCAAAAGAACGCGATTATCTTTCAAAGAAAAGCTTGTACTGAGAAAAGCAACACTGATCTCAGTTCTAACAGTGCTTTCACACGTAGCAAACAACTGCTTGTCTCTAGAAAGAAGCGCATGTGCGTTTCTTACTAAAGCTTTCGAGAAATTAATAAACTTTCAAAGAACGAGATTTTCTTTCAAAACAAAGCTTGTACTGAGAAAAGCAACACTGATCTCAGTTCTAACAGTGCTTTTCTTACTAAAGCTTTCGTGAAATTAATAAACTTTCAAAAGAATGCCATTTTCTTTCAAAGTCAAGCTTGTACTGAGAAAAGCAACACGGATCTGAGTTCTAACAGTGCTTTAACACGTAGCAAACAACTGCTTGTCTCTAGAAAGAAACGCATGTGCGTTTCTTACTAAAGCTCTCGTGAAATTAATAAACTTTCAAAAGAACGCGATTTTCTTTCAAAGTAAAGCTTGAACTGAGAAAAGCAACACTGATCTCAGTTCTAACAGTGCTTTCACACGTAGCAAACAACTGCTTGTCTCTAGAAAGAAGCGCATGTGCGTTTCTTACTAAAGCTTTCGAGAAATTAATAAACTTTCAAAGAACGAGATTTTCTTTCAAAACAAAGCTTGTACTGAGAAAAGCAACACTGATCTCAGTTCTAACAGTGCTTTCACAGGTAGCAAACAACTGCCTGTCTTGACAAAGAAACGCATGTGCGTTTCTTACAAAAGCTTTCGTGAAATTTGTAAACTTTCAAAAGAATGCGATTTTCTTTCAAAGTAAAGCTTGTACTGAGAAAAGCAACACTGATCTCAGTTCTAACAGTGCTTTCACAGGTAGCAAACAACTGCCTGTCTTGACAAAGAAACGCATGTGCGTTTCTTACTAAAGCTTTCGTGAAATTTGTAAACTTTCAAAAGAATGCGATTTTCTTTCAAAGTAAAGCTTGTACTGAGAAAAGCAACACTGATCTCAGTTCTAACAGTGCTTTCACACATAGCAAACAACTGCCTGTCTTGACAAAGAAACGCATGTGCGTTTCTTACTAAAGCTTTCGTGAAATTAATAAACTTTCAAAAGAATGCCATTTTCTTTCAAAGTAAAGCTTGTACTGAGAAAAGCAACACGGATCTGAGTTCTAACAGTGCTTTAACACGTAGCAAACAACTGCTTGTCTCTAGAAAGAAACGCATGTGCGTTTCTTACTAAAGCTTTCGAGAAATTAATAAACTTTCAAAAGAACGAGATTTTCTCTCAAAGTAAAGCTTGTACTGAGAAAAGCAACATTGATCTCAGTTCTAACAGTGCTTTCACACGTAGCAAACAACTGCCTGTCTTGACAAAGAAACGCATGTGCGTTTCTTACTAAAGCTTTCGTGAAATTAATAAACTTTCAAAAGAACGCGATTATCTTTCAAAGTAAAGCTTGTACTGAGAAAAGCTACACTGATCTCAGTTCTAACAGTGATTTCACATGTAGCAAACAACTGCTTGTCTCTAGAAAGAAACGCATGTGCGTTTCTTACTAAAGCTTTCGTGAAATTAATAAACTTTCAAAAGAACGCGATTTTCTTTCAAAGTAAAGCTTGTACTGAGAAAAGCAACACTGATCTCAGTTCTAACAGTGCTTTCACACGTAGCAAACAACTGCTTGTCTCTAGAAAGAAACGCATGTGCGTTTCTTACTAAAGCTTTCGAGAAATTAATAAACTTTCAAAAGAACGAGATTTTCGTTCAAAGTAAAGCTTGTACTCAGAAAAGCAACACTGATCTCAGTTCTAACAGTGCTTTCACAGGTAGCAAACAACTGCCTGTCTTGACAAAGAAACGCATGTGCGTTTCTTACTAAAGCTTTCGTGAAATTTGTAAACTTTCAAAAGAATGCGATTTTATTTCAAAGTAAAGCTTGTACTGAGAAAAGCAACACTGATCTCAGTTCTAACAGTGCTTTCACAGGTAGCAAACAACTGCCTGTCTTGACAAAGAAACGCATGTGCGTTTCTTACTAAAGCTTTCGTGAAATTTGTAAACTTTCAAAAGAATGCGATTTTCTTTCAAAGTAAAGCTTGTACTGAGAAAAGCAACACTGATCTCAGTTCTAACAGTGCTTTCACAGGTAGCAAACCACTGCCTGTCTTGACAAAGAAAAACATGTGCGTTTCTTACTAAAGCGTTCGTGAAATTAATAAACTTTCAAAAGAATGCCATTTTCTTTCAAAGTAAAGCTTGTACTGAGAAAAGCAACACTGATCTGAGTTCTAACAGTGCTTTAACACGTAGCAAACAACTGCTTGTCTCTAGAAAGAAACGCATGTGCGTTTCTTACTAAAGCTCTCGTGAAATTAATAAACTTTCAAAAGAACGCGATTTTCTTTCAAAGTAAAGCTTGTACTGAGAAAAGCAACACTGATCTCAGTTCTAACAGTGCTTTCACACATAGCAAACAAATGCCTGTCTTGACAAAGAAACGCATGTGCGTTTCTTACTAAAGCTTTCGTGAAATTAATAAACTTTCAAAAGAACGCGATTATCTTTCAAAGTAAAGCTTGTACTCAGAAAAGCAACACTGATCTCAGTTCTAACAGTGCTTTCACACGTAGCAAACAACTGCTTTCCTCTAGAAAGAAACGCATGTGCGTTTCTTACTAAAGCTTTCGTGAAATTAATAAACTTTCAAAAGAACGCGATTTTCTTTCAAAGTAAAGCTTGTACTGAGAAAAGCAACACTGATCTCAGTTCTAACAGTGCTTTCACACGTAGCAAACAACTGCTTGTCTCTAGAAAGAAACGCATGTGCGTTTCTTACTAAAGCTTTCGAGAAATTAATAAACTTTCAAAAGAACGAGATTTTCGTTCAAAGTAAAGCTTGTACTCAGAAAAGCAACACTGATCTCAGTTCTAACAGTGCTTTCACAGGTAGCAAACAACTGCCTGTCTTGACAAAGAAACGCATGTGCGTTTCTTACTAAAGCTTTCGTGAAATTTGTAAACTTTCAAAAGAATGCGATTTTCTTTCAAAGTAAAGCTTGTACTGAGAAAAGCAACACTGATCTCAGTTCTAACAGTGCTTTCACACGTAGCAAACAACTGCCTGTCTTGAAAAAGAAAAACATGTGCGTTTCTTACTAAAGCTTTCGTGAAATTAATAAACTTTCAAAAGAATGCCATTTTCTTTCAAAGTCAAGCTTGTACTGAGAAAAGCAACACGGATCTGAGTTCTAACAGTGCTTTAACACGTAGCAAACAACTGCTTGTCTCTAGAAAGAAACGCATGTGCGTTTCTTACTAAAGCTCTCGTGAAATTAATAAACTTTCAAAAGAACGCGATTTTCTTTCAAAGTAAAGCTTGAACTGAGAAAAGCAACACTGATCTCAGTTCTAACAGTGCTTTCACAAGTAGCAAACAACTGCCTGTATTGACAAAGAAAGGCATGTGCGTTTCTTACTAAAGCTTTCGTGAAATTAATAAACTTTCAAAAGAACGCGATTATCTTTCAAAGTAAAGCTGGTACTGAGAAAAGCAACACTGATCTCAGTTCTAACAGTGATTTCACACGTAGCAAACAACTGCTTTCCTCTAGAAAGAAACGCATCTGCGTTTCTTACTAAAGCTTTCGTGAAATTAATAAACTTTCAAAAGAACGCGATTTTCTTTCAAAGTAAAGCTTGTACTGAGAAAAGCAACACTGATCTCAGTTCTAACAGTCCTTTCACACCTAGGAAACAACTTCTTTCCTCTAGAAAGAAACGCATGTGCGTTTCTTACTAAAGCATTCGTGAAATTAATAAACTTTCAAAAGAACGCGATTTTCTGTCAAAGTAAAGCTTGTACTGAGAAAAGCAACACTGATCTCAGTTCTAACAGTGCTTTCACACGTAGCAAAAAACTTCTTTACTTTACAAAGAAATGCATGTGCGTTTCTTACTAAAGCTTTCGTGAAATTAATAAACTTTCAAAAGAACGCGATTATCTTTCAAAGTAAAGCTTGTACTGAGAAAAGCAACACTGATCTCAGTTCTAACAGTGCTTTCACAGGTAGCAAACAACTGCCTATCTTGACAAAGAAACGCATGTGCGTTTCTTACTAAAGCTTTCGTGAAATTAATAAACTTTCAAAAGAACGCGATTTTCTTTCAAAGTAAAGCTTGTACTGAGAAAAGCAACACTGATCTCAGTTCTAACAGTGCTTTCACACGTAGGAAACAACTGCTTGTCTCTAGAAAGAAGCGCATGTGCGTTTCTTACTAAAGCTTTCGAGAAATTAATAAACTTTCAAAGAAAGAGATTTTCTTTCAAAACAAAGCTTGTACTGAGAAAAGCAACACTGATCTCAGTTCTAACAGTGCTTTCACAGGTAGCAAACAACTGCCTGTCTTGACAAAGAAACGCATGTGCGTTTCTTACAAAAGCTTTCGTGAAATTTGTAAACTTTCAAAAGAATGCGATTTTCTTTCAAAGTAAAGCTTGTACTGAGAAAAGCAACACTGATCTCAGTTCTAACAGTGCTTTCACACGTAGCAAACAACTGCCTGTCTTGACAAAGAAAAACATGTGCGTTTCTTACTAAAGCTTTCGTGAAATTAATAAACTTTCAAAAGAATGCCATTTTCTTTCAATGTAAAGCTTGTACTGAGAAAAGCAACACTGATCTGAGTTCTAACAGTGCTTTAACACGTAGCAAACAACTGCTTGTCTCTAGAAAGAAACGCATGTGCGTTTCTTACTAAAGCTTTCGAGAAATTAATAAACTTTCAAAAGAACGAGATTGTCTCTCAAAGTAAAGCTTGTACTGAGAAAAGCAACATTGATCTCAGTTCTAACAGTGCTTTCACACGTAGCAAACAACTGCCTGTCTTGACAAAGAAACGCATGTGCGTTTCTTACTAAAGCTTTCGTGAAATTAATAAAATTTCAAAAGAACGCGATTATCTTTCAAAGTAAAGCTTGTACTGAGAAAAGCTACACTGATCTCAGTTCTAACAGTGATTTCACACGTAGCAAACAACTGCTTTCCTCTAGAAAGAAACACATCTGCGTTTCTTACTAAAGCTTTCGTGAAATTAATAAACTTTCAAAAGAACGCGATTTTCTTTCAAAGTAAAGCTTGTACTGCGAAAAGCAACACTGATCTCAGTTCTAACAGTGCTTTTACACGTAGCAAACAACTGCTTGTCTCTAGAAAGAAACGCATGTGCGTTTCTTACTAAAGCTTTCGAGAAATTAATAAACTTTCAAAAGAACGCGATTTTCTTTCAAAGTAAAGCTTGTACTGAGAAAAGCAACACTGATCTCAGTTCTAACAGTCCTTTCACACCTAGCAAACAACTGCTTTCCTCTAGAAAGAAACGCATGTGCGTTTCTTACTAAAGCTTTCGTGAAATTAATAAACTTTCAAAAGAACGCGATTTTCTTTCAAAGTAAAGCTTGTACTGAGAAAAGCAACACTGATCTCAGTTCTAACAGTGCTTTCACACGTAGCAAACAACTGCCTGTCTCTAGAAAGAAACGCATGTGCGTTTCTTACTAAAGCTTTCGTGAAATTAATAAACTTTCAAAAGAATGCCATTTTCTTTCAATGTAAAGCTTGTACTGAGAAAAGCAACACTGATCTGAGTTCTAACAGTGCTTTAACACGTAGCAAACAACTGCTTGTCTCTAGAAAGAAACGCATGTGCGTTTCTTACTAAAGCTTTCGAGAAATTAATAAACTTTCAAAAGAACGAGATTTTCGTTCAAAGTAAAGCTTGTACTCAGAAAAGCAACACTGATCTCAGTTCTAACAGTGCTTTCACAGGTAGCAAACAACTGCCTGTCTTGACAAAGAAACGCATGTGCGTTTCTTACTAAAGCTTTCGTGAAATTTGTAAACTTTCAAAAGAATGCGATTTTCTTTCAAAGTAAAGCTTGTACTGAGAAAAGCAACACTGATCTCAGTTCTAACAGTGCTTTCACACGTAGCAAACAACTGCCTGTCTTGAAAAAGAAAAACATGTGCGTTTCTTACTAAAGCTTTCGTGAAATTAATAAACTTTCAAAAGAATGCCATTTTCTTTCAAAGTAAAGCTTGTACTGAGAAAAGCAACACGGATCTGAGTTCTAACAGTGCTTTAACACGTAGCAAACAACTGCTTGTCTCTAGAAAGAAACGCATGTGCGTTTCTTACTAAAGCTCTCGTGAAATTAATAAACTTTCAAAAGAACGCGATTTTCTTTCAAAGTAAAGCTTGAACTGAGAAAAGCAACACTGATCTCAGTTCTAACAGTGATTTCACACGTAGCAAACAACTGCCTGTATTGACAAAGAAACGCATGTGCGTTTCTTACTAAAGCTTTCGTGAAATTAATAAACTTTCAAAAGAACGCGATTATCTTTCAAAGTAAAGCTTGTACTGAGAAAAGCTACACTGATCTCAGTTCTAACAGTGATTTCACATGTAGCAAACAACTGCTTGTCTCTAGAAAGAAACGCATGTGCGTTTCTTACTAAAGCTTTCGTGAAATTAATAAACTTTCAAAAGAACGCGATTTTCTTTCAAAGTAAAGCTTGTACTGAGAAAAGCAACACTGATCTCAGTTCTAACAGTGCTTTCACACGTAGCAAACAACTGCTTGTCTCTAGAAAGAAACGCATGTGCGTTTCTTACTAAAGCTTTCGAGAAATTAATAAACTTTCAAAAGAACGAGATTTTCGTTCAAAGTAAAGCTTGTACTCAGAAAAGCAACACTGATCTCAGTTCTAACAGTGCTTTCACAGGTAGCAAACAACTGCCTGTCTTGACAAAGAAACGCATGTGCGTTTCTTACTAAAGCTTTCGTGAAATTTGTAAACTTTCAAAAGAATGCGATTTTATTTCAAAGTAAAGCTTGTACTGAGAAAAGCAACACTGATCTCAGTTCTAACAGTGCTTTCACAGGTAGCAAACAACTGCCTGTCTTGACAAAGAAACGCATGTGCGTTTCTTACTAAAGCTTTCGTGAAATTTGTAAACTTTCAAAAGAATGCGATTTTCTTTCAAAGTAAAGCTTGTACTGAGAAAAGCAACACTGATCTCAGTTCTAACAGTGCTTTCACAGGTAGCAAACCACTGCCTGTCTTGACAAAGAAAAACATGTGCGTTTCTTACTAAAGCGTTCGTGAAATTAATAAACTTTCAAAAGAATGCCATTTTCTTTCAAAGTAAAGCTTGTACTGAGAAAAGCAACACTGATCTGAGTTCTAACAGTGCTTTAACACGTAGCAAACAACTGCTTGTCTCTAGAAAGAAACGCATGTGCGTTTCTTACTAAAGCTCTCGTGAAATTAATAAACTTTCAAAAGAACGCGATTTTCTTTCAAAGTAAAGCTTGTACTGAGAAAAGCAACACTGATCTCAGTTCTAACAGTGCTTTCACACATAGCAAACAAATGCCTGTCTTGACAAAGAAACGCATGTGCGTTTCTTACTAAAGCTTTCGTGAAATTAATAAACTTTCAAAAGAACGCGATTATCTTTCAAAGTAAAGCTTGTACTCAGAAAAGCAACACTGATCTCAGTTCTAACAGTGCTTTCACACGTAGCAAACAACTGCTTTCCTCTAGAAAGAAACGCATGTGCGTTTCTTACTAAAGCTTTCGTGAAATTAATAAACTTTCAAAAGAACGCGATTTTCTTTCAAAGTAAAGCTTGTACTGAGAAAAGCAACACTGATCTCAGTTCTAACAGTGCTTTCACACGTAGCAAACAACTGCTTGTCTCTAGAAAGAAACGCATGTGCGTTTCTTACTAAAGCTTTCGAGAAATTAATAAACTTTCAAAAGAACGAGATTTTCGTTCAAAGTAAAGCTTGTACTCAGAAAAGCAACACTGATCTCAGTTCTAACAGTGCTTTCACAGGTAGCAAACAACTGCCTGTCTTGACAAAGAAACGCATGTGCGTTTCTTACTAAAGCTTTCGTGAAATTTGTAAACTTTCAAAAGAATGCGATTTTCTTTCAAAGTAAAGCTTGTACTGAGAAAAGCAACACTGATCTCAGTTCTAACAGTGCTTTCACACGTAGCAAACAACTGCCTGTCTTGAAAAAGAAAAACATGTGCGTTTCTTACTAAAGCTTTCGTGAAATTAATAAACTTTCAAAAGAATGCCATTTTCTTTCAAAGTCAAGCTTGTACTGAGAAAAGCAACACGGATCTGAGTTCTAACAGTGCTTTAACACGTAGCAAACAACTGCTTGTCTCTAGAAAGAAACGCATGTGCGTTTCTTACTAAAGCTCTCGTGAAATTAATAAACTTTCAAAAGAACGCGATTTTCTTTCAAAGTAAAGCTTGAACTGAGAAAAGCAACACTGATCTCAGTTCTAACAGTGCTTTCACAAGTAGCAAACAACTGCCTGTATTGACAAAGAAAGGCATGTGCGTTTCTTACTAAAGCTTTCGTGAAATTAATAAACTTTCAAAAGAACGCGATTATCTTTCAAAGTAAAGCTGGTACTGAGAAAAGCAACACTGATCTCAGTTCTAACAGTGATTTCACACGTAGCAAACAACTGCTTTCCTCTAGAAAGAAACGCATCTGCGTTTCTTACTAAAGCTTTCGTGAAATTAATAAACTTTCAAAAGAACGCGATTTTCTTTCAAAGTAAAGCTTGTACTGAGAAAAGCAACACTGATCTCAGTTCTAACAGTCCTTTCACACCTAGGAAACAACTTCTTTCCTCTAGAAAGAAACGCATGTGCGTTTCTTACTAAAGCATTCGTGAAATTAATAAACTTTCAAAAGAACGCGATTTTCTGTCAAAGTAAAGCTTGTACTGAGAAAAGCAACACTGATCTCAGTTCTAACAGTGCTTTCACACGTAGCAAAAAACTTCTTTACTTTACAAAGAAATGCATGTGCGTTTCTTACTAAAGCTTTCGTGAAATTAATAAACTTTCAAAAGAACGCGATTATCTTTCAAAGTAAAGCTTGTACTGAGAAAAGCAACACTGATCTCAGTTCTAACAGTGCTTTCACAGGTAGCAAACAACTGCCTATCTTGACAAAGAAACGCATGTGCGTTTCTTACTAAAGCTTTCGTGAAATTAATAAACTTTCAAAAGAACGCGATTTTCTTTCAAAGTAAAGCTTGTACTGAGAAAAGCAACACTGATCTCAGTTCTAACAGTGCTTTCACACGTAGGAAACAACTGCTTGTCTCTAGAAAGAAGCGCATGTGCGTTTCTTACTAAAGCTTTCGAGAAATTAATAAACTTTCAAAGAAAGAGATTTTCTTTCAAAACAAAGCTTGTACTGAGAAAAGCAACACTGATCTCAGTTCTAACAGTGCTTTCACAGGTAGCAAACAACTGCCTGTCTTGACAAAGAAACGCATGTGCGTTTCTTACAAAAGCTTTCGTGAAATTTGTAAACTTTCAAAAGAATGCGATTTTCTTTCAAAGTAAAGCTTGTACTGAGAAAAGCAACACTGATCTCAGTTCTAACAGTGCTTTCACACGTAGCAAACAACTGCCTGTCTTGACAAAGAAAAACATGTGCGTTTCTTACTAAAGCTTTCGTGAAATTAATAAACTTTCAAAAGAATGCCATTTTCTTTCAATGTAAAGCTTGTACTGAGAAAAGCAACACTGATCTGAGTTCTAACAGTGCTTTAACACGTAGCAAACAACTGCTTGTCTCTAGAAAGAAACGCATGTGCGTTTCTTACTAAAGCTTTCGAGAAATTAATAAACTTTCAAAAGAACGAGATTGTCTCTCAAAGTAAAGCTTGTACTGAGAAAAGCAACATTGATCTCAGTTCTAACAGTGCTTTCACACGTAGCAAACAACTGCCTGTCTTGACAAAGAAACGCATGTGCGTTTCTTACTAAAGCTTTCGTGAAATTAATAAAATTTCAAAAGAACGCGATTATCTTTCAAAGTAAAGCTTGTACTGAGAAAAGCTACACTGATCTCAGTTCTAACAGTGATTTCACACGTAGCAAACAACTGCTTTCCTCTAGAAAGAAACACATCTGCGTTTCTTACTAAAGCTTTCGTGAAATTAATAAACTTTCAAAAGAACGCGATTTTCTTTCAAAGTAAAGCTTGTACTGCGAAAAGCAACACTGATCTCAGTTCTAACAGTGCTTTTACACGTAGCAAACAACTGCTTGTCTCTAGAAAGAAACGCATGTGCGTTTCTTACTAAAGCTTTCGAGAAATTAATAAACTTTCAAAAGAACGCGATTTTCTTTCAAAGTAAAGCTTGTACTGAGAAAAGCAACACTGATCTCAGTTCTAACAGTCCTTTCACACCTAGCAAACAACTGCTTTCCTCTAGAAAGAAACGCATGTGCGTTTCTTACTAAAGCTTTCGTGAAATTAATAAACTTTCAAAAGAACGCGATTTTCTTTCAAAGTAAAGCTTGTACTGAGAAAAGCAACACTGATCTCAGTTCTAACAGTGCTTTCACACGTAGCAAACAACTGCCTGTCTCTAGAAAGAAACGCATGTGCGTTTCTTACTAAAGCTTTCGTGAAATTAATAAACTTTCAAAAGAATGCCATTTTCTTTCAATGTAAAGCTTGTACTGAGAAAAGCAACACTGATCTGAGTTCTAACAGTGCTTTAACACGTAGCAAACAACTGCTTGTCTCTAGAAAGAAACGCATGTGCGTTTCTTACTAAAGCTTTCGAGAAATTAATAAACTTTCAAAAGAACGAGATTTTCGTTCAAAGTAAAGCTTGTACTCAGAAAAGCAACACTGATCTCAGTTCTAACAGTGCTTTCACAGGTAGCAAACAACTGCCTGTCTTGACAAAGAAACGCATGTGCGTTTCTTACTAAAGCTTTCGTGAAATTTGTAAACTTTCAAAAGAATGCGATTTTCTTTCAAAGTAAAGCTTGTACTGAGAAAAGCAACACTGATCTCAGTTCTAACAGTGCTTTCACACGTAGCAAACAACTGCCTGTCTTGAAAAAGAAAAACATGTGCGTTTCTTACTAAAGCTTTCGTGAAATTAATAAACTTTCAAAAGAATGCCATTTTCTTTCAAAGTAAAGCTTGTACTGAGAAAAGCAACACGGATCTGAGTTCTAACAGTGCTTTAACACGTAGCAAACAACTGCTTGTCTCTAGAAAGAAACGCATGTGCGTTTCTTACTAAAGCTCTCGTGAAATTAATAAACTTTCAAAAGAACGCGATTTTCTTTCAAAGTAAAGCTTGAACTGAGAAAAGCAACACTGATCTCAGTTCTAACAGTGATTTCACACGTAGCAAACAACTGCCTGTATTGACAAAGAAACGCATGTGCGTTTCTTACTAAAGCTTTCGTGAAATTAATAAACTTTCAAAAGAACGCGATTATCTTTCAAAGTAAAGCTTGTACTGAGAAAAGCAACACTGATCTCAGTTCTAACAGTGATTTCACACGTAGCAAACAACTGCTTTCCTCTAGAAAGAAACGCATCTGCGTTTCTTACTAAAGCTTTCGTGAAATTAATAAACTTTCAAAAGAACGCGATTTTCTTTCAAAGTAAAGCTTGTACTGAGAAAAGCAACACTGATCTCAGTTCTAACAGTCCTTTCACACCTAGGAAACAACTGCTTTGCTCTAGAAAGAAACGCATGTGCGTTTCTTACTAAAGCATTCGTGAAATTAATAAACTTTCAAAAGAACGCGATTTTCTTTCAAAGTAAAGCTTGTACTGAGAAAAGCAACACTGATCTCAGTTCTAACAGTGCTTTCACACGTAGCAAAAAACTTCTTTACTTTACAAAGAAATGCATGTGCGTTTCTTACTAAAGCTTTCGTGAAATTAATAAACTTTCAAAAGAACGCGATTATCTTTCAAAGTAAAGCTTGTACTGAGAAAAGCAACACTGATCTCAGTTCTAACAGTGCTTTCACAGGTAGCAAACAACTGCCTATCTTGACAAAGAAACGCATGTGCGTTTCTTACTAAAGCTTTCGTGAAATTAATAAACTTTCAAAAGAACGCGATTTTCTTTCAAAGTAAAGCTTGTACTGAGAAAAGCAACACTGATCTCAGTTCTAACAGTGCTTTCACACGTAGGAAACAACTGCTTGTCTCTAGAAAGAAGCGCATGTGCGTTTCTTACTAAAGCTTTCGAGAAATTAATAAACTTTCAAAGAACGAGATTTTCTTTCAAAACTAAGCTTGTACTGAGAAAAGCAACACTGATCTCAGTTCTAACAGTGCTTTCACAGGTAGCAAACAACTGCCTGTCTTGACAAAGAAACGCATGTGCGTTTCTTACAAAAGCTTTCGTGAAATTTGTAAACTTTCAAAAGAATGTGATTTTCTTTCAAAGTAAAGCTTGTACTGAGAAAAGCAACACTGATCTCAGTTCTAACAGTGCTTTCACACGTAGCAAACAACTGCCTGTCTCTAGAAAGAAACGCATGTGCGTTTCTTACTAAAGCTCTCGTGAAATTAATAAACTTTCAGAAGAACGCGATTTTCTTTCAAAGTAAAGCTTGTACTGAGAAAAGCAACACTGATCTCAGTTCTAACAGTGCTTCCACAGGTAGCAAACAACTGCTTGTCTTTACAAAGAAACGCATATGCATTTCTTACTAAAGCTTTCGTGAAATTAATAAACTTTCAAAAGAACGTGATTTTCTTTCAAAGTAAAGCTTGTACTGAGAAAAGAAACACTGATCTGAGTTCTAACAGTGCTTTCACACGTAGCAAACAACTGCCTGTCTTGACAAAGAAAAACATGTGCGTTTCTTACTAAAGCTTTCGTGAAATTAATAAACTTTCAAAAGAATGCCATTTTCTTTCAATGTAAAGCTTGTACTGAGAAAAGCAACACTGATCTGAGTTCTAACAGTGCTTTAACACGTAGCAAACAACTGCTTGTCTCTAGAAAGAAACGCATGTGCGTTTCTTACTAAAGCTTTCGAGAAATTAATAAACTTTCAAAAGAACGAGATTTTCTCTCAAAGTAAAGCTTGTACTGAGAAAAGCAACATTGATCTCAGTTCTAACAGTGCTTTCACACGTAGCAAACAACTGCCTGTCTTGACAAAGAAACGCATGTGCGTTTCTTACTAAAGCTTTCGTGAAATTAATAAACTTTCAAAAGAACGCGATTATCTTTCAAAGTAAAGCTTGTACTGAGAAAAGCTACACTGATCTCAGTTCTAACAGTGATTTCACACGTAGCAAACAACTGCTTTCCTCTAGAAAGAAACACATCTGCGTTTCTTACTAAAGCTTTCGTGAAATTAATAAACTTTCAAAAGAACGCGATTTTCTTTCAAAGTAAAGCTTGTACTGCGAAAAGCAACACTGATCTCAGTTCTAACAGTGCTTTTACACGTAGCAAACAACTGCTTGTCTCTAGAAAGAAACGCATGTGCGTTTCTTACTAAAGCTTTCGAGAAATTAATAAACTTTCAAAAGAACGCGATTTTCTTTCAAAGTAAAGCTTGTACTGAGAAAAGCAACACTGATCTCAGTTCTAACAGTCCTTTCACACCTAGCAAACAACTGCTTTCCTCTAGAAAGAAACGCATGTGCGTTTCTTACTAAAGCTTTCGTGAAATTAATAAACTTTCAAAAGAACGCGATTTTCGTTCAAAGTAAAGCTTGTACTGAGAAAAGCAACACTGATCTCAGTTCTAACAGTGCTTTCACACGCAGCAAACAACTGCCTGTCTTGACAAATAAACGCATGTGCGTTTCTTACTAAAGCTTTCGTGAAATTAATAAACTTTCAAAACAACGCGATTATCTTTCAAAGTAAAGCTTGTACGGAGAAAAGCAACACTGATCTCAGTTCTAACAGTGCTTTCACAGGTAGCAAACAACTTCTTTACTTTACAAAGAAATGCATGTGCGTTTCTTACTAAAGCTTTCGTGAAATTAATAAACTTTCAAAAGAACGCGATTATCTTTCAAAGTAAAGCTTGTACTGAGAAAAGCAACACTGATCTCAGTTCTAACAGTGCTTTCACAGGTAGCAAACAGCTGCCTATCTTGACAAAGAAACGCATGTGCGTTTCTTACTAAAGCTTTCGTGAAATTAATAAACTTTCAAAAGAACGCGATTTTCTTTCAAAGTAAAGCTTGTACTGAGAAAAGCAACACTGATCTCAGTTCTAACAGTGCTTTCACACGTAGGAAACAACTGCTTGTCTCTAGAAAGAAGCGCATGTGCGTTTCTTACTAAAGCTTTCGAGAAATTAATAAACTTTCAAAGAACGAGATTTTCTTTCAAAACAAAGCTTGTTCTGAGAAAAGCAACACTGATCTCAGTTCTAACAGTGCTTTCACAGGTAGCAAACAACTGCCTGTCTTGACAAAGAAACGCATGTGCGTTTCTTACAAAAGCTTTCGTGAAATTTGTAAACTTTCAAAAGAATGCGATTTTCTTTCAAAGTAAAGCTTGTACTGAGAAAAGCAACACTGATCTCAGTTCTAACAGTGCTTTCACACGTAGCAAACAACTGCCTGTCTCTAGAAAGAAACGCATGTGCGTTTCTTACTAAAGCTCTCGTGAAATTAATAAACTTTCAGAAGAACGCGATTTTCTTTCAAAGTAAAGCTTGTACTGAGAAAAGCAACACTGATCTCAGTTCTAACAGTGCTTCCACAGGTAGCAAACAACTGCTTGTCTTTACAAAGAAACGCATATGCATTTCTTACTAAAGCTTTCGTGAAATAAATAAACTTTCAAAAGAACGCGATTTTCTTTCAAAGTAAAGCTTGTACTGAGAAAAGAAACACTGATCTGAGTTCTAACAGTGCTTTCACACGTAGCAAACAACTGCCTGTCTTGACAAAGAAAAACATGTGCGTTTCTTACTAAGGCTTTCGTGAAATTAATAAACTTTCAAAAGAATGCCATTTTCTTTCAATGTAAAGCTTGTACTGAGAAAAGCAACACTGATCTGAGTTCTAACAGTGCTTTAACACGTAGCAAACAACTGCTTGTCTCTAGAAAGAAACGCATGTGCGTTTCTTACTAAAGCTTTCGAGAAATTAATAAACTTTCAAAAGAACGAGATTTTCTCTCAAAGTAAAGCTTGTACTGAGAAAAGCAACATTGATCTCAGTTCTAACAGTGCTTTCACACGTAGCAAACAACTGCCTGTCTTGACAAAGAAACGCATGTGCGTTTCTTACTAAAGCTTTCGTGAAATTAATAAACTTTCAAAAGAACGCGATTATCTTTCAAAGTAAAGCTTGTACTGAGAAAAGCTACACTGATCTCAGTTCTAACAGTGATTTCACACGTAGCAAACAACTGCTTTCCTCTAGAAAGAAACACATCTGCGTTTCTTACTAAAGCTTTCGTGAAATTAATAAACTTTCAAAAGAACGCGATTTTCTTTCAAAGTAAAGCTTGTACTGCGAAAAGCAACACTGATCTCAGTTCTAACAGTGCTTTTACACGTAGCAAACAACTGCTTGTCTCTAGAAAGAAACGCATGTGCGTTTCTTACTAAAGCTTTCGAGAAATTAATAAACTTTCAAAAGAACGCGATTTTCTTTCAAAGTAAAGCTTGTACTGAGAAAAGCAACACTGATCTCAGTTCTAACAGTCCTTTCACACCTAGCAAACAACTGCTTTCCTCTAGAAAGAAACGCATGTGCGTTTCTTACTAAAGCTTTCGTGAAATTAATAAACTTTCAAAAGAACGCGATTTTCGTTCAAAGTAAAGCTTGTACTGAGAAAAGCAACACTGATCTCAGTTCTAACAGTGCTTTCACACGCAGCAAACAACTGCCTGTCTTGACAAATAAACGCATGTGCGTTTCTTACTAAAGCTTTCGTGAAATTAATAAACTTTCAAAACAACGCGATTATCTTTCAAAGTAAAGCTTGTACGGAGAAAAGCAACACTGATCTCTGTTCTAACAGTGCTTTCACATGTAGCAAACAACTGCTTGTCTTTACAAAGAAACGCATGTGCGTTTCCTACTAAAGCTTTCGTGAAATTAATAAACTTTCAAAAGAACGCGATTTTCTTTCAAAGTAAAGCTTGTACTGAGAAAAGCAACACTGATCTCAGTTCTAACAGTGCTTTCACACGTTGCAAAAAACTGCTTTACTTTACAAAGAAACGCATGTGCGTTTCTTACTAAAGCTTTCGTGAAATTAATAAACTTTCAAAAGAACGCGATTATCTTTCAAAGTAAAGCTTGTACTGAGAAAAGCAACACTGATCTCAGTTCTAACAGTGCTTTCACAGGTAGCAAACAACTGCCTGTCTTGACAAAGAAACGCATGTGCGTTTCTTACTAAAGCTTTCGAGAAATTAATAAACTTTCAAAAGAACGCGATTTTCTTTCAAAGTAAAGCTTGTACTGAGAAAAGCAACACTGATCTCAGTTCTAACAGTGCTTCCACAGGTAGCAAACAACTGCTTGTCTTTACAAAGAAACGCATATGCATTTCTTATTAAAGCTTTCGTGAAATTAATAAACTTTCAAAAGAACGCGATTTTCTTTCAAAGTAAAGCTTGTACTGAGAAAAGAAACACTGATCTGAGTTCTAACAGTGCTTTCACACGTGGCAAACAACTGCCTGTCTTGACAAAGAAAAACATGTGCGTTTCTTACTAAAGCTTTCGTGAAATTAATAAACTTTCAAAAGAATGCCATTTTCTTTCAAAGTAAAGCTTGTACTGAGAAAAGCAACCCTGATCTGTGTTCTAACAGTGCTTTCACACGTAGCAAACAACTGCTTGTCTCTAGAAAGAAACGCATGTGCGTTTCTTACTAAAGCTTTCGAGAAATTAATAAACTTTCAAAAGAACGAGATTTTCTTTCAAAGTAAAGCTTGTACTGAGAAAAGCAACACTGATCTCAGTTCTAACAGTGCTTTCACACGTAGCAAACAACTGCATGTCTTGACAAAGAAACGCATGTGCGTTTCTTACTAAAGCTTTCGTGAAATTAATAAACTTTCAAAAGAATGCCATTTTCTTTCAAAGTAAAGCTTGTACTGAGAAAAGCAACACTGATCTCAGTTCTAACAGTGCTTTCACACGTAGCAAACAACTGCTTGTCTCTAGAAAGAAACGCATGTGCGTTTCTTACTAAAGCTTTCGAGAAATTAATAAACTTTCAAAAGAACGAGATTTTCTTTCAAAGTAAAGCTTGTACTGAGAAAAGCAACACTGATCTCAGTTCTAACAGTGCTTTCACACGTAGCAAACAACTGCATGTCTTGACAAAGAAACGCATGTGCGTTTCTTACTAAAGCTTTCGTGAAATTAATAAACTTTCAAAAGAACGCGATTATCTTTCAAAGTAAAGCTTGTACTGAGAAAAGCAACACTGATCTCAGTTCTAACAGTGCTTTCACACGTAGCAAACAACTGCTTGTCTCTAGAAAGAAGCGCATGTGCGTTTCTTACTAAAGCTTTCGTGAAATTTGTAAACTTTCAAAAGAATGCGATTTTCTTTCAAAGTAAAGCTTGTACTGAGAAAAGCAACACTGATCTCAGTTCTAACAGTGCTTTCACACGTAGCAAACAACTGCCTGTCTCTAGAAAGAAACGCATGTGCGTTTCTTACTAAAGCTCTCGTGAAATTAATAAACTTTCAAAAGAACGCGATTTTCTTTCAAAGTAAAGCTTGTACTGAGAAAAGCAACACTGATCTCAGTTCTAACAGTGATTTCACACGTAGCAAACAACTGCTTACCTCTAGAAAGAAACGCATCTGCGTTTCTTACTAAAGCTTTCGTGAAATTAATAAACTTTCAAAAGAACGCGATTTTCTTTCAAAGTAAAGCTTGTCCTGAGAAAAGCAACACTGATCTCAGTTCTTACAGTGCTTTCACACGTAGCAAACAACTGCTTTCCTCTAAAAGAAACGCATGTGCGTTTCTTACTAAAGCTTTCGTGAAATTAATAAACTTTCAAAAGAACGAGATTATCTTTCAAAGTAAAGCCTGCACTGAGAAAAGCAACACTGATCTCAGTTCTAACAGTGCTTTCACACGTAGCAACCAACTGCTTTACTTTACAAAGAAACGCATGTGCGTTTCTTACTAAAGCTTTCGAGAAATTAATAAACTCTCAAAGAACGAGATTATCTTTCAAAGTAAAGCTTGTACTATGAACAGCAACACTGATCTCAGTTCTAACAGTGCTTTCACACGTAGCAAACAACTGCTTGTCTCTAGAAAGAAATGCATGTGCGTTTCTTACTAAAGCTTTCGAGAAATTAATAAACTTTCAAAAGAACGAGATTTTCTTTCAAAGTAAAGCCTGTACTGAGAAAAGCAACACTGATCTCAGTTCTAACAGTGCTTTCACACGTAGCAAACAACTGCTTTTTTCTAGAAATAAACGCATGTGCGTTTCTTACTAAAGCTTTCGTGAAATTAATAAACTTTCAAAAGAACGCGATTTTCTTTCAAAGTAAAGCTTGTACTGAGAAAAGCAACACTGATCTCAGTTCTAACAGTGCTTTCACAGGTAGCAAACAACTGCCTGTCTTGACAAAGAAAAACATGTGCGTTTCTTACTAAAGCTTTCGTGAAATTAATAAACTTTCAAAAGAATGCCATTTTCTTTCAAAGTAAAGCTTGTACTGAGAAAAGCAACACTGATCTGAGTTCTAACAGTGCTTTAACACGTAGCAAACAACTGCTTGTCTCTAGAAAGAAACGCATGTGCGTTTCTTACTAAAGCTCTCGTGAAATTAATAAACTTTCAAAAGAACGCGATTTTCTTTCAAAGTAAAGCTTGTACTGAGAAAAGCAACACTGATCTCAGTTCTAACAGTGCTTTCACACGTAGCAAACAACTGCCTGTCTTGACAAAGAAACGCATGTGCGTTTCTTACTAAAGCTTTCGTGAAATTAATAAACTTTCAAAAGAACGCGATTATCTTTCAAAGTAAAGCTTGTACTCAGAAAAGCAACACTGATCTCAGTTCTAACAGTGCTTTCACACGTAGCAAACAACTGCTTTCCTCTAGAAAGAAACGCATGTGCGTTTCTTACTAAAGCTTTCGTGAAATTAATAAACTTTCAAAAGAACGCGATTTTCTTTCAAAGTAAAGCTTGTACTCAGAAAAGCAACACTGATCTCAGTTCTAACAGTGCTTTCACACGTAGCAAACAACTGCTTGTCTCTAGAAAGAAAAGCATGTGCGTTTCTTACTAAAGCTTTCGAGAAATTAATAAACTTTCAAAAGAACGAGATTTTCGTTCAAAGTAAAGCTTGTACTCAGAAAAGCAACACTGATCTCAGTTCTAACAGTGCTTTCACAGGTAGCAAACAACTGCCTGTCTTGACAAAGAAACGCATGTGCGTTTCTTACTAAAGCTTTCGTGAAATTTGTAAACTTTCAAAAGAATGCGATTTTCTTTCAAAGTAAAGCTTGTACTGAGAAAAGCAACACTGATCTCAGTTCTAACAGTGCTTTCACACGTAGCAAACAACTGCCTGTCTTGAAAAAGAAAAACATGTGCGTTCTTACTAAAGCTTTCGTGAAATTAATAAACTTTCAAAAGAATGCCATTTTCTTTCAAAGTAAAGCTTGTACTCAGAAAAGCAACACTGATCTCAGTTCTAACAGTGCTTTCACACGTAGCAAACAACTGCTTTCCTCTAGAAAGAAACGCATGTGCGTTTCTTACTAAAGCTTTCGTGAAATTAATAAACTTTCAAAAGAAAGCGATTTTCTTTCAAAGTAAAGCTTGTACTGAGAAAAGCAACACTGATCTCAGTTCTAACAGTCCTTTCACACCTAGGAAACAACTGCTTTGCTCTAGAAAGAAACGCATGTGCGTTTCTTACTAAAGCATTCGTGAAATTAATAAACTTTCAAAAGAACGCGATTTTCTTTCAAAGTAAAGCTTGTACTGAGAAAAGCAACACTGATCTCAGTTCTAACAGTGCTTTCACACGTAGCAAAAAACTTCTTTACTTTACAAAGAAATGCATGTGCGTTTCTTACTAAAGCTTTCGTGAAATTAATAAACTTTCAAAAGAACGCGATTATCTTTCAAAGTAAAGCTTGTACTGAGAAAAGCAACACTGATCTCAGTTCTAACAGTGCTTTCACAGGTAGCAAACAACTGCCTATCTTGACAAAGAAACGCATGTGCGTTTCTTACTAAAGCTTTCGTGAAATTAATAAACTTTCAAAAGAACGCGATTTTCTTTCAAAGTAAAGCTTGTACTGAGAAAAGCAACACTGATCTCAGTTCTAACAGTGCTTTCACATGTAGGAAACAACTGCTTGTATCTAGAAAGAAGCGCATGTGCGTTTCTTACTAAAGCTTTCGAGAAATTAATAAACTTTCAAAGAACGAGATTTTCTTTCAAAACAAAGCTTGTACTGAGAAAAGCAACACTGATCTCAGTTCTAACAGTGCTTTCACAGGTAGCAAACAACTGCCTGTCTTGACAAAGAAACGCATGTGCGTTTCTTACAAAAGCTTTCGTGAAATTTGTAAACTTTCAAAAGAATGTGATTTTCTTTCAAAGTAAAGCTTGTACTGAGAAAAGCAACACTGATCTCAGTTCTAACAGTGCTTTCACACGTAGCAAACAACTGCCTGTCTCTAGAAAGAAACGCATGTGCGTTTCTTACTAAAGCTCTCGTGAAATTAATAAACTTTCAGAAGAACGCGATTTTCTTTCAAAGTAAAGCTTGTACTGAGAAAAGCAACACTGATCTCAGTTCTAACAGTGCTTCCACAGGTAGCAAACAACTGCTTGTCTTTACAAAGAAACGCATATGCATTTCTTACTAAAGCTTTCGTGAAATTAATAAACTTTCAAAAGAACGTGATTTTCTTTCAAAGTAAAGCTTGTACTGAGAAAAGAAACACTGATCTGAGTTCTAACAGTGCTTTCACACGTAGCAAACAACTGCCTGTCTTGACAAAGAAAAACATGTGCGTTTCTTACTAAAGCTTTCGTGAAATTAATAAACTTTCAAAAGAATGCCATTTTCTTTCAATGTAAAGCTTGTACTGAGAAAAGCAACACTGATCTGAGTTCTAACAGTGCTTTAACACGTAGCAAACAACTGCTTGTCTCTAGAAAGAAACGCATGTGCGTTTCTTACTAAAGCTTTCGAGAAATTAATAAACTTTCAAAAGAACGAGATTTTCTCTCAAAGTAAAGCTTGTACTGAGAAAAGCAACATTGATCTCAGTTCTAACAGTGCTTTCACACGTAGCAAACAACTGCCTGTCTTGACAAAGAAACGCATGTGCGTTTCTTACTAAAGCTTTCGTGAAATTAATAAACTTTCAAAAGAACGCGATTATCTTTCAAAGTAAAGCTTGTACTGAGAAAAGCTACACTGATCTCATTTCTAACAGTGATTTCACACGTAGCAAACAACTGCTTTCCTCTAGAAAGAAACACATCTGCGTTTCTTACTAAAGCTTTCGTGAAATTAATAAACTTTCAAAAGAACGCGATTTTCTTTCAAAGTAAAGCTTGTACTGCGAAAAGCAACACTGATCTCAGTTCTAACAGTGCTTTTACACGTAGCAAACAACTGCTTGTCTCTAGAAAGAAACGCATGTGCGTTTCTTACTAAAGCTTTCGAGAAATTAATAAACTTTCAAAAGAACGCGATTTTCTTTCAAAGTAAAGCTTGTACTGAGAAAAGCAACACTGATCTCAGTTCTAACAGTCCTTTCACACCTAGCAAACAACTGCTTTCCTCTAGAAAGAAACGCATGTGCGTTTCTTACTAAAGCTTTCGTGAAATTAATAAACTTTCAAAAGAACGCGATTTTCGTTCAAAGTAAAGCTTGTACTGAGAAAAGCAACACTGATCTCAGTTCTAACAGTGCTTTCACACGCAGCAAACAACTGCCTGTCTTGACAAATAAACGCATGTGCGTTTCTTACTAAAGCTTTCGTGAAATTAATAAACTTTCAAAACAACGCGATTATCTTTCAAAGTAAAGCTTGTACGGAGAAAAGCAACACTGATCTCAGTTCTAACAGTGCTTTCACAGGTAGCAAACAACTTCTTTACTTTACAAAGAAATGCATGTGCGTTTCTTACTAAAGCTTTCGTGAAATTAATAAACTTTCAAAAGAACGCGATTATCTTTCAAAGTAAAGCTTGTACTGAGAAAAGCAACACTGATCTCAGTTCTAACAGTGCTTTCACAGGTAGCAAACAGCTGCCTATCTTGACAAAGAAACGCATGTGCGTTTCTTACTAAAGCTTTCGTGAAATTAATAAACTTTCAAAAGAACGCGATTTTCTTTCAAAGTAAAGCTTGTACTGAGAAAAGCAACACTGATCTCAGTTCTAACAGTGCTTTCACACGTAGGAAACAACTGCTTGTCTCTAGAAAGAAGCGCATGTGCGTTTCTTACTAAAGCTTTCGAGAAATTAATAAACTTTCAAAGAACGAGATTTTCTTTCAAAACAAAGCTTGTTCTGAGAAAAGCAACACTGATCTCAGTTCTAACAGTGCTTTCACAGGTAGCAAACAACTGCCTGTCTTGACAAAGAAACGCATGTGCGTTTCTTACAAAAGCTTTCGTGAAATTTGTAAACTTTCAAAAGAATGCGATTTTCTTTCAAAGTAAAGCTTGTACTGAGAAAAGCAACACTGATCTCAGTTCTAACAGTGCTTTCACACGTAGCAAACAACTGCCTGTCTCTAGAAAGAAACGCATGTGCGTTTCTTACTAAAGCTCTCGTGAAATTAATAAACTTTCAGAAGAACGCGATTTTCTTTCAAAGTAAAGCTTGTACTGAGAAAAGCAACACTGATCTCAGTTCTAACAGTGCTTCCACAGGTAGCAAACAACTGCTTGTCTTTACAAAGAAACGCATATGCTTTTCTTACTAAAGCTTTCGTGAAATAAATAAACTTTCAAAAGAACGCGATTTTCTTTCAAAGTAAAGCTTGTACTGAGAAAAGAAACACTGATCTGAGTTCTAACAGTGCTTTCACACGTAGCAAACAACTGCCTGTCTTGACAAAGAAAAACATGTGCGTTTCTTACTAAAGCTTTCGTGAAATTAATAAACTTTCAAAAGAATGCCATTTTCTTTCAATGTAAAGCTTGTACTGAGAAAAGCAACACTGATCTGAGTTCTAACAGTGCTTTAACACGTAGCAAACAACTGCTTGTCTCTAGAAAGAAACGCATGTGCGTTTCTTACTAAAGCTTTCGAGAAATTAATAAACTTTCAAAAGAACGAGATTTTCTCTCAAAGTAAAGCTTGTACTGAGAAAAGCAACATTGATCTCAGTTCTAACAGTGCTTTCACACGTAGCAAACAACTGCCTGTCTTGACAAAGAAACGCATGTGCGTTTCTTACTAAAGCTTTCGTGAAATTAATAAACTTTCAAAAGAACGCGATTATCTTTCAAAGTAAAGCTTGTACTGAGAAAAGCTACACTGATCTCAGTTCTAACAGTGATTTCACACGTAGCAAACAACTGCTTTCCTCTAGAAAGAAACACATCTGCGTTTCTTACTAAAGCTTTCGTGAAATTAATAAACTTTCAAAAGAACGCGATTTTCTTTCAAAGTAAAGCTTGTACTGCGAAAAGCAACACTGATCTCAGTTCTAACAGTGCTTTTACACGTAGCAAACAACTGCTTGTCTCTAGAAAGAAACGCATGTGCGTTTCTTACTAAAGCTTTCGAGAAATTAATAAACTTTCAAAAGAACGCGATTTTCTTTCAAAGTAAAGCTTGTACTGAGAAAAGCAACACTGATCTCAGTTCTAACAGTCCTTTCACACCTAGCAAACAACTGCTTTCCTCTAAAAAGAAACGCATGTGCGTTTCTTACTAAAGCTTTCGTGAAATTAATAAACTTTCAAAAGAACGCGATTTTCGTTCAAAGTAAAGCTTGTACTGAGAAAAGCAACACTGATCTCAGTTCTAACAGTGCTTTCACACGCAGCAAACAACTGCCTGTCTTGACAAATAAACGCATGTGCGTTTCTTACTAAAGCTTTCGTGAAATTAATAAACTTTCAAAACAACGCGATTATCTTTCAAAGTAAAGCTTGTACGGAGAAAAGCAACACTGATCTCTGTTCTAACAGTGCTTTCACATGTAGCAAACAACTGCTTGTCTTTACAAAGAAACGCATGTGCGTTTCCTACTAAAGCTTTCGTGAAATTAATAAACTTTCAAAAGAACGCGATTTTCTTTCAAAGTAAAGCTTGTACTGAGAAAAGCAACACTGATCTCAGTTCTAACAGTGCTTTCACACGTTGCAAAAAACTGCTTTACTTTACAAAGAAACGCATGTGCGTTTCTTACTAAAGCTTTCGTGAAATTAATAAACTTTCAAAAGAACGCGATTATCTTTCAAAGTAAAGCTTGTACTGAGAAAAGCAACACTGATCTCAGTTCTAACAGTGCTTTCACAGGTATCAAACAACTGCCTGTCTTGACAAAGAAACGCATGTGCGTTTCTTACTAAAGCTTTCGAGAAATTAATAAACTTTCAAAAGAACGCGATTTTCTTTCAAAGTAAAGCTTGTACTGAGAAAAGCAACACTGATCTCAGTTCTAACAGTGCTTCCACAGGTAGCAAACAACTGCTTGTCTTTACAAAGAAACGCATATGCATTTCTTACTAAAGCTTTCGTGAAATTAATAAACTTTCAAAAGAACGCGATTTTCTTTCAAAGTAAAGCTTGTACTGAGAAAAGAAACACTGATCTGAGTTCTAACAGTGCTTTCACACGTGGCAAACAACTGCCTGTCTTGACAAAGAAAAACATGTGCGTTTCTTACTAAAGCTTTCGTGAAATTAATAAACTTTCAAAAGAATGCCATTTTCTTTCAAAGTAAAGCTTGTACTGAGAAAAGCAACCCTGATCTGTGTTCTAACAGTGCTTTCACACGTAGCAAACAACTGCTTGTCTCTAGAAAGAAACGCATGTGCGTTTCTTACTAAAGCTTTCGAGAAATTAATAAACTTTCAAAAGAACGAGATTTTCTTTCAAAGTAAAGCTTGTACTGAGAAAAGCAACACTGATCTCAGTTCTAACAGTGCTTTCACACGTAGCAAACAACTGCATGTCTTGACAAAGAAACGCATGTGCGTTTCTTACTAAAGCTTTCGTGAAATTAATAAACTTTCAAAAGAATGCCATTTTCTTTCAAAGTAAAGCTTGTACTGAGAAAAGCAACACTGATCTCAGTTCTAACAGTGCTTTCACACGTAGCAAACAACTGCTTGTCTCTAGAAAGAAACGCATGTGCGTTTCTTACTAAAGCTTTCGAGAAATTAATAAACTTTCAAAAGAACGAGATTTTCTTTCAAAGTAAAGCTTGTACTTAGAAAAGCAACACTGATCTCAGTTCTAACAGTGCTTTCACACGTAGCAAACAACTGCATGTCTTGACAAAGAAACGCATGTGCGTTTCTTACTAAAGCTTTCGTGAAATTAATAAACTTTCAAAAGAACGCGATTATCTTTCAAAGTAAAGCTTGTACTGAGAAAAGCAACACTGATCTCAGTTCTAACAGTGCTTTCACACGTAGCAAACAACTGCTTGTCTCTAGAAAGAAGCGCATGTGCGTTTCTTACTAAAGCTTTCGAGAAATTAATAAACTTTCAAAGAACGAGATTTTCTTTCAAAACAAAGCTTGTACTGAGAAAAGCAACACTGATCTCTGTTCTAACAGTGCTTTCACAGGTAGCAAACAACTGCCTGTCTTGACAAAGAAACGCATGTGCGTTTCTTACAAAAGCTTTCGTGAAATTTGTAAACTTTCAAAAGAATGCGATTTCTTTCAAAGTAAAGCTTGTACTGAGAAAAGCAACACTGATCTCAGTTCTAACAGTGCTTTCACACGTAGCAAACAACTGCCTGTCTTGAAAAAGAAAAACATGTGCGTTCTTACTAAAGCTTTCGTGAAATTAATAAACTTTCAAAAGAATGCCATTTTCTTTCAAAGTAAAGCTTGTACTCAGAAAAGCAACACTGATCTCAGTTCTAACAGTGCTTTCACACGTAGCAAACAACTGCTTTCCTCTAGAAAGAAACGCATGTGCGTTTCTTACTAAAGCTTTCGTGAAATTAATAAACTTTCAAAAGAACGCGATTTTCTTTCAAAGTAAAGCTTGTACTGAGAAAAGCAACACTGATCTCAGTTCTAACAGTCCTTTCACACCTAGGAAACAACTGCTTTGCTCTAGAAAGAAACGCATGTGCGTTTCTTACTAAAGCATTCGTGAAATTAATAAACTTTCAAAAGAACGCGATTTTCTTTCAAAGTAAAGCTTGTACTGAGAAAAGCAACACTGATCTTAGTTCTAACAGTGCTTTCACACGTAGCAAAAAACTTCTTTACTTTACAAAGAAATGCATGTGCGTTTCTTACTAAAGCTTTCGTGAAATTAATAAACTTTCAAAAGAACGCGATTATCTTTCAAAGTAAAGCTTGTACTGAGAAAAGCAACACTGATCTCAGTTCTAACAGTGCTTTCACAGGTAGCAAACAACTGCCTATCTTGACAAAGAAACGCATGTGCGTTTCTTACTAAAGCTTTCGTGAAATTAATAAACTTTCAAAAGAACGCGATTTTCTTTCAAAGTAAAGCTTGTACTGAGAAAAGCAACACTGATCTCAGTTCTAACAGTGCTTTCACATGTAGGAAACAACTGCTTGTATCTAGAAAGAAGCGCATGTGCGTTTCTTACTAAAGCTTTCGAGAAATTAATAAACTTTCAAAGAACGAGATTTTCTTTCAAAACAAAGCTTGTACTGAGAAAAGCAACACTGATCTCAGTTCTAACAGTGCTTTCACAGGTAGCAAACAACTGCCTGTCTTGACAAAGAAACGCATGTGCGTTTCTTACAAAAGCTTTCGTGAAATTTGTAAACTTTCAAAAGAATGTGATTTTCTTTCAAAGTAAAGCTTGTACTGAGAAAAGCAACACTGATCTCAGTTCTAACAGTGCTTTCACACGTAGCAAACAACTGCCTGTCTCTAGAAAGAAACGCATGTGCGTTTCTTACTAAAGCTCTCGTGAAATTAATAAACTTTCAGAAGAACGCGATTTTCTTTCAAAGTAAAGCTTGTACTGAGAAAAGCAACACTGATCTCAGTTCTAACAGTGCTTCCACAGGTAGCAAACAACTGCTTGTCTTTACAAAGAAACGCATATGCATTTCTTACTAAAGCTTTCGTGAAATTAATAAACTTTCAAAAGAACGTGATTTTCTTTCAAAGTAAAGCTTGTACTGAGAAAAGAAACACTGATCTGAGTTCTAACAGTGCTTTCACACGTAGCAAACAACTGCCTGTCTTGACAAAGAAAAACATGTGCGTTTCTTACTAAAGCTTTCGTGAAATTAATAAACTTTCAAAAGAATGCCATTTTCTTTCAATGTAAAGCTTGTACTGAGAAAAGCAACACTGATCTGAGTTCTAACAGTGCTTTAACACGTAGCAAACAACTGCTTGTCTCTAGAAAGAAACGCATGTGCGTTTCTTACTAAAGCTTTCGAGAAATTAATAAACTTTCAAAAGAACGAGATTTTCTCTCAAAGTAAAGCTTGTACTGAGAAAAGCAACATTGATCTCAGTTCTAACAGTGCTTTCACACGTAGCAAACAACTGCCTGTCTTGACAAAGAAACGCATGTGCGTTTCTTACTAAAGCTTTCGTGAAATTAATAAACTTTCAAAAGAACGCGATTATCTTTCAAAGTAAAGCTTGTACTGAGAAAAGCTACACTGATCTCATTTCTAACAGTGATTTCACACGTAGCAAACAACTGCTTTCCTCTAGAAAGAAACACATCTGCGTTTCTTACTAAAGCTTTCGTGAAATTAATAAACTTTCAAAAGAACGCGATTTTCTTTCAAAGTAAAGCTTGTACTGCGAAAAGCAACACTGATCTCAGTTCTAACAGTGCTTTTACACGTAGCAAACAACTGCTTGTCTCTAGAAAGAAACGCATGTGCGTTTCTTACTAAAGCTTTCGAGAAATTAATAAACTTTCAAAAGAACGCGATTTTCTTTCAAAGTAAAGCTTGTACTGAGAAAAGCAACACTGATCTCAGTTCTAACAGTCCTTTCACACCTAGCAAACAACTGCTTTCCTCTAGAAAGAAACGCATGTGCGTTTCTTACTAAAGCTTTCGTGAAATTAATAAACTTTCAAAAGAACGCGATTTTCGTTCAAAGTAAAGCTTGTACTGAGAAAAGCAACACTGATCTCAGTTCTAACAGTGCTTTCACACGCAGCAAACAACTGCCTGTCTTGACAAATAAACGCATGTGCGTTTCTTACTAAAGCTTTCGTGAAATTAATAAACTTTCAAAACAACGCGATTATCTTTCAAAGTAAAGCTTGTACGGAGAAAAGCAACACTGATCTCAGTTCTAACAGTGCTTTCACAGGTAGCAAACAACTTCTTTACTTTACAAAGAAATGCATGTGCGTTTCTTACTAAAGCTTTCGTGAAATTAATAAACTTTCAAAAGAACGCGATTATCTTTCAAAGTAAAGCTTGTACTGAGAAAAGCAACACTGATCTCAGTTCTAACAGTGCTTTCACAGGTAGCAAACAGCTGCCTATCTTGACAAAGAAACGCATGTGCGTTTCTTACTAAAGCTTTCGTGAAATTAATAAACTTTCAAAAGAACGCGATTTTCTTTCAAAGTAAAGCTTGTACTGAGAAAAGCAACACTGATCTCAGTTCTAACAGTGCTTTCACACGTAGGAAACAACTGCTTGTCTCTAGAAAGAAGCGCATGTGCGTTTCTTACTAAAGCTTTCGAGAAATTAATAAACTTTCAAAGAACGAGATTTTCTTTCAAAACAAAGCTTGTTCTGAGAAAAGCAACACTGATCTCAGTTCTAACAGTGCTTTCACAGGTAGCAAACAACTGCCTGTCTTGACAAAGAAACGCATGTGCGTTTCTTACAAAAGCTTTCGTGAAATTTGTAAACTTTCAAAAGAATGCGATTTTCTTTCAAAGTAAAGCTTGTACTGAGAAAAGCAACACTGATCTCAGTTCTAACAGTGCTTTCACACGTAGCAAACAACTGCCTGTCTCTAGAAAGAAACGCATGTGCGTTTCTTACTAAAGCTCTCGTGAAATTAATAAACTTTCAGAAGAACGCGATTTTCTTTCAAAGTAAAGCTTGTACTGAGAAAAGCAACACTGATCTCAGTTCTAACAGTGCTTCCACAGGTAGCAAACAACTGCTTGTCTTTACAAAGAAACGCATATGCTTTTCTTACTAAAGCTTTCGTGAAATAAATAAACTTTCAAAAGAACGCGATTTTCTTTCAAAGTAAAGCTTGTACTGAGAAAAGAAACACTGATCTGAGTTCTAACAGTGCTTTCACACGTAGCAAACAACTGCCTGTCTTGACAAAGAAAAACATGTGCGTTTCTTACTAAAGCTTTCGTGAAATTAATAAACTTTCAAAAGAATGCCATTTTCTTTCAATGTAAAGCTTGTACTGAGAAAAGCAACACTGATCTGAGTTCTAACAGTGCTTTAACACGTAGCAAACAACTGCTTGTCTCTAGAAAGAAACGCATGTGCGTTTCTTACTAAAGCTTTCGAGAAATTAATAAACTTTCAAAAGAACGAGATTTTCTCTCAAAGTAAAGCTTGTACTGAGAAAAGCAACATTGATCTCAGTTCTAACAGTGCTTTCACACGTAGCAAACAACTGCCTGTCTTGACAAAGAAACGCATGTGCGTTTCTTACTAAAGCTTTCGTGAAATTAATAAACTTTCAAAAGAACGCGATTATCTTTCAAAGTAAAGCTTGTACTGAGAAAAGCTACACTGATCTCAGTTCTAACAGTGATTTCACACGTAGCAAACAACTGCTTTCCTCTAGAAAGAAACACATCTGCGTTTCTTACTAAAGCTTTCGTGAAATTAATAAACTTTCAAAAGAACGCGATTTTCTTTCAAAGTAAAGCTTGTACTGCGAAAAGCAACACTGATCTCAGTTCTAACAGTGCTTTTACACGTAGCAAACAACTGCTTGTCTCTAGAAAGAAACGCATGTGCGTTTCTTACTAAAGCTTTCGAGAAATTAATAAACTTTCAAAAGAACGCGATTTTCTTTCAAAGTAAAGCTTGTACTGAGAAAAGCAACACTGATCTCAGTTCTAACAGTCCTTTCACACCTAGCAAACAACTGCTTTCCTCTAAAAAGAAACGCATGTGCGTTTCTTACTAAAGCTTTCGTGAAATTAATAAACTTTCAAAAGAACGCGATTTTCGTTCAAAGTAAAGCTTGTACTGAGAAAAGCAACACTGATCTCAGTTCTAACAGTGCTTTCACACGCAGCAAACAACTGCCTGTCTTGACAAATAAACGCATGTGCGTTTCTTACTAAAGCTTTCGTGAAATTAATAAACTTTCAAAACAACGCGATTATCTTTCAAAGTAAAGCTTGTACGGAGAAAAGCAACACTGATCTCTGTTCTAACAGTGCTTTCACATGTAGCAAACAACTGCTTGTCTTTACAAAGAAACGCATGTGCGTTTCCTACTAAAGCTTTCGTGAAATTAATAAACTTTCAAAAGAACGCGATTTTCTTTCAAAGTAAAGCTTGTACTGAGAAAAGCAACACTGATCTCAGTTCTAACAGTGCTTTCACACGTTGCAAAAAACTGCTTTACTTTACAAAGAAACGCATGTGCGTTTCTTACTAAAGCTTTCGTGAAATTAATAAACTTTCAAAAGAACGCGATTATCTTTCAAAGTAAAGCTTGTACTGAGAAAAGCAACACTGATCTCAGTTCTAACAGTGCTTTCACAGGTATCAAACAACTGCCTGTCTTGACAAAGAAACGCATGTGCGTTTCTTACTAAAGCTTTCGAGAAATTAATAAACTTTCAAAAGAACGCGATTTTCTTTCAAAGTAAAGCTTGTACTGAGAAAAGCAACACTGATCTCAGTTCTAACAGTGCTTCCACAGGTAGCAAACAACTGCTTGTCTTTACAAAGAAACGCATATGCATTTCTTACTAAAGCTTTCGTGAAATTAATAAACTTTCAAAAGAACGCGATTTTCTTTCAAAGTAAAGCTTGTACTGAGAAAAGAAACACTGATCTGAGTTCTAACAGTGCTTTCACACGTGGCAAACAACTGCCTGTCTTGACAAAGAAAAACATGTGCGTTTCTTACTAAAGCTTTCGTGAAATTAATAAACTTTCAAAAGAATGCCATTTTCTTTCAAAGTAAAGCTTGTACTGAGAAAAGCAACACTGATCTGAGTTCTAACAGTGCTTTAACACGTAGCAAACAACTGCTTGTCTCTAGAAAGAAACGCATGTGCGTTTCTTACTAAAGCTTTCGAGAAATTAATAAACTTTCAAAAGAACGAGATTTTCTCTCAAAGTAAAGCTTGTACTGAGAAAAGCAACATTGATCTCAGTTCTAACAGTGCTTTCACACGTAGCAAACAACTGCCTGTCTTGACAAAGAAACGCATGTGCGTTTCTTACTAAAGCTTTCGTGAAATTAATAAACTTTCAAAAGAACGCGATTATCTTTCAAAGTAAAGCTTGTACTGAGAAAAGCTACACTGATCTCATTTCTAACAGTGATTTCACACGTAGCAAACAACTGCTTTCCTCTAGAAAGAAACACATCTGCGTTTCTTACTAAAGCTTTCGTGAAATTAATAAACTTTCAAAAGAACGCGATTTTCTTTCAAAGTAAAGCTTGTACTGCGAAAAGCAACACTGATCTCAGTTCTAACAGTGCTTTTACACGTAGCAAACAACTGCTTGTCTCTAGAAAGAAACGCATGTGCGTTTCTTACTAAAGCTTTCGAGAAATTAATAAACTTTCAAAAGAACGCGATTTTCTTTCAAAGTAAAGCTTGTACTGAGAAAAGCAACACTGATCTCAGTTCTAACAGTCCTTTCACACCTAGCAAACAACTGCTTTCCTCTAGAAAGAAACGCATGTGCGTTTCTTACTAAAGCTTTCGTGAAATTAATAAACTTTCAAAAGAACGCGATTTTCGTTCAAAGTAAAGCTTGTACTGAGAAAAGCAACACTGATCTCAGTTCTAACAGTGCTTTCACACGCAGCAAACAACTGCCTGTCTTGACAAATAAACGCATGTGCGTTTCTTACTAAAGCTTTCGTGAAATTAATAAACTTTCAAAACAACGCGATTATCTTTCAAAGTAAAGCTTGTACGGAGAAAAGCAACACTGATCTCAGTTCTAACAGTGCTTTCACAGGTAGCAAACAACTTCTTTACTTTACAAAGAAATGCATGTGCGTTTCTTACTAAAGCTTTCGTGAAATTAATAAACTTTCAAAAGAACGCGATTATCTTTCAAAGTAAAGCTTGTACTGAGAAAAGCAACACTGATCTCAGTTCTAACAGTGCTTTCACAGGTAGCAAACAGCTGCCTATCTTGACAAAGAAACGCATGTGCGTTTCTTACTAAAGCTTTCGTGAAATTAATAAACTTTCAAAAGAACGCGATTTTCTTTCAAAGTAAAGCTTGTACTGAGAAAAGCAACACTGATCTCAGTTCTAACAGTGCTTTCACACGTAGGAAACAACTGCTTGTCTCTAGAAAGAAGCGCATGTGCGTTTCTTACTAAAGCTTTCGAGAAATTAATAAACTTTCAAAGAACGAGATTTTCTTTCAAAACAAAGCTTGTTCTGAGAAAAGCAACACTGATCTCAGTTCTAACAGTGCTTTCACAGGTAGCAAACAACTGCCTGTCTTGACAAAGAAACGCATGTGCGTTTCTTACAAAAGCTTTCGTGAAATTTGTAAACTTTCAAAAGAATGCGATTTTCTTTCAAAGTAAAGCTTGTACTGAGAAAAGCAACACTGATCTCAGTTCTAACAGTGCTTTCACACGTAGCAAACAACTGCCTGTCTCTAGAAAGAAACGCATGTGCGTTTCTTACTAAAGCTCTCGTGAAATTAATAAACTTTCAGAAGAACGCGATTTTCTTTCAAAGTAAAGCTTGTACTGAGAAAAGCAACACTGATCTCAGTTCTAACAGTGCTTCCACAGGTAGCAAACAACTGCTTGTCTTTACAAAGAAACGCATATGCTTTTCTTACTAAAGCTTTCGTGAAATAAATAAACTTTCAAAAGAACGCGATTTTCTTTCAAAGTAAAGCTTGTACTGAGAAAAGAAACACTGATCTGAGTTCTAACAGTGCTTTCACACGTAGCAAACAACTGCCTGTCTTGACAAAGAAAAACATGTGCGTTTCTTACTAAAGCTTTCGTGAAATTAATAAACTTTCAAAAGAATGCCATTTTCTTTCAATGTAAAGCTTGTACTGAGAAAAGCAACACTGATCTGAGTTCTAACAGTGCTTTAACACGTAGCAAACAACTGCTTGTCTCTAGAAAGAAACGCATGTGCGTTTCTTACTAAAGCTTTCGAGAAATTAATAAACTTTCAAAAGAACGAGATTTTCTCTCAAAGTAAAGCTTGTACTGAGAAAAGCAACATTGATCTCAGTTCTAACAGTGCTTTCACACGTAGCAAACAACTGCCTGTCTTGACAAAGAAACGCATGTGCGTTTCTTACTAAAGCTTTCGTGAAATTAATAAACTTTCAAAAGAACGCGATTATCTTTCAAAGTAAAGCTTGTACTGAGAAAAGCTACACTGATCTCAGTTCTAACAGTGATTTCACACGTAGCAAACAACTGCTTTCCTCTAGAAAGAAACACATCTGCGTTTCTTACTAAAGCTTTCGTGAAATTAATAAACTTTCAAAAGAACGCGATTTTCTTTCAAAGTAAAGCTTGTACTGCGAAAAGCAACACTGATCTCAGTTCTAACAGTGCTTTTACACGTAGCAAACAACTGCTTGTCTCTAGAAAGAAACGCATGTGCGTTTCTTACTAAAGCTTTCGAGAAATTAATAAACTTTCAAAAGAACGCGATTTTCTTTCAAAGTAAAGCTTGTACTGAGAAAAGCAACACTGATCTCAGTTCTAACAGTCCTTTCACACCTAGCAAACAACTGCTTTCCTCTAAAAAGAAACGCATGTGCGTTTCTTACTAAAGCTTTCGTGAAATTAATAAACTTTCAAAAGAACGCGATTTTCGTTCAAAGTAAAGCTTGTACTGAGAAAAGCAACACTGATCTCAGTTCTAACAGTGCTTTCACACGCAGCAAACAACTGCCTGTCTTGACAAATAAACGCATGTGCGTTTCTTACTAAAGCTTTCGTGAAATTAATAAACTTTCAAAACAACGCGATTATCTTTCAAAGTAAAGCTTGTACGGAGAAAAGCAACACTGATCTCTGTTCTAACAGTGCTTTCACATGTAGCAAACAACTGCTTGTCTTTACAAAGAAACGCATGTGCGTTTCCTACTAAAGCTTTCGTGAAATTAATAAACTTTCAAAAGAACGCGATTTTCTTTCAAAGTAAAGCTTGTACTGAGAAAAGCAACACTGATCTCAGTTCTAACAGTGCTTTCACACGTTGCAAAAAACTGCTTTACTTTACAAAGAAACGCATGTGCGTTTCTTACTAAAGCTTTCGTGAAATTAATAAACTTTCAAAAGAACGCGATTATCTTTCAAAGTAAAGCTTGTACTGAGAAAAGCAACACTGATCTCAGTTCTAACAGTGCTTTCACAGGTATCAAACAACTGCCTGTCTTGACAAAGAAACGCATGTGCGTTTCTTACTAAAGCTTTCGAGAAATTAATAAACTTTCAAAAGAACGCGATTTTCTTTCAAAGTAAAGCTTGTACTGAGAAAAGCAACACTGATCTCAGTTCTAACAGTGCTTCCACAGGTAGCAAACAACTGCTTGTCTTTACAAAGAAACGCATATGCATTTCTTACTAAAGCTTTCGTGAAATTAATAAACTTTCAAAAGAACGCGATTTTCTTTCAAAGTAAAGCTTGTACTGAGAAAAGAAACACTGATCTGAGTTCTAACAGTGCTTTCACACGTGGCAAACAACTGCCTGTCTTGACAAAGAAAAACATGTGCGTTTCTTACTAAAGCTTTCGTGAAATTAATAAACTTTCAAAAGAATGCCATTTTCTTTCAAAGTAAAGCTTGTACTGAGAAAAGCAACCCTGATCTGTGTTCTAACAGTGCTTTCACACGTAGCAAACAACTGCTTGTCTCTAGAAAGAAACGCATGTGCGTTTCTTACTAAAGCTTTCGAGAAATTAATAAACTTTCAAAAGAACGAGATTTTCTTTCAAAGTAAAGCTTGTACTGAGAAAAGCAACACTGATCTCAGTTCTAACAGTGCTTTCACACGTAGCAAACAACTGCATGTCTTGACAAAGAAACGCATGTGCGTTTCTTACTAAAGCTTTCGTGAAATTAATAAACTTTCAAAAGAATGCCATTTTCTTTCAAAGTAAAGCTTGTACTGAGAAAAGCAACACTGATCTCAGTTCTAACAGTGCTTTCACACGTAGCAAACAACTGCTTGTCTCTAGAAAGAAACGCATGTGCGTTTCTTACTAAAGCTTTCGAGAAATTAATAAACTTTCAAAAGAACGAGATTTTCTTTCAAAGTAAAGCTTGTACTTAGAAAAGCAACACTGATCTCAGTTCTAACAGTGCTTTCACACGTAGCAAACAACTGCATGTCTTGACAAAGAAACGCATGTGCGTTTCTTACTAAAGCTTTCGTGAAATTAATAAACTTTCAAAAGAACGCGATTATCTTTCAAAGTAAAGCTTGTACTGAGAAAAGCAACACTGATCTCAGTTCTAACAGTGCTTTCACACGTAGCAAACAACTGCTTGTCTCTAGAAAGAAGCGCATGTGCGTTTCTTACTAAAGCTTTCGAGAAATTAATAAACTTTCAAAGAACGAGATTTTCTTTCAAAACAAAGCTTGTACTGAGAAAAGCAACACTGATCTCTGTTCTAACAGTGCTTTCACAGGTAGCAAACAACTGCCTGTCTTGACAAAGAAACGCATGTGCGTTTCTTACAAAAGCTTTCGTGAAATTTGTAAACTTTCAAAAGAATGCGATTTCTTTCAAAGTAAAGCTTGTACTGAGAAAAGCAACACTGATCTCAGTTCTAACAGTGCTTTCACACGTAGCAAACAACTGCCTGTCTTGAAAAAGAAAAACATGTGCGTTCTTACTAAAGCTTTCGTGAAATTAATAAACTTTCAAAAGAATGCCATTTTCTTTCAAAGTAAAGCTTGTACTCAGAAAAGCAACACTGATCTCAGTTCTAACAGTGCTTTCACACGTAGCAAACAACTGCTTTCCTCTAGAAAGAAACGCATGTGCGTTTCTTACTAAAGCTTTCGTGAAATTAATAAACTTTCAAAAGAACGCGATTTTCTTTCAAAGTAAAGCTTGTACTGAGAAAAGCAACACTGATCTCAGTTCTAACAGTCCTTTCACACCTAGGAAACAACTGCTTTGCTCTAGAAAGAAACGCATGTGCGTTTCTTACTAAAGCATTCGTGAAATTAATAAACTTTCAAAAGAACGCGATTTTCTTTCAAAGTAAAGCTTGTACTGAGAAAAGCAACACTGATCTCAGTTCTAACAGTGCTTTCACACGTAGCAAAAAACTTCTTTACTTTACAAAGAAATGCATGTGCGTTTCTTACTAAAGCTTTCGTGAAATTAATAAACTTTCAAAAGAACGCGATTATCTTTCAAAGTAAAGCTTGTACTGAGAAAAGCAACACTGATCTCAGTTCTAACAGTGCTTTCACAGGTAGCAAACAACTGCCTATCTTGACAAAGAAACGCATGTGCGTTTCTTACTAAAGCTTTCGTGAAATTAATAAACTTTCAAAAGAACGCGATTTTCTTTCAAAGTAAAGCTTGTACTGAGAAAAGCAACACTGATCTCAGTTCTAACAGTGCTTTCACATGTAGGAAACAACTGCTTGTATCTAGAAAGAAGCGCATGTGCGTTTCTTACTAAAGCTTTCGAGAAATTAATAAACTTTCAAAGAACGAGATTTTCTTTCAAAACAAAGCTTGTACTGAGAAAAGCAACACTGATCTCAGTTCTAACAGTGCTTTCACAGGTAGCAAACAACTGCCTGTCTTGACAAAGAAACGCATGTGCGTTTCTTACAAAAGCTTTCGTGAAATTTGTAAACTTTCAAAAGAATGTGATTTTCTTTCAAAGTAAAGCTTGTACTGAGAAAAGCAACACTGATCTCAGTTCTAACAGTGCTTTCACACGTAGCAAACAACTGCCTGTCTCTAGAAAGAAACGCATGTGCGTTTCTTACTAAAGCTCTCGTGAAATTAATAAACTTTCAGAAGAACGCGATTTTCTTTCAAAGTAAAGCTTGTACTGAGAAAAGCAACACTGATCTCAGTTCTAACAGTGCTTCCACAGGTAGCAAACAACTGCTTGTCTTTACAAAGAAACGCATATGCATTTCTTACTAAAGCTTTCGTGAAATTAATAAACTTTCAAAAGAACGTGATTTTCTTTCAAAGTAAAGCTTGTACTGAGAAAAGAAACACTGATCTGAGTTCTAACAGTGCTTTCACACGTAGCAAACAACTGCCTGTCTTGACAAAGAAAAACATGTGCGTTTCTTACTAAAGCTTTCGTGAAATTAATAAACTTTCAAAAGAATGCCATTTTCTTTCAATGTAAAGCTTGTACTGAGAAAAGCAACACTGATCTGAGTTCTAACAGTGCTTTAACACGTAGCAAACAACTGCTTGTCTCTAGAAAGAAACGCATGTGCGTTTCTTACTAAAGCTTTCGAGAAATTAATAAACTTTCAAAAGAACGAGATTTTCTCTCAAAGTAAAGCTTGTACTGAGAAAAGCAACATTGATCTCAGTTCTAACAGTGCTTTCACACGTAGCAAACAACTGCCTGTCTTGACAAAGAAACGCATGTGCGTTTCTTACTAAAGCTTTCGTGAAATTAATAAACTTTCAAAAGAACGCGATTATCTTTCAAAGTAAAGCTTGTACTGAGAAAAGCTACACTGATCTCATTTCTAACAGTGATTTCACACGTAGCAAACAACTGCTTTCCTCTAGAAAGAAACACATCTGCGTTTCTTACTAAAGCTTTCGTGAAATTAATAAACTTTCAAAAGAACGCGATTTTCTTTCAAAGTAAAGCTTGTACTGCGAAAAGCAACACTGATCTCAGTTCTAACAGTGCTTTTACACGTAGCAAACAACTGCTTGTCTCTAGAAAGAAACGCATGTGCGTTTCTTACTAAAGCTTTCGAGAAATTAATAAACTTTCAAAAGAACGCGATTTTCTTTCAAAGTAAAGCTTGTACTGAGAAAAGCAACACTGATCTCAGTTCTAACAGTCCTTTCACACCTAGCAAACAACTGCTTTCCTCTAGAAAGAAACGCATGTGCGTTTCTTACTAAAGCTTTCGTGAAATTAATAAACTTTCAAAAGAACGCGATTTTCGTTCAAAGTAAAGCTTGTACTGAGAAAAGCAACACTGATCTCAGTTCTAACAGTGCTTTCACACGCAGCAAACAACTGCCTGTCTTGACAAATAAACGCATGTGCGTTTCTTACTAAAGCTTTCGTGAAATTAATAAACTTTCAAAACAACGCGATTATCTTTCAAAGTAAAGCTTGTACGGAGAAAAGCAACACTGATCTCAGTTCTAACAGTGCTTTCACAGGTAGCAAACAACTTCTTTACTTTACAAAGAAATGCATGTGCGTTTCTTACTAAAGCTTTCGTGAAATTAATAAACTTTCAAAAGAACGCGATTATCTTTCAAAGTAAAGCTTGTACTGAGAAAAGCAACACTGATCTCAGTTCTAACAGTGCTTTCACAGGTAGCAAACAGCTGCCTATCTTGACAAAGAAACGCATGTGCGTTTCTTACTAAAGCTTTCGTGAAATTAATAAACTTTCAAAAGAACGCGATTTTCTTTCAAAGTAAAGCTTGTACTGAGAAAAGCAACACTGATCTCAGTTCTAACAGTGCTTTCACACGTAGGAAACAACTGCTTGTCTCTAGAAAGAAGCGCATGTGCGTTTCTTACTAAAGCTTTCGAGAAATTAATAAACTTTCAAAGAACGAGATTTTCTTTCAAAACAAAGCTTGTTCTGAGAAAAGCAACACTGATCTCAGTTCTAACAGTGCTTTCACAGGTAGCAAACAACTGCCTGTCTTGACAAAGAAACGCATGTGCGTTTCTTACAAAAGCTTTCGTGAAATTTGTAAACTTTCAAAAGAATGCGATTTTCTTTCAAAGTAAAGCTTGTACTGAGAAAAGCAACACTGATCTCAGTTCTAACAGTGCTTTCACACGTAGCAAACAACTGCCTGTCTCTAGAAAGAAACGCATGTGCGTTTCTTACTAAAGCTCTCGTGAAATTAATAAACTTTCAGAAGAACGCGATTTTCTTTCAAAGTAAAGCTTGTACTGAGAAAAGCAACACTGATCTCAGTTCTAACAGTGCTTCCACAGGTAGCAAACAACTGCTTGTCTTTACAAAGAAACGCATATGCTTTTCTTACTAAAGCTTTCGTGAAATAAATAAACTTTCAAAAGAACGCGATTTTCTTTCAAAGTAAAGCTTGTACTGAGAAAAGAAACACTGATCTGAGTTCTAACAGTGCTTTCACACGTAGCAAACAACTGCCTGTCTTGACAAAGAAAAACATGTGCGTTTCTTACTAAAGCTTTCGTGAAATTAATAAACTTTCAAAAGAATGCCATTTTCTTTCAATGTAAAGCTTGTACTGAGAAAAGCAACACTGATCTGAGTTCTAACAGTGCTTTAACACGTAGCAAACAACTGCTTGTCTCTAGAAAGAAACGCATGTGCGTTTCTTACTAAAGCTTTCGAGAAATTAATAAACTTTCAAAAGAACGAGATTTTCTCTCAAAGTAAAGCTTGTACTGAGAAAAGCAACATTGATCTCAGTTCTAACAGTGCTTTCACACGTAGCAAACAACTGCCTGTCTTGACAAAGAAACGCATGTGCGTTTCTTACTAAAGCTTTCGTGAAATTAATAAACTTTCAAAAGAACGCGATTATCTTTCAAAGTAAAGCTTGTACTGAGAAAAGCTACACTGATCTCAGTTCTAACAGTGATTTCACACGTAGCAAACAACTGCTTTCCTCTAGAAAGAAACACATCTGCGTTTCTTACTAAAGCTTTCGTGAAATTAATAAACTTTCAAAAGAACGCGATTTTCTTTCAAAGTAAAGCTTGTACTGCGAAAAGCAACACTGATCTCAGTTCTAACAGTGCTTTTACACGTAGCAAACAACTGCTTGTCTCTAGAAAGAAACGCATGTGCGTTTCTTACTAAAGCTTTCGAGAAATTAATAAACTTTCAAAAGAACGCGATTTTCTTTCAAAGTAAAGCTTGTACTGAGAAAAGCAACACTGATCTCAGTTCTAACAGTCCTTTCACACCTAGCAAACAACTGCTTTCCTCTAAAAAGAAACGCATGTGCGTTTCTTACTAAAGCTTTCGTGAAATTAATAAACTTTCAAAAGAACGCGATTTTCGTTCAAAGTAAAGCTTGTACTGAGAAAAGCAACACTGATCTCAGTTCTAACAGTGCTTTCACACGCAGCAAACAACTGCCTGTCTTGACAAATAAACGCATGTGCGTTTCTTACTAAAGCTTTCGTGAAATTAATAAACTTTCAAAACAACGCGATTATCTTTCAAAGTAAAGCTTGTACGGAGAAAAGCAACACTGATCTCTGTTCTAACAGTGCTTTCACATGTAGCAAACAACTGCTTGTCTTTACAAAGAAACGCATGTGCGTTTCCTACTAAAGCTTTCGTGAAATTAATAAACTTTCAAAAGAACGCGATTTTCTTTCAAAGTAAAGCTTGTACTGAGAAAAGCAACACTGATCTCAGTTCTAACAGTGCTTTCACACGTTGCAAAAAACTGCTTTACTTTACAAAGAAACGCATGTGCGTTTCTTACTAAAGCTTTCGTGAAATTAATAAACTTTCAAAAGAACGCGATTATCTTTCAAAGTAAAGCTTGTACTGAGAAAAGCAACACTGATCTCAGTTCTAACAGTGCTTTCACAGGTATCAAACAACTGCCTGTCTTGACAAAGAAACGCATGTGCGTTTCTTACTAAAGCTTTCGAGAAATTAATAAACTTTCAAAAGAACGCGATTTTCTTTCAAAGTAAAGCTTGTACTGAGAAAAGCAACACTGATCTCAGTTCTAACAGTGCTTCCACAGGTAGCAAACAACTGCTTGTCTTTACAAAGAAACGCATATGCATTTCTTACTAAAGCTTTCGTGAAATTAATAAACTTTCAAAAGAACGCGATTTTCTTTCAAAGTAAAGCTTGTACTGAGAAAAGAAACACTGATCTGAGTTCTAACAGTGCTTTCACACGTGGCAAACAACTGCCTGTCTTGACAAAGAAAAACATGTGCGTTTCTTACTAAAGCTTTCGTGAAATTAATAAACTTTCAAAAGAATGCCATTTTCTTTCAAAGTAAAGCTTGTACTGAGAAAAGCAACCCTGATCTGTGTTCTAACAGTGCTTTCACACGTAGCAAACAACTGCTTGTCTCTAGAAAGAAACGCATGTGCGTTTCTTACTAAAGCTTTCGAGAAATTAATAAACTTTCAAAAGAACGAGATTTTCTTTCAAAGTAAAGCTTGTACTGAGAAAAGCAACACTGATCTCAGTTCTAACAGTGCTTTCACACGTAGCAAACAACTGCATGTCTTGACAAAGAAACGCATGTGCGTTTCTTACTAAAGCTTTCGTGAAATTAATAAACTTTCAAAAGAATGCCATTTTCTTTCAAAGTAAAGCTTGTACTGAGAAAAGCAACACTGATCTCAGTTCTAACAGTGCTTTCACACGTAGCAAACAACTGCTTGTCTCTAGAAAGAAACGCATGTGCGTTTCTTACTAAAGCTTTCGAGAAATTAATAAACTTTCAAAAGAACGAGATTTTCTTTCAAAGTAAAGCTTGTACTTAGAAAAGCAACACTGATCTCAGTTCTAACAGTGCTTTCACACGTAGCAAACAACTGCATGTCTTGACAAAGAAACGCATGTGCGTTTCTTACTAAAGCTTTCGTGAAATTAATAAACTTTCAAAAGAACGCGATTATCTTTCAAAGTAAAGCTTGTACTGAGAAAAGCAACACTGATCTCAGTTCTAACAGTGCTTTCACACGTAGCAAACAACTGCTTGTCTCTAGAAAGAAGCGCATGTGCGTTTCTTACTAAAGCTTTCGAGAAATTAATAAACTTTCAAAGAACGAGATTTTCTTTCAAAACAAAGCTTGTACTGAGAAAAGCAACACTGATCTCTGTTCTAACAGTGCTTTCACAGGTAGCAAACAACTGCCTGTCTTGACAAAGAAACGCATGTGCGTTTCTTACAAAAGCTTTCGTGAAATTTGTAAACTTTCAAAAGAATGCGATTTCTTTCAAAGTAAAGCTTGTACTGAGAAAAGCAACACTGATCTGAGTTCTAACAGTGCTTTAACACGTAGCAAACAACTGCTTGTCTCTAGAAAGAAATGCATGTGCGTTTCTTACTAAAGCTTTCGAGAAATTAATAAACTTTCAAAAGAACGAGATTTTCTTTCAAAGTAAAGCTTGTACTGAGAAAAGCAACACTGATCTCAGTTCTAACAGTGCTTTCACACGTAGCAAACAACTGCTTTTTTCTAGAAATAAACGCATGTGCGTTTCTTACTAAAGCTTTCGTGAAATTAATAAACTTTCAAAAGAACGCGATTTTCTTTCAAAGTAAAGCTTGTACTGAGAAAAGCAACACTGATCTCAGTTCTAACAGTGCTTTCACAGGTAGCAAACAACTGCCTGTCTTGACAAAGAAAAACATGTGCGTTTCTTACTAAAGCTTTCGTGAAATTAATAAACTTTCAAAAGAATGCCATTTTCTTTCAAAGTAAAGCTTGTACTGAGAAAAGCAACACTGATCTGAGTTCTAACAGTGCTTTAACACGTAGCAAACAACTGCTTGTCTCTAGAAAGAAACGCATGTGCGTTTCTTACTAAAGCTCTCGTGAAATTTATAAACTTTCAAAAGAACGCGATTTTCTTTCAAAGTAAAGCTTGTACTGAGAAAAGCAACACTGATCTCAGTTCTAACAGTGCTTTCACACGTAGCAAACAACTGCCTGTCTTGACAAAGAAACGCATGTGCGTTTCTTACTAAAGCTTTCGTGAAATTAATAAACTTTCAAAAGAACGCGATTATCTTTCAAAGTAAAGCTTGTACTCAGAAAAGCAACACTGATCTCAGTTCTAACAGTGCTTTCACACGTAGCAAACAACTGCTTTCCTCTAGAAAGAAACGCATGTGCGTTTCTTACTAAAGCTTTCGTGAAATTAATAAACTTTCAAAAGAACGCGATTTTCTTTCAAAGTAAAGCTTGTACTCAGAAAAGCAACACTGATCTCAGTTCTAACAGTGCTTTCACACGTAGCAAACAACTGCTTGTCTCTAGAAAGAAAAGCATGTGCGTTTCTTACTAAAGCTTTCGAGAAATTAATAAACTTTCAAAAGAACGAGATTTTCGTTCAAAGTAAAGCTTGTACTCAGAAAAGCAACACTGATCTCAGTTCTAACAGTGCTTTCACAGGTAGCAAACAACTGCCTGTCTTGACAAAGAAACGCATGTGCGTTTCTTACAAAAGCTTTCGTGAAATTTGTAAACTTTCAAAAGAATGCGATTTTCTTTCAAAGTAAAGCTTGTACTGAGAAAAGCAACACTGATCTCAGTTCTAACAGTGCTTTCACACGTAGCAAACAACTGCCTGTCTCTAGAAAGAAACGCATGTGCGTTTCTTACTAAAGCTCTCGTGAAATTAATAAACTTTCAAAAGAACGCGATTTTCTTTCAAAGTAAAGCTTGTACTGAGAAAAGCAACACTGATCTCAGTTCTAACAGTGATTTCACACGTAGCAAACAACTGCTTTCCTCTAGAAAGAAACGCATCTGCGTTTCTTACTAAAGCTTTCGTGAAATTAATAAACTTTCAAAAGAACGCGATTTTCTTTCAAAGTAAAGCTTGTACTCAGAAAAGCAACACTGATCTCAGTTCTAACAGTGCTTTCACACGTAGCAAACAACTGCTTGTCTCTAGAAAGAAAAGCATGTGCGTTTCTTACTAAAGCTTTCGAGAAATTAATAAACTTTCAAAAGAACGAGATTTTCGTTCAAAGTAAAGCTTGTACTCAGAAAAGCAACACTGATCTCAGTTCTAACAGTGCTTTCACAGGTAGCAAACAACTGCCTGTCTTGACAAAGAAACGCATGTGCGTTTCTTACAAAAGCTTTCGTGAAATTTGTAAACTTTCAAAAGAATGCGATTTTCTTTCAAAGTAAAGCTTGTACTGAGAAAAGCAACACTGATCTCAGTTCTAACAGTGCTTTCACACGTAGCAAACAACTGCCTGTCTCTAGAAAGAAACGCATGTGCGTTTCTTACTAAAGCTCTCGTGAAATTAATAAACTTTCAAAAGAACGCGATTTTCTTTCAAAGTAAAGCTTGTACTGAGAAAAGCAACACTGATCTCAGTTCTAACAGTGATTTCACACGTAGCAAACAACTGCTTACCTCTAGAAAGAAACGCATCTGCGTTTCTTACTAAAGCTTTCGTGAAATTAATAAACTTTCAAAAGAACGCGATTTTCTTTCAAAGTAAAGCTTGTCCTGAGAAAAGCAACACTGATCTCAGTTCTTACAGTGCTTTCACACGTAGCAAACAACTGCTTTCCTCTAAAAGAAACGCATGTGCGTTTCTTACTAAAGCTTTCGTGAAATTAATAAACTTTCAAAAGAACGAGATTATCTTTCAAAGTAAAGCCTGCACTGAGAAAAGCAACACTGATCTCAGTTCTAACAGTGCTTTCACACGTAGCAACCAACTGCTTTACTTTACAAAGAAACGCATGTGCGTTTCTTACTAAAGCTTTCGAGAAATTAATAAACTCTCAAAGAACGAGATTATCTTTCAAAGTAAAGCTTGTACTATGAACAGCAACACTGATCTCAGTTCTAACAGTGCTTTCACACGTAGCAAACAACTGCTTGTCTCTAGAAAGAAATGCATGTGCGTTTCTTACTAAAGCTTTCGAGAAATTAATAAACTTTCAAAAGAACGAGATTTTCTTTCAAAGTAAAGCCTGTACTGAGAAAAGCAACACTGATCTCAGTTCTAACAGTGCTTTCACACGTAGCAAACAACTGCTTTTTTCTAGAAATAAACGCATGTGCGTTTCTTACTAAAGCTTTCGTGAAATTAATAAACTTTCAAAAGAACGCGATTTTCTTTCAAAGTAAAGCTTGTACTGAGAAAAGCAACACTGATCTCAGTTCTAACAGTGCTTTCACAGGTAGCAAACAACTGCCTGTCTTGACAAAGAAAAACATGTGCGTTTCTTACTAAAGCTTTCGTGAAATTAATAAACTTTCAAAAGAATGCCATTTTCTTTCAAAGTAAAGCTTGTACTGAGAAAAGCAACACTGATCTGAGTTCTAACAGTGCTTTAACACGTAGCAAACAACTGCTTGTCTCTAGAAAGAAACGCATGTGCGTTTCTTACTAAAGCTCTCGTGAAATTTATAAACTTTCAAAAGAACGCGATTTTCTTTCAAAGTAAAGCTTGTACTGAGAAAAGCAACACTGATCTCAGTTCTAACAGTGCTTTCACACGTAGCAAACAACTGCCTGTCTTGACAAAGAAACGCATGTGCGTTTCTTACTAAAGCTTTCGTGAAATTAATAAACTTTCAAAAGAACGCGATTATCTTTCAAAGTAAAGCTTGTACTCAGAAAAGCAACACTGATCTCAGTTCTAACAGTGCTTTCACACGTAGCAAACAACTGCTTTCCTCTAGAAAGAAACGCATGTGCGTTTCTTACTAAAGCTTTCGTGAAATTAATAAACTTTCAAAAGAACGCGATTTTCTTTCAAAGTAAAGCTTGTACTCAGAAAAGCAACACTGATCTCAGTTCTAACAGTGCTTTCACACGTAGCAAACAACTGCTTGTCTCTAGAAAGAAAAGCATGTGCGTTTCTTACTAAAGCTTTCGAGAAATTAATAAACTTTCAAAAGAACGAGATTTTCGTTCAAAGTAAAGCTTGTACTCAGAAAAGCAACACTGATCTCAGTTCTAACAGTGCTTTCACAGGTAGCAAACAACTGTCTGTCTTGACAAAGAAACGCATGTGCGTTTCTTACTAAAGCTTTCGTGAAATTTGTAAACTTTCAAAAGAATGCGATTTTCTTTCAAAGTAAAGCTTGTACTGAGAAAAGCAACACTGATCTCAGTTCTAACAGTGCTTTCACACGTAGCAAACAACTGCCTGTCTTGAAAAAGAAAAACATGTGCGTTCTTACTAAAGCTTTCGTGAAATTAATAAACTTTCAAAAGAATGCCATTTTCTTTCAAAGTAAAGCTTGTACTGAGAAAAGCAACACGGATCTGAGTTCTAACAGTGCTTTAACACGTAGCAAACAACTGCTTGTCTCTAGAAAGAAACGCATGTGCGTTTCTTACTAAAGCTCTCGTGAAATTAATAAACTTTCAAAAGAACGCGATTTTCTTTCAAAGTAAAGCTTGAACTGAGAAAAGCAACACTGATCTCAGTTCTAACAATGCTTTCACAAGTAGCAAACAACTGCCTGTATTGACAAAGAAACGCATGTGCGTTTCTTACTAAAGCTTTCGTGAAATTAATAAACTTTCAAAAGAACGCGATTATCTTTCAAAGTAAAGCTTGTACTGAGAAAAGCAACACTGATCTCAGTTCTAACAGTGATTTCACACGTAGCAAACAACTGCTTTCCTCTAGAAAGAAACGCATCTGCGTTTCTTACTAAAGCTTTCGTGAAATTAATAAACTTTCAAAAGAACGCGATTTTCTTTCAAAGTAAAGCTTGTACTGAGAAAAGCAACACTGACCTCAGTTCTAACAGTCCTTTCACACCTAGGAAACAACTGCTTTCCTCTAGAAAGAAACGCATGTGCGTTTCTTACTAAAGCATTCGTGAAATTAATAAACTTTCAAAAGAACGCGATTTTCTTTCAAAGTAAAGCTTGTACTGAGAAAAGCAACACTGATCTCAGTTCTAACAGTGCTTTCACACGTAGCAAAAAACTTCTTTACTTTACAAAGAAATGCATGTGCGTTTCTTACTAAAGCTTTCGTGAAATTAATAAACTTTCAAAAGACGCGATTATCTTTCAAAGTGAAGCTTGTACTGAGAAAAGCAACACTGATCTCAGTTCTAACAGTGCTTTCACAGGTAGCAAACAACTGCCTATCTTGACAAAGAAACGCATGTGCGTTTCTTACTAAAGCTTTCGTGAAATTAATAAACTTTCAAAAGAACGCGATTTTCTTTCAAAGTAAAGCTTGTACTGAGAAAAGCAACACTGATCTCAGTTCTAACAGTGCTTTCACACGTAGGAAACAACTGCTTGTCTCTAGAAAGAAGCGCATGTGCGTTTCTTACTAAAGCTTTCGAGAAATTAATAAACTTTCAAAGAACGAGATTTTCTTTCAAAACAAAGCTTGTACTGAGAAAAGCAACACTGATCTCAGTTCTAACAGTGCTTTCACAGGTAGCAAACAACTGCCTGTCTTGACAAAGAAACGCATGTGCGTTTCTTACAAAAGCTTTCGTGAAATTTGTAAACTTTCAAAAGAATGCGATTTTCTTTCAAAGTAAAGCTTGTACTGAGAAAAGCAACACTGATCTCAGTTCTAACAGTGCTTTCACACGTAGCAAACAACTGCCTGTCTCTAGAAAGAAACGCATGTGCGTTTCTTACTAAAGCTCTCGTGAAATTAATAAACTTTCAGAAGAACGCGATTTTCTTTCAAAGTAAAGCTTGTACTGAGAAAAGCAACACTGATCTCAGTTCTAACAGTGCTTCCACAGGTAGCAAACAACTGCTTGTCTTTACAAAGAAACGCATATGCGTTTCTTACTAAAGCTTTCGAGAAATTAATAAACTTTCAAAAGAACGAGATTTTCTCTCAAAGTAAAGCTTGTACTGAGAAAAGCAACATTGATCTCAGTTCTAACAGTGCTTTCACACGTAGCAAACAACTGCCTGTCTTGACAAAGAAACGCATGTGCGTTTCTTACTAAAGCTTTCGTGAAATTAATAAACTTTCAAAAGAACGCGATTATCTTTCAAAGTAAAGCTTGTACTGAGAAAAGCAACACTGATCTCAGTTCTAACAGTGATTTCACACGTAGCAAACAACTGCTTTCCTCTAGAAAGAAACGCATCTGCGTTTCTTACTAAAGCTTTCGTGAATTTAATAAACTTTCAAAAGAACGCGATTTTCTTTCAAAGTAAAGCTTGTACTGCGAAAAGCAACACTGATCTCAGTTCTAACAGTGCTTTTACACGTAGCAAACAACTGCTTGTCTCTAGAAAGAAACGCATGTGCGTTTCTTACTAAAGCTTTCGAGAAATTAATAAACTTTCAAAAGAACGAGATTTTCTTTCAAAGTAAATCTTGTACTGAGAAAAGCAACACTGATCTCAGTTCTAACAGTCCTTTCACACCTAGCAAACAACTGCTTTCCTCTAGAAAGAAACGCATGTGCGTTTCTTACTAAAGCTTTCGTGAAATTAATAAACTTTCAAAAGAACGCGATTTTCTTTCAAAGTAAAGCTTGTACTGAGAAAAGCAACACTGATCTCAGTTCTAACAGTGCTTTCACACGTAGCAAACAACTGCTTGTCTCTAGAAAGAAAAGCATGTGCGTTTCTTACTAAAGCTTTCGAGAAATTAATAAACTTTCAAAAGAACGAGATTTTCGTTCAAAGTAAAGCTTGTACTCAGAAAAGCAACACTGATCTCAGTTCTAACAGTGCTTTCACAGGTAGCAAACAACTGCCTGTCTTGACAAAGAAACGCATGTGCGTTTCTTACAAAAGCTTTCGTGAAATTTGTAAACTTTCAAAAGAATGCGATTTTCTTTCAAAGTAAAGCTTGTACTGAGAAAAGCAACACTGATCTCAGTTCTAACAGTGCTTTCACACGTAGCAAACAACTGCCTGTCTCTAGAAATAAACGCATGTGCGTTTCTTACTAAAGCTCTCGTGAAATTAATAAACTTTCAAAAGAACGCGATTTTCTTTCAAAGTAAAGCTTGTACTGAGAAAAGCAACACTGATCTCAGTTCTAACAGTGATTTCACACGTAGCAAACAACTGCTTTCCTCTAGAAAGAAACGCATCTGCGTTTCTTACTAAAGCTTTCGTGAAATTAATAAACTTTCAAAAGAACGCGATTTTCTTTCAAAGTAAAGCTTGTACTCAGAAAAGCAACACTGATCTCAGTTCTAACAGTGCTTTCACACGTAGCAAACAACTGCTTGTCTCTAGAAAGAAAAGCATGTGCGTTTCTTACTAAAGCTTTCGAGAAATTAATAAACTTTCAAAAGAACGAGATTTTCGTTCAAAGTAAAGCTTGTACTCAGAAAAGCAACACTGATCTCAGTTCTAACAGTGCTTTCACAGGTAGCAAACAACTGCCTGTCTTGACAAAGAAACGCATGTGCGTTTCTTACAAAAGCTTTCGTGAAATTTGTAAACTTTCAAAAGAATGCGATTTTCTTTCAAAGTAAAGCTTGTACTGAGAAAAGCAACACTGATCTCAGTTCTAACAGTGCTTTCACACGTAGCAAACAACTGCCTGTCTCTAGAAAGAAACGCATGTGCGTTTCTTACTAAAGCTCTCGTGAAATTAATAAACTTTCAAAAGAACGCGATTTTCTTTCAAAGTAAAGCTTGTACTGAGAAAAGCAACACTGATCTCAGTTCTAACAGTGATTTCACACGTAGCAAACAACTGCTTACCTCTAGAAAGAAACGCATCTGCGTTTCTTACTAAAGCTTTCGTGAAATTAATAAACTTTCAAAAGAACGCGATTTTCTTTCAAAGTAAAGCTTGTCCTGAGAAAAGCAACACTGATCTCAGTTCTTACAGTGCTTTCACACGTAGCAAACAACTGCTTTCCTCTAAAAGAAACGCATGTGCGTTTCTTACTAAAGCTTTCGTGAAATTAATAAACTTTCAAAAGAACGAGATTATCTTTCAAAGTAAAGCCTGCACTGAGAAAAGCAACACTGATCTCAGTTCTAACAGTGCTTTCACACGTAGCAACCAACTGCTTTACTTTACAAAGAAACGCATGTGCGTTTCTTACTAAAGCTTTCGAGAAATTAATAAACTCTCAAAGAACGAGATTATCTTTCAAAGTAAAGCTTGTACTATGAACAGCAACACTGATCTCAGTTCTAACAGTGCTTTCACACGTAGCAAACAACTGCTTGTCTCTAGAAAGAAATGCATGTGCGTTTCTTACTAAAGCTTTCGAGAAATTAATAAACTTTCAAAAGAACGAGATTTTCTTTCAAAGTAAAGCCTGTACTGAGAAAAGCAACACTGATCTCAGTTCTAACAGTGCTTTCACACGTAGCAAACAACTGCTTTTTTCTAGAAATAAACGCATGTGCGTTTCTTACTAAAGCTTTCGTGAAATTAATAAACTTTCAAAAGAACGCGATTTTCTTTCAAAGTAAAGCTTGTACTGAGAAAAGCAACACTGATCTCAGTTCTAACAGTGCTTTCACAGGTAGCAAACAACTGCCTGTCTTGACAAAGAAAAACATGTGCGTTTCTTACTAAAGCTTTCGTGAAATTAATAAACTTTCAAAAGAATGCCATTTTCTTTCAAAGTAAAGCTTGTACTGAGAAAAGCAACACTGATCTGAGTTCTAACAGTGCTTTAACACGTAGCAAACAACTGCTTGTCTCTAGAAAGAAACGCATGTGCGTTTCTTACTAAAGCTCTCGTGAAATTTATAAACTTTCAAAAGAACGCGATTTTCTTTCAAAGTAAAGCTTGTACTGAGAAAAGCAACACTGATCTCAGTTCTAACAGTGCTTTCACACGTAGCAAACAACTGCCTGTCTTGACAAAGAAACGCATGTGCGTTTCTTACTAAAGCTTTCGTGAAATTAATAAACTTTCAAAAGAACGCGATTATCTTTCAAAGTAAAGCTTGTACTCAGAAAAGCAACACTGATCTCAGTTCTAACAGTGCTTTCACACGTAGCAAACAACTGCTTTCCTCTAGAAAGAAACGCATGTGCGTTTCTTACTAAAGCTTTCGTGAAATTAATAAACTTTCAAAAGAACGCGATTTTCTTTCAAAGTAAAGCTTGTACTCAGAAAAGCAACACTGATCTCAGTTCTAACAGTGCTTTCACACGTAGCAAACAACTGCTTGTCTCTAGAAAGAAAAGCATGTGCGTTTCTTACTAAAGCTTTCGAGAAATTAATAAACTTTCAAAAGAACGAGATTTTCGTTCAAAGTAAAGCTTGTACTCAGAAAAGCAACACTGATCTCAGTTCTAACAGTGCTTTCACAGGTAGCAAACAACTGTCTGTCTTGACAAAGAAACGCATGTGCGTTTCTTACTAAAGCTTTCGTGAAATTTGTAAACTTTCAAAAGAATGCGATTTTCTTTCAAAGTAAAGCTTGTACTGAGAAAAGCAACACTGATCTCAGTTCTAACAGTGCTTTCACACGTAGCAAACAACTGCCTGTCTTGAAAAAGAAAAACATGTGCGTTCTTACTAAAGCTTTCGTGAAATTAATAAACTTTCAAAAGAATGCCATTTTCTTTCAAAGTAAAGCTTGTACTGAGAAAAGCAACACGGATCTGAGTTCTAACAGTGCTTTAACACGTAGCAAACAACTGCTTGTCTCTAGAAAGAAACGCATGTGCGTTTCTTACTAAAGCTCTCGTGAAATTAATAAACTTTCAAAAGAACGCGATTTTCTTTCAAAGTAAAGCTTGAACTGAGAAAAGCAACACTGATCTCAGTTCTAACAATGCTTTCACAAGTAGCAAACAACTGCCTGTATTGACAAAGAAACGCATGTGCGTTTCTTACTAAAGCTTTCGTGAAATTAATAAACTTTCAAAAGAACGCGATTATCTTTCAAAGTAAAGCTTGTACTGAGAAAAGCAACACTGATCTCAGTTCTAACAGTGATTTCACACGTAGCAAACAACTGCTTTCCTCTAGAAAGAAACGCATCTGCGTTTCTTACTAAAGCTTTCGTGAAATTAATAAACTTTCAAAAGAACGCGATTTTCTTTCAAAGTAAAGCTTGTACTGAGAAAAGCAACACTGACCTCAGTTCTAACAGTCCTTTCACACCTAGGAAACAACTGCTTTCCTCTAGAAAGAAACGCATGTGCGTTTCTTACTAAAGCATTCGTGAAATTAATAAACTTTCAAAAGAACGCGATTTTCTTTCAAAGTAAAGCTTGTACTGAGAAAAGCAACACTGATCTCAGTTCTAACAGTGCTTTCACACGTAGCAAAAAACTTCTTTACTTTACAAAGAAATGCATGTGCGTTTCTTACTAAAGCTTTCGTGAAATTAATAAACTTTCAAAAGACGCGATTATCTTTCAAAGTAAAGCTTGTACTGAGAAAAGCAACACTGATCTCAGTTCTAACAGTGCTTTCACAGGTAGCAAACAACTGCCTATCTTGACAAAGAAACGCATGTGCGTTTCTTACTAAAGCTTTCGTGAAATTAATAAACTTTCAAAAGAACGCGATTTTCTTTCAAAGTAAAGCTTGTACTGAGAAAAGCAACACTGATCTCAGTTCTAACAGTGCTTTCACACGTAGGAAACAACTGCTTGTCTCTAGAAAGAAGCGCATGTGCGTTTCTTACTAAAGCTTTCGAGAAATTAATAAACTTTCAAAGAACGAGATTTTCTTTCAAAACAAAGCTTGTACTGAGAAAAGCAACACTGATCTCAGTTCTAACAGTGCTTTCACAGGTAGCAAACAACTGCCTGTCTTGACAAAGAAACGCATGTGCGTTTCTTACAAAAGCTTTCGTGAAATTTGTAAACTTTCAAAAGAATGCGATTTTCTTTCAAAGTAAAGCTTGTACTGAGAAAAGCAACACTGATCTCAGTTCTAACAGTGCTTTCACACGTAGCAAACAACTGCCTGTCTCTAGAAAGAAACGCATGTGCGTTTCTTACTAAAGCTCTCGTGAAATTAATAAACTTTCAGAAGAACGCGATTTTCTTTCAAAGTAAAGCTTGTACTGAGAAAAGCAACACTGATCTCAGTTCTAACAGTGCTTCCACAGGTAGCAAACAACTGCTTGTCTTTACAAAGAAACGCATATGCATTTCTTACTAAAGCTTTCGTGAAATTAATAAACTTTCAAAAGAACGCGATTTTCTTTCAAAGTAAAGCTTGTACTGAGAAAAGAAACACTGATCTGAGTTCTAACAGTGCTTTCACACGTAGCAAACAACTGCCTGTCTTGACAAAGAAAAACATGTGCGTTTCTTACTAAAGCTTTCGTGATATTAATAAACTTTCAAAAGAATGCCATTTTCTTTCAATGTAAAGCTTGTACTGAGAAAAGCAACACTGATCTGAGTTCTAACAGTGCTTTAACACGTAGCAAACAACTGCTTGTCTCTAGAAAGAAACGCATGTGCGTTTCTTACTAAAGCTTTCGAGAAATTAATAAACTTTCAAAAGAACGAGATTTTCTCTCAAAGTAAAGCTTGTACTGAGAAAAGCAACATTGATCTCAGTTCTAACAGTGCTTTCACACGTAGCAAACAACTGCCTGTCTTGACAAAGAAACGCATGTGCGTTTCTTACTAAAGCTTTCGTGAAATTAATAAACTTTCAAAAGAACGCGATTATCTTTCAAAGTAAAGCTTGTACTGAGAAAAGCAACACTGATCTCAGTTCTAACAGTGATTTCACACGTAGCAAACAACTGCTTTCCTCTAGAAAGAAACGCATCTGCGTTTCTTACTAAAGCTTTCGTGAATTTAATAAACTTTCAAAAGAACGCGATTTTCTTTCAAAGTAAAGCTTGTACTGCGAAAAGCAACACTGATCTCAGTTCTAACAGTGCTTTTACACGTAGCAAACAACTGCTTGTCTCTAGAAAGAAACGCATGTGCGTTTCTTACTAAAGCTTTCGAGAAATTAATAAACTTTCAAAAGAACGAGATTTTCTTTCAAAGTAAAGCTTGTACTGAGAAAAGCAACACTGATCTCAGTTCTAACAGTCCTTTCACACCTAGCAAACAACTGCTTTCCTCTAGAAAGAAACGCATGTGCGTTTCTTACTAAAGCTTTCGTGAAATTAATAAACTTTCAAAAGAACGCGATTTTCTTTCAAAGTAAAGCTTGTACTGAGAAAAGCAACACTGATCTCAGTTCTAACAGTGCTTTCACACGTAGCAACCAACTGCTTTACTTTACAAAGAAACGCATGTGCGTTTCTTACTAAAGCTTTCGAGAAATTAATAAACTCTCAAAGAACGAGATTATCTTTCAAAGTAAAGCTTGTACTGAGAACAGCAACACTGATCTCAGTTCTAACAGTGCTTTCACACGTAGCAAACAACTGCTTGTCTCTAGAAAGAAATGCATGTGCGTTTCTTACTAAAGCTTTCGTGAAATTAATAAACTTTCAAAAGAATGCCATTTTCTTTCAAAGTAAAGCTTGTACTGAGAAAAGCAACACGGATCTGAGTTCTAACAGTGCTTTAACACGTAGCAAACAACTGCTTGTCTCTAGAAAGAAACGCATGTGCGTTTCTTACTAAAGCTCTCGTGAAATTAATAAACTTTCAAAAGAACGCGATTTTCTTTCAAAGTAAAGCTTGAACTGAGAAAAGCAACACTGATCTCAGTTCTAACAATGCTTTCACAAGTAGCAAACAACTGCCTGTATTGACAAAGAAACGCATGTGCGTTTCTTACTAAAGCTTTCGTGAAATTAATAAACTTTCAAAAGAACGCGATTATCTTTCAAAGTAAAGCTTGTACTGAGAAAAGCAACACTGATCTCAGTTCTAACAGTGATTTCACACGTAGCAAACAACTGCTTTCCTCTAGAAAGAAACGCATCTGCGTTTCTTACTAAAGCTTTCGTGAAATTAATAAACTTTCAAAAGAACGCGATTTTCTTTCAAAGTAAAGCTTGTACTGAGAAAAGCAACACTGACCTCAGTTCTAACAGTCCTTTCACACCTAGGAAACAACTGCTTTCCTCTAGAAAGAAACGCATGTGCGTTTCTTACTAAAGCATTCGTGAAATTAATAAACTTTCAAAAGAACGCGATTTTCTTTCAAAGTAAAGCTTGTACTGAGAAAAGCAACACTGATCTCAGTTCTAACAGTGCTTTCACACGTAGCAAAAAACTTCTTTACTTTACAAAGAAATGCATGTGCGTTTCTTACTAAAGCTTTCGTGAAATTAATAAACTTTCAAAAGAACGCGATTATCTTTCAAAGTAAAGCTTGTACTGAGAAAAGCAACACTGATCTCAGTTCTAACAGTGCTTTCACAGGTAGCAAACAACTGCCTATCTTGACAAAGAAACGCATGTGCGTTTCTTACTAAAGCTTTCATGAAATTAATAAACTTTCAAAAGAACGCGATTTTCTTTCAAAGTAAAGCTTGTACTGAGAAAAGCAACACTGATCTCAGTTCTAACAGTGCTTTCACACGTAGGAAACAACTGCTTGTCTCTAGAAAGAAGCGCATGTGCGTTTCTTACTAAAGCTTTCGAGAAATTAATAAACTTTCAAAGAACGAGATTTTCTTTCAAAACAAAGCTTGTACTGAGAAAAGCAACACTGATCTCAGTTCTAACAGTGCTTTCACAGGTAGCAAACAACTGCCTGTCTTGACAAAGAAACGCATGTGCGTTTCTTACAAAAGCTTTCGTGAAATTTGTAAACTTTCAAAAGAATGCGATTTTCTTTCAAAGTAAAGCTTGTACTGAGAAAAGCAACACTGATCTCAGTTCTAACAGTGCTTTCACACGTAGCAAACAACTGCCTGTCTCTAGAAAGAAACGCATGTGCGTTTCTTACTAAAGCTCTCGTGAAATTAATAAACTTTCAGAAGAACGCGATTTTCTTTCAAAGTAAAGCTTGTACTGAGAAAAGCAACACTGATCTCAGTTCTAACAGTGCTTCCACAGGTAGCAAACAACTGCTTGTCTTTACAAAGAAACGCATATGCATTTCTTACTAAAGCTTTCGTGAAATTAATAAACTTTCAAAAGAACGCGATTTTCTTTCAAAGTAAAGCTTGTACTGAGAAAAGAAACACTGATCTGAGTTCTAACAGTGCTTTCACACGTAGCAAACAACTGCCTGTCTTGACAAAGAAAAACATGTGCGTTTCTTACTAAAGCTTTCGTGATATTAATAAACTTTCAAAAGAATGCCATTTTCTTTCAATGTAAAGCTTGTACTGAGAAAAGCAACACTGATCTGAGTTCTAACAGTGCTTTAACACGTAGCAAACAACTGCTTGTCTCTAGAAAGAAACGCATGTGCGTTTCTTACTAAAGCTTTCGAGAAATTAATAAACTTTCAAAAGAACGAGATTTTCTCTCAAAGTAAAGCTTGTACTGAGAAAAGCAACATTGATCTCAGTTCTAACAGTGCTTTCACACGTAGCAAACAACTGCCTGTCTTGACAAAGAAACGCATGTGCGTTTCTTACTAAAGCTTTCGTGAAATTAATAAACTTTCAAAAGAACGCGATTATCTTTCAAAGTAAAGCTTGTACTGAGAAAAGCAACACTGATCTCAGTTCTAACAGTGATTTCACACGTAGCAAACAACTGCTTTCCTCTAGAAAGAAACGCATCTGCGTTTCTTACTAAAGCTTTCGTGAATTTAATAAACTTTCAAAAGAACGCGATTTTCTTTCAAAGTAAAGCTTGTACTGCGAAAAGCAACACTGATCTCAGTTCTAACAGTGCTTTTACACGTAGCAAACAACTGCTTGTCTCTAGAAAGAAACGCATGTGCGTTTCTTACTAAAGCTTTCGAGAAATTAATAAACTTTCAAAAGAACGAGATTTTCTTTCAAAGTAAAGCTTGTACTGAGAAAAGCAACACTGATCTCAGTTCTAACAGTCCTTTCACACCTAGCAAACAACTGCTTTCCTCTAGAAAGAAACGCATGTGCGTTTCTTACTAAAGCTTTCGTGAAATTAATAAACTTTCAAAAGAACGCGATTTTCTTTCAAAGTAAAGCTTGTACTGAGAAAAGCAACACTGATCTCAGTTCTAACAGTGCTTTCACACGTAGCAACCAACTGCTTTACTTTACAAAGAAACGCATGTGCGTTTCTTACTAAAGCTTTCGAGAAATTAATAAACTCTCAAAGAACGAGATTATCTTTCAAAGTAAAGCTTGTACTGAGAACAGCAACACTGATCTCAGTTCTAACAGTGCTTTCACACGTAGCAAACAACTGCTTGTCTCTAGAAAGAAATGCATGTGCGTTTCTTACTAAAGCTTTCGAGAAATTAATAAACTTTCAAAAGAACGAGATTTTCTTTCAAAGTAAAGCCTGTACTGAGAAAAGCAACACTGATCTCAGTTCTAACAGTGCTTTCACACGTAGCAAACAACTGCTTTTTTCTAGAAATAAACGCATGTGCGTTTCTTACTAAAGCTTTCGTGAAATTAATAAACTTTCAAAAGAACGCGATTTTCTTTCAAAGTAAAGCTTGTACTGAGAAAAGCAACACGGATCTCAGTTCTAACAGTGCTTTCACAGGTAGCAAACAACTGCCTGTCTTGACAAAGAAAAACATGTGCGTTTCTTACTAAAGCTTTCGTGAAATTAATAAACTTTCAAAAGAATGCCATTTTCTTTCAAAGTAAAGCTTGTACTGAGAAAAGCAACACTGATCTGAGTTCTAACAGTGCTTTAACACGTAGCAAACAACTGCTTTCCTCTAGAAAGAAGCGCATGTGCGTTTCTTACTAAAGCTTTCGAGAAATTAATAAACTTTCAAAGAACGAGATTTTCTTTCAAAACAAAGCTTGTACTGAGAAAAGCAACACTGATCTCAGTTCTAACAGTGCTTTCACAGGTAGCAAACAACTGCCTGTCTTGACAAAGAAACGCATGTGCGTTTCTTACAAAAGCTTTCGTGAAATTTGTAAACTTTCAAAAGAATGCGATTTTCTTTCAAAGTAAAGCTTGTACTGAGAAAAGCAACACTGATCTCAGTTCTAACAGTGCTTTCACACGTAGCAAACAACTGCCTGTCTCTAGAAAGAAACGCATGTGCGTTTCTTACTAAAGCTCTCGTGAAATTAATAAACTTTCAAAAGAACGCGATTTTCTTTCAAAGTAAAGCTTGTACTGAGAAAAGCAACACTGATCTCAGTTCTAACAGTGATTTCACACGTAGCAAACAACTGCTTACCTCTAGAAAGAAACGCATCTGCGTTTCTTACTAAAGCTTTCGTGAAATTAATAAACTTTCAAAAGAACGCGATTTTCTTTCAAAGTAAAGCTTGTCCTGAGAAAAGCAACACTGATCTCAGTTCTTACAGTGCTTTCACACGTAGCAAACAACTGCTTTCCTCTAAAAGAAACGCATGTGCGTTTCTTACTAAAGCTTTCGTGAAATTAATAAACTTTCAAAAGAACGAGATTATCTTTCAAAGTAAAGCCTGCACTCAGAAAAGCAACACTGATCTCAGTTCTAACAGTGCTTTCACACGTAGCAACCAACTGCTTTACTTTACAAAGAAACGCATGTGCGTTTCTTACTAAAGCTTTCGAGAAATTAATAAACTCTCAAAGAACGAGATTATCTTTCAAAGTAAAGCTTGTACTGAGAACAGCAACACTGATCTCAGTTCTAACAGTGCTTTCACACGTAGCAAACAACTGCTTGTCTCTAGAAAGAAATGCATGTGCGTTTCTTACTAAAGCTTTCGAGAAATTAATAAACTTTCAAAAGAACGAGATTTTCTTTCAAAGTAAAGCCTGTACTGAGAAAAGCAACACTGATCTCAGTTCTAACAGTGCTTTCACACGTAGCAAACAACTGCTTTTTTCTAGAAATAAACGCATGTGCGTTTCTTACTAAAGCTTTCGTGAAATTAATAAACTTTCAAAAGAACGCGATTTTCTTTCAAAGTAAAGCTTGTACTGAGAAAAGCAACACTGATCTCAGTTCTAACAGTGCTTTCACAGGTAGCAAACAACTGCCTGTCTTGACAAAGAAAAACATGTGCGTTTCTTACTAAAGCTTTCGTGAAATTAATAAACTTTCAAAAGAATGCCATTTTCTTTCAAAGTAAAGCTTGTACTGAGAAAAGCAACACTGATCTGAGTTCTAACAGTGCTTTAACACGTAGCAAACAACTGCCTGTCTCGAGAAAGAAACGCATGTGCGTTTCTTACTAAAGCTTTCGAGAAATTAATAAACTTTCAAAGAACGAGATTTTCTTTCAAAACAAAGCTTGTACTGAGAAAAGCAACACTGATCTCAGTTCTAACAGTGCTTTCACAGGTAGCAAACAACTGCCTGTCTTGACAAAGAAACGCATGTGCGTTTCTTACAAAAGCTTTCGTGAAATTTGTAAACTTTCAAAAGAATGCGATTTTCTTTCAAAGTAAAGCTTGTACTGAGAAAAGCAACACTGATCTCAGTTCTAACAGTGCTTTCACACGTAGCAAACAACTGCCTGTCTCTAGAAAGAAACGCATGTGCGTTTCTTACTAAAGCTCTCGTGAAATTAATAAACTTTCAGAAGAACGCGATTTTCTTTCAAAGTAAAGCTTGTACTGAGAAAAGCAACACTGATCTCAGTTCTAACAGTGCTTCCACAGGTAGCAAACAACTGCTTGTCTTTACAAAGAAACGCATATGCATTTCTTACTAAAGCTTTCGTGAAATTAATAAACTTTCAAAAGAACGCGATTTTCTTTCAAAGTAAAGCTTGTACTGAGAAAAGAAACACTGATCTGAGTTCTAACAGTGCTTTCACACGTAGCAAACAACTGCCTGTCTTGACAAAGAAAAACATGTGCGTTTCTTACTAAAGCTTTCGTGATATTAATAAACTTTCAAAAGAATGCCATTTTCTTTCAATGTAAAGCTTGTACTGAGAAAAGCAACACTGATCTGAGTTCTAACAGTGCTTTAACACGTAGCAAACAACTGCTTGTCTCTAGAAAGAAACGCATGTGCGTTTCTTACTAAAGCTTTCGAGAAATTAATAAACTTTCAAAAGAACGAGATTGTCTCTCAAAGTAAAGCTTGTACTGAGAAAAGCAACATTGATCTCAGTTCTAACAGTGCTTTCACACGTAGCAAACAACTGCCTGTCTTGACAAAGAAACGCATGTGCGTTTCTTACTAAAGCTTTCGTGAAATTAATAAAATTTCAAAAGAACGCGATTATCTTTCAAAGTAAAGCTTGTACTGAGAAAAGCTACACTGATCTCAGTTCTAACAGTGATTTCACACGTAGCAAACAACTGCTTTCCTCTAGAAAGAAACACATCTGCGTTTCTTACTAAAGCTTTCGTGAAATTAATAAACTTTCAAAAGAACGCGATTTTCTTTCAAAGTAAAGCTTGTACTGCGAAAAGCAACACTGATCTCAGTTCTAACAGTGCTTTTACACGTAGCAAACAACTGCTTGTCTCTAGAAAGAAACGCATGTGCGTTTCTTACTAAAGCTTTCGAGAAATTAATAAACTTTCAAAAGAACGCGATTTTCTTTCAAAGTAAAGCTTGTACTGAGAAAAGCAACACTGATCTCAGTTCTAACAGTCCTTTCACACCTAGCAAACAACTGCTTTCCTCTAGAAAGAAACGCATGTGCGTTTCTTACTAAAGCTTTCGTGAAATTAATAAACTTTCAAAAGAACGCGATTTTCTTTCAAAGTAAAGCTTGTACTGAGAAAAGCAACACTGATCTCAGTTCTAACAGTGCTTTCACACGTAGCAAACAACTGCCTGTCTCTAGAAAGAAACGCATGTGCGTTTCTTACTAAAGCTTTCGTGAAATTAATAAACTTTCAAAAGAATGCCATTTTCTTTCAATGTAAAGCTTGTACTGAGAAAAGCAACACTGATCTGAGTTCTAACAGTGCTTTAACACGTAGCAAACAACTGCTTGTCTCTAGAAAGAAACGCATGTGCGTTTCTTACTAAAGCTTTCGAGAAATTAATAAACTTTCAAAAGAACGAGATTTTCTCTCAAAGTAAAGCTTGTACTGCGAAAAGCAACATTGATCTCAGTTCTAACAGTGCTTTCACACGTAGCAAACAACTGCCTGTCTTGACAAAGAAACGCATGTGCGTTTCTTACTAAAGCTTTCGTGAAATTAATAAACTTTCAAAAGAACGCGATTATCTTTCAAAGTAAAGCTTGTACTGAGAAAAGCTACACTGATCTCAGTTCTAACAGTGATTTCACACGTAGCAAACAACTGCTTTCCTCTAGAAAGAAACGCATGTGCGTTTCTTACTAAAGCTTTCGTGAAATTAATAAACTTTCAAAAGAACGCGATTTTCTTTCAAAGTAAAGTTTGTACTGAGAAAAGCAACACTGATCTCAGTTCTAACAGTGCTTTTACACGTAGCAAACAACTGCTTGTCTCTAGAAAGAAACGCCTGTGCGTTTCTTACTAAAGCTTTCGAGAAATTAATAAACTTTCAAAAGAACGAGATTTTCGTTCAAAGTAAAGCTTGTACTCAGAAAAGCAACACTGATCTCAGTTCTAACAGTGCTTTCACAGGTAGCAAACAACTGCCTGTCTTGACAAAGAAACGCATGTGCGTTTCTTACTAAAGCTTTCGTGAAATTTGTAAACTTTCAAAAGAATGCGATTTTCTTTCAAAGTAAAGCTTGTACTGAGAAAAGCAACACTGATCTCAGTTCTAACAGTGCTTTCACACGTAGCAAACAACTGCCTGTCTTGAAAAAGAAAAACATGTGCGTTTCTTACTAAAGCTTTCGTGAAATTAATAATCTTTCAAAAGAATGCCATTTTCTTTCAAAGTAAAGCTTGTACTGAGAAAAGCAACACGGATCTGAGTTCTAACAGTGCTTTAACACGTAGCAAACAACTGCTTGTCTCTAGAAAGAAACGCATGTGCGTTTCTTACTAAAGCTCTCGTGAAATTAATAAACTTTCAAAAGAACGCGATTTTCTTTCAAAGTAAAGCTTGAACTGAGAAAAGCAACACTGATCTCAGTTCTAACAGTGATTTCACACGTAGCAAACAACTGCCTGTATTGACAAAGAAACGCATGTGCGTTTCTTACTAAAGCTTTCGTGAAATTAATAAACTTTCAAAAGAACGCGATTATCTTTCAAAGTAAAGCTTGTACTGAGAAAAGCAACACTGATCTCAGTTCTAACAGTGATTTCACACGTAGCAAACAACTGCTTTCCTCTAGAAAGAAACGCATCTGCGTTTCTTACTAAAGCTTTCGTGAAATTAATAAACTTTCAAAAGAACGCGATTTTCTTTCAAAGTAAAGCTTGTACTGAGAAAAGCAACACTGATCTCAGTTCTAACAGTCCTTTCACACCTAGGAAACAACTGCTTTGCTCTAGAAAGAAACGCATGTGCGTTTCTTACTAAAGCATTCGTGAAATTAATAAACTTTCAAAAGAACGCGATTTTCTTTCAAAGTAAAGCTTGTACTGAGAAAAGCAACACTGATCTCAGTTCTAACAGTGCTTTCACACGTAGCAAAAAACTTCTTTACTTTACAAAGAAATGCATGTGCGTTTCTTACTAAAGCTTTCGTGAAATTAATAAACTTTCAAAAGAACGCGATTATCTTTCAAAGTAAAGCTTGTACTGAGAAAAGCAACACTGATCTCAGTTCTAACAGTGCTTTCACAGGTAGCAAACAACTGCCTATCTTGACAAAGAAACGCATGTGCGTTTCTTACTAAAGCTTTCGTGAAATTAATAAACTTTCAAAAGAACGCGATTTTCTTTCAAAGTAAAGCTTGTACTGAGAAAAGCAACACTGATCTCAGTTCTAACAGTGCTTTCACACGTAGGAAACAACTGCTTGTCTCTAGAAAGAAGCGCATGTGCGTTTCTTACTAAAGCTTTCGAGAAATTAATAAACTTTCAAAGAACGAGATTTTCTTTCAAAACAAAGCTTGTACTGAGAAAAGCAACACTGATCTCAGTTCTAACAGTGCTTTCACAGGTAGCAAACAACTGCCTGTCTTGACAAAGAAACGCATGTGCGTTTCTTACAAAAGCTTTCGTGAAATTTGTAAACTTTCAAAAGAATGTGATTTTCTTTCAAAGTAAAGCTTGTACTGAGAAAAGCAACACTGATCTCAGTTCTAACAGTGCTTTCACACGTAGCAAACAACTGCCTGTCTCTAGAAAGAAACGCATGTGCGTTTCTTACTAAAGCTCTCGTGAAATTAATAAACTTTCAGAAGAACGCGATTTTCTTTCAAAGTAAAGCTTGTACTGAGAAAAGCAACACTGATCTCAGTTCTAACAGTGCTTCCACAGGTAGCAAACAACTGCTTGTCTTTACAAAGAAACGCATATGCATTTCTTACTAAAGCTTTCGTGAAATTAATAAACTTTCAAAAGAACGTGATTTTCTTTCAAAGTAAAGCTTGTACTGAGAAAAGAAACACTGATCTGAGTTCTAACAGTGCTTTCACACGTAGCAAACAACTGCCTGTCTTGACAAAGAAAAACATGTGCGTTTCTTACTAAAGCTTTCGTGAAATTAATAAACTTTCAAAAGAATGCCATTTTCTTTCAATGTAAAGCTTGTACTGAGAAAAGCAACACTGATCTGAGTTCTAACAGTGCTTTAACACGTAGCAAACAACTGCTTGTCTCTAGAAAGAAACGCATGTGCGTTTCTTACTAAAGCTTTCGAGAAATTAATAAACTTTCAAAAGAACGAGATTTTCTCTCAAAGTAAAGCTTGTACTGAGAAAAGCAACATTGATCTCAGTTCTAACAGTGCTTTCACACGTAGCAAACAACTGCCTGTCTTGACAAAGAAACGCATGTGCGTTTCTTACTAAAGCTTTCGTGAAATTAATAAACTTTCAAAAGAACGCGATTATCTTTCAAAGTAAAGCTTGTACTGAGAAAAGCTACACTGATCTCAGTTCTAACAGTGATTTCACACGTAGCAAACAACTGCTTTCCTCTAGAAAGAAACACATCTGCGTTTCTTACTAAAGCTTTCGTGAAATTAATAAACTTTCAAAAGAACGCGATTTTCTTTCAAAGTAAAGCTTGTACTGCGAAAAGCAACACTGATCTCAGTTCTAACAGTGCTTTTACACGTAGCAAACAACTGCTTGTCTCTAGAAAGAAACGCATGTGCGTTTCTTACTAAAGCTTTCGAGAAATTAATAAACTTTCAAAAGAACGCGATTTTCTTTCAAAGTAAAGCTTGTACTGAGAAAAGCAACACTGATCTCAGTTCTAACAGTCCTTTCACACCTAGCAAACAACTGCTTTCCTCTAGAAAGAAACGCATGTGCGTTTCTTACTAAAGCTTTCGTGAAATTAATAAACTTTCAAAAGAACGCGATTTTCGTTCAAAGTAAAGCTTGTACTGAGAAAAGCAACACTGATCTCAGTTCTAACAGTGCTTTCACACGCAGCAAACAACTGCCTGTCTTGACAAATAAACGCATGTGCGTTTCTTACTAAAGCTTTCGTGAAATTAATAAACTTTCAAAACAACGCGATTATCTTTCAAAGTAAAGCTTGTACGGAGAAAAGCAACACTGATCTCAGTTCTAACAGTGCTTTCACAGGTAGCAAACAACTTCTTTACTTTACAAAGAAATGCATGTGCGTTTCTTACTAAAGCTTTCGTGAAATTAATAAACTTTCAAAAGAACGCGATTATCTTTCAAAGTAAAGCTTGTACTGAGAAAAGCAACACTGATCTCAGTTCTAACAGTGCTTTCACAGGTAGCAAACAGCTGCCTATCTTGACAAAGAAACGCATGTGCGTTTCTTACTAAAGCTTTCGTGAAATTAATAAACTTTCAAAAGAACGCGATTTTCTTTCAAAGTAAAGCTTGTACTGAGAAAAGCAACACTGATCTCAGTTCTAACAGTGCTTTCACACGTAGGAAACAACTGCTTGTCTCTAGAAAGAAGCGCATGTGCGTTTCTTACTAAAGCTTTCGAGAAATTAATAAACTTTCAAAGAACGAGATTTTCTTTCAAAACAAAGCTTGTTCTGAGAAAAGCAACACTGATCTCAGTTCTAACAGTGCTTTCACAGGTAGCAAACAACTGCCTGTCTTGACAAAGAAACGCATGTGCGTTTCTTACAAAAGCTTTCGTGAAATTTGTAAACTTTCAAAAGAATGCGATTTTCTTTCAAAGTAAAGCTTGTACTGAGAAAAGCAACACTGATCTCAGTTCTAACAGTGCTTTCACACGTAGCAAACAACTGCCTGTCTCTAGAAAGAAACGCATGTGCGTTTCTTACTAAAGCTCTCGTGAAATTAATAAACTTTCAGAAGAACGCGATTTTCTTTCAAAGTAAAGCTTGTACTGAGAAAAGCAACACTGATCTCAGTTCTAACAGTGCTTCCACAGGTAGCAAACAACTGCTTGTCTTTACAAAGAAACGCATATGCATTTCTTACTAAAGCTTTCGTGAAATTAATAAACTTTCAAAAGAACGCGATTTTCTTTCAAAGTAAAGCTTGTACTGAGAAAAGAAACACTGATCTGAGTTCTAACAGTGCTTTCACACGTAGCAAACAACTGCCTGTCTTGACAAAGAAAAACATGTGCGTTTCTTACTAAAGCTTTCGTGATATTAATAAACTTTCAAAAGAATGCCATTTTCTTTCAATGTAAAGCTTGTACTGAGAAAAGCAACACTGATCTGAGTTCTAACAGTGCTTTAACACGTAGCAAACAACTGCTTGTCTCTAGAAAGAAACGCATGTGCGTTTCTTACTAAAGCTTTCGAGAAATTAATAAACTTTCAAAAGAACGAGATTTTCTCTCAAAGTAAAGCTTGTACTGAGAAAAGCAACATTGATCTCAGTTCTAACAGTGCTTTCACACGTAGCAAACAACTGCCTGTCTTGACAAAGAAACGCATGTGCGTTTCTTACTAAAGCTTTCGTGAAATTAATAAACTTTCAAAAGAACGCGATTATCTTTCAAAGTAAAGCTTGTACTGAGAAAAGCAACACTGATCTCAGTTCTAACAGTGATTTCACACGTAGCAAACAACTGCTTTCCTCTAGAAAGAAACGCATCTGCGTTTCTTACTAAAGCTTTCGTGAATTTAATAAACTTTCAAAAGAACGCGATTTTCTTTCAAAGTAAAGCTTGTACTGCGAAAAGCAACACTGATCTCAGTTCTAACAGTGCTTTTACACGTAGCAAACAACTGCTTGTCTCTAGAAAGAAACGCATGTGCGTTTCTTACTAAAGCTTTCGAGAAATTAATAAACTTTCAAAAGAACGAGATTTTCTTTCAAAGTAAAGCTTGTACTGAGAAAAGCAACACTGATCTCAGTTCTAACAGTCCTTTCACACCTAGCAAACAACTGCTTTCCTCTAGAAAGAAACGCATGTGCGTTTCTTACTAAAGCTTTCGTGAAATTAATAAACTTTCAAAAGAACGCGATTTTCTTTCAAAGTAAAGCTTGTACTGAGAAAAGCAACACTGATCTCAGTTCTAACAGTGCTTTCACACGTAGCAACCAACTGCTTTACTTTACAAAGAAACGCATGTGCGTTTCTTACTAAAGCTTTCGAGAAATTAATAAACTCTCAAAGAACGAGATTATCTTTCAAAGTAAAGCTTGTACTGAGAACAGCAACACTGATCTCAGTTCTAACAGTGCTTTCACACGTAGCAAACAACTGCTTGTCTCTAGAAAGAAATGCATGTGCGTTTCTTACTAAAGCTTTCGAGAAATTAATAAACTTTCAAAAGAACGAGATTTTCTTTCAAAGTAAAGCCTGTACTGAGAAAAGCAACACTGATCTCAGTTCTAACAGTGCTTTCACACGTAGCAAACAACTGCTTTTTTCTAGAAATAAACGCATGTGCGTTTCTTACTAAAGCTTTCGTGAAATTAATAAACTTTCAAAAGAACGCGATTTTCTTTCAAAGTAAAGCTTGTACTGAGAAAAGCAACACTGATCTCAGTTCTAACAGTGCTTTCACAGGTAGCAAACAACTGCCTGTCTTGACAAAGAAAAACATGTGCGTTTCTTACTAAAGCTTTCGTGAAATTAATAAACTTTCAAAAGAATGCCATTTTCTTTCAAAGTAAAGCTTGTACTGAGAAAAGCAACACTGATCTGAGTTCTAACAGTGCTTTAACACGTAGCAAACAACTGCTTTCCTCTAGAAAGAAGCGCATGTGCGTTTCTTACTAAAGCTTTCGAGAAATTAATAAACTTTCAAAGAACGAGATTTTCTTTCAAAACAAAGCTTGTACTGAGAAAAGCAACACTGATCTCAGTTCTAACAGTGCTTTCACAGGTAGCAAACAACTGCCTGTCTTGACAAAGAAACGCATGTGCGTTTCTTACAAAAGCTTTCGTGAAATTTGTAAACTTTCAAAAGAATGCGATTTTCTTTCAAAGTAAAGCTTGTACTGAGAAAAGCAACACTGATCTCAGTTCTAACAGTGCTTTCACACGTAGCAAACAACTGCCTGTCTCTAGAAAGAAACGCATGTGCGTTTCTTACTAAAGCTCTCGTGAAATTAATAAACTTTCAAAAGAACGCGATTTTCTTTCAAAGTAAAGCTTGTACTGAGAAAAGCAACACTGATCTCAGTTCTAACAGTGATTTCACACGTAGCAAACAACTGCTTACCTCTAGAAAGAAACGCATCTGCGTTTCTTACTAAAGCTTTCGTGAAATTAATAAACTTTCAAAAGAACGCGATTTTCTTTCAAAGTAAAGCTTGTCCTGAGAAAAGCAACACTGATCTCAGTTCTTACAGTGCTTTCACACGTAGCAAACAACTGCTTTCCTCTAAAAGAAACGCATGTGCGTTTCTTACTAAAGCTTTCGTGAAATTAATAAACTTTCAAAAGAACGAGATTATCTTTCAAAGTAAAGCCTGCACTCAGAAAAGCAACACTGATCTCAGTTCTAACAGTGCTTTCACACGTAGCAACCAACTGCTTTACTTTACAAAGAAACGCATGTGCGTTTCTTACTAAAGCTTTCGAGAAATTAATAAACTCTCAAAGAACGAGATTATCTTTCAAAGTAAAGCTTGTACTGAGAACAGCAACACTGATCTCAGTTCTAACAGTGCTTTCACACGTAGCAAACAACTGCTTGTCTCTAGAAAGAAATGCATGTGCGTTTCTTACTAAAGCTTTCGAGAAATTAATAAACTTTCAAAAGAACGAGATTTTCTTTCAAAGTAAAGCCTGTACTGAGAAAAGCAACACTGATCTCAGTTCTAACAGTGCTTTCACACGTAGCAAACAACTGCTTTTTTCTAGAAATAAACGCATGTGCGTTTCTTACTAAAGCTTTCGTGAAATTAATAAACTTTCAAAAGAACGCGATTTTCTTTCAAAGTAAAGCTTGTACTGAGAAAAGCAACACTGATCTCAGTTCTAACAGTGCTTTCACAGGTAGCAAACAACTGCCTGTCTTGACAAAGAAAAACATGTGCGTTTCTTACTAAAGCTTTCGTGAAATTAATAAACTTTCAAAAGAATGCCATTTTCTTTCAAAGTAAAGCTTGTACTGAGAAAAGCAACACTGATCTGAGTTCTAACAGTGCTTTAACACGTAGCAAACAACTGCCTGTCTCTAGAAAGAAACGCATGTGCGTTTCTTACTAAAGCTTTCGAGAAATTAATAAACTTTCAAAGAACGAGATTTTCTTTCAAAACAAAGCTTGTACTGAGAAAAGCAACACTGATCTCAGTTCTAACAGTGCTTTCACAGGTAGCAAACAACTGCCTGTCTTGACAAAGAAACGCATGTGCGTTTCTTACAAAAGCTTTCGTGAAATTTGTAAACTTTCAAAAGAATGCGATTTTCTTTCAAAGTAAAGCTTGTACTGAGAAAAGCAACACTGATCTCAGTTCTAACAGTGCTTTCACACGTAGCAAACAACTGCCTGTCTCTAGAAAGAAACGCATGTGCGTTTCTTACTAAAGCTCTCGTGAAATTAATAAACTTTCAGAAGAACGCGATTTTCTTTCAAAGTAAAGCTTGTACTGAGAAAAGCAACACTGATCTCAGTTCTAACAGTGCTTCCACAGGTAGCAAACAACTGCTTGTCTTTACAAAGAAACGCATATGCATTTCTTACTAAAGCTTTCGTGAAATTAATAAACTTTCAAAAGAACGCGATTTTCTTTCAAAGTAAAGCTTGTACTGAGAAAAGAAACACTGATCTGAGTTCTAACAGTGCTTTCACACGTAGCAAACAACTGCCTGTCTTGACAAAGAAAAACATGTGCGTTTCTTACTAAAGCTTTCGTGATATTAATAAACTTTCAAAAGAATGCCATTTTCTTTCAATGTAAAGCTTGTACTGAGAAAAGCAACACTGATCTGAGTTCTAACAGTGCTTTAACACGTAGCAAACAACTGCTTGTCTCTGGAAAGAAACGCATGTGCGTTTCTTACTAAAGCTTTCGAGAAATTAATAAACTTTCAAAAGAACGAGATTTTCTCTCAAAGTAAAGCTTGTACTGAGAAAAGCAACATTGATCTCAGTTCTAACAGTGCTTTCACACGTAGCAAACAACTGCCTGTCTTGACAAAGAAACGCATGTGCGTTTCTTACTAAAGCTTTCGTGAAATTAATAAACTTTCAAAAGAACGCGATTATCTTTCAAAGTAAAGCTTGTACTGAGAAAAGCAACACTGATCTCAGTTCTAACAGTGATTTCACACGTAGCAAACAACTGCTTTCCTCTAGAAAGAAACGCATCTGCGTTTCTTACTAAAGCTTTCGTGAATTTAATAAACTTTCAAAAGAACGCGATTTTCTTTCAAAGTAAAGCTTGTACTGCGAAAAGCAACACTGATCTCAGTTCTAACAGTGCTTTTACACGTAGCAAACAACTGCTTGTCTCTAGAAAGAAACGCATGTGCGTTTCTTACTAAAGCTTTCGAGAAATTAATAAACTTTCAAAAGAACGAGATTTTCTTTCAAAGTAAAGCTTGTACTGAGAAAAGCAACACTGATCTCAGTTCTAACAGTCCTTTCACACCTAGCAAACAACTGCTTTCCTCTAGAAAGAAACGCATGTGCGTTTCTTACTAAAGCTTTCGTGAAATTAATAAACTTTCAAAAGAACGCGATTTTCTTTCAAAGTAAAGCTTGTACTGAGAAAAGCAACACTGATCTCAGTTCTAACAGTGCTTTCACACGTAGCAACCAACTGCTTTACTTTACAAAGAAACGCATGTGCGTTTCTTACTAAAGCTTTCGAGAAATTAATAAACTCTCAAAGAACGAGATTATCTTTCAAAGTAAAGCTTGTACTGAGAACAGCAACACTGATCTCAGTTCTAACAGTGCTTTCACACGTAGCAAACAACTGCTTGTCTCTAGAAAGAAATGCATGTGCGTTTCTTACTAAAGCTTTCGAGAAATTAATAAACTTTCAAAAGAACGAGATTTTCTTTCAAAGTAAAGCCTGTACTGAGAAAAGCAACACTGATCTCAGTTCTAACAGTGCTTTCACACGTAGCAAACAACTGCTTTTTTCTAGAAATAAACGCATGTGCGTTTCTTACTAAAGCTTTCGTGAAATTAATAAACTTTCAAAAGAACGCGATTTTCTTTCAAAGTAAAGCTTGTACTGAGAAAAGCAACACTGATCTCAGTTCTAACAGTGCTTTCACAGGTAGCAAACAACTGCCTGTCTTGACAAAGAAAAACATGTGCGTTTCTTACTAAAGCTTTCGTGAAATTAATAAACTTTCAAAAGAATGCCATTTTCTTTCAAAGTAAAGCTTGTACTGAGAAAAGCAACACTGATCTGAGTTCTAACAGTGCTTTAACACGTAGCAAACAACTGCTTTCCTCTAGAAAGAAGCGCATGTGCGTTTCTTACTAAAGCTTTCGAGAAATTAATAAACTTTCAAAGAACGAGATTTTCTTTCAAAACAAAGCTTGTACTGAGAAAAGCAACACTGATCTCAGTTCTAACAGTGCTTTCACAGGTAGCAAACAACTGCCTGTCTTGACAAAGAAACGCATGTGCGTTTCTTACAAAAGCTTTCGTGAAATTTGTAAACTTTCAAAAGAATGCGATTTTCTTTCAAAGTAAAGCTTGTACTGAGAAAAGCAACACTGATCTCAGTTCTAACAGTGCTTTCACACGTAGCAAACAACTGCCTGTCTCTAGAAAGAAACGCATGTGCGTTTCTTACTAAAGCTCTCGTGAAATTAATAAACTTTCAAAAGAACGCGATTTTCTTTCAAAGTAAAGCTTGTACTCAGAAAAGCAACACTGATCTCAGTTCTAACAGTGCTTTCACACGTAGCAAACAACTGCTTTCCTCTAGAAAGAAACGCATGTGCGTTTCTTACTAAAGCTTTCGTGAAATTAATAAACTTTCAAAAGAACGCGATTTTCTTTCAAAGTAAAGCTTGTACTCAGAAAAGCAACACTGATCTCAGTTCTAACAGTGCTTTCACACGTAGCAAACAACTGCTTGTCTCTAGAAAGAAAAGCATGTGCGTTTCTTACTAAAGCTTTCGAGAAATTAATAAACTTTCAAAAGAACGCGATTTTCTTTCAAAGTAAAGCTTGTACTGAGAAAAGCAACACTGATCTCAGTTCTAACAGTGCTTTCACACGTAGCAAACAACTGCCTGTCTTGAAAAAGAAAAACATGTGCGTTCTTACTAAAGCTTTCGTGAAATTAATAAACTTTCAAAAGAATGCCATTTTCTTTCAAAGTAAAGCTTGTACTGAGAAAAGCAACACTGATCTCAGTTCTAACAGTGCTTCCACAGGTAGCAAACAACTGCTTGTCTTTACAAAGAAACGCATATGCATTTCTTACTAAAGCTTTCGTGAAATTAATAAACTTTCAAAAGAACGCGATTTTCTTTCAAAGTAAAGCTTGTACTGAGAAAAGAAACACTGATCTGAGTTCTAACAGTGCTTTCACACGTAGCAAACAACTGCCTGTCTTGACAAAGAAAAACATGTGCGTTTCTTACTAAAGCTTTCGTGAAATTAATAAACTTTCAAAAGAATGCCACTTTCTTTCAAAGTAAAGGTTGTACTGAGAAAAGCAACCCTGATCTCTGTTCTAACAGTGCTTTCACACGTAGCAAACAACTGCTTGTCTCTAGAAAGAAACGCATGTGCGTTTCTTACTAAAGCTTTCGAGAAATTAATAAACTTTCAAATGAACGAGATTTTCTTTCAAAGTAAAGCTTGTACTGAGAAAAGCAACACTGATCTCAGTTCTAACAGTGCTTTCACACGTAGCAAACAACTGCATGTCTTGACAAAGAAACGCATGTGCGTTTCTTACTAAAGCTTTCGTGAAATTAATAAACTTTCAAAAGAACGCGATTATCTTTCAAAGTAAAGCTTGTACTGAGAAAAGCAACACTGATCTCAGTTCTAACAGTGCTTTCACACGTAGCAAACAACTGCATGTCTTGACAAAGAAACGCATGTGCGTTTCTTACTAAAGCTCTCGTGAAATTAATAAACTTTCAAAAGAATGCGATTTTCTTTCAAAGTAAAGCTTGAACTGAGAAAAGCAACACTGATCTCAGTTCTAACAGTGCTTTCACAAGTAGCAAACAACTGCCTGTATTGACAAAGAAACGCATGAGCGTTTCTTACTAAAGCTTTCGTGAAATTAATAAACTTTCAAAAGAACGCGATTATCTTTCAAAGTAAAGCTTGTACTGAGAAAAGCAACACTGATCTCAGTTCTAACAGTGATTTCACACGTAGCAAACAACTGCTTTCCTCTAGAAAGAAACGCATCTGCGTTTCTTACTAAAGCTTTCGTGAAATTAATAAACTTTCAAAAGAACGCGATTTTCTTTCAAAGTAAAGCTTGTACTGAGAAAATCAACACTGATCTCAGTTCTAACAGTCCTTTCACACCTAGGAAACAACTGCTTTCCTCTAGAAAGAAACGCATGTGCGTTTCTTACTAAAGCATTCGTGAAATTAATAAACTTTCAAAAGAACGCGATTTTCTTTCAAAGTAAAGCTTGTACTGAGAAAAGCAACACTGATCTCAGTTCTAACAGTGCTTTCACACGTAGCAAAAAACTTCTTTACTTTACAAAGAAATGCATGTGCGTTTCTTACTAAAGCTTTCGAGAAATTAATAAACTTTCAAAGAACGAGATTTTCTTTCAAAACAAAGCTTGTACTGAGAAAAGCAACACTGATCTCAGTTCTAACAGTGCTTTCACAGGTAGCAAACAACTGCCTGTCTTGACAAAGAAACGCATGTGCGTTTCTTACAAAAGCTTTCGTGAAATTTGTAAACTTTCAAAAGAACGCGATTATCTTTCAAAGTAAAGCTTGTACTGAGAAAAGCAACACTGATCTCAGTTCTAACAGTGATTTCACACGTAGCAAACAACTGCTTTCCTCTAGAAAGAAACGCATCTGCGTTTCTTACTAAAGCTTTCGTGAATTTAATAAACTTTCAAAAGAACGCGATTTTCTTTCAAAGTAAAGCTTGTACTGCGAAAAGCAACACTGATCTCAGTTCTAACAGTGCTTTTACACGTAGCAAACAACTGCTTGTCTCTAGAAAGAAACGCATGTGCGTTTCTTACTAAAGCTTTCGAGAAATTAATAAACTTTCAAAAGAACGCGATTTTCTTTCAAAGTAAAGCTTGTACTGAGAAAAGCAACACTGATCTCAGTTCTAACAGTCCTTTCACACCTAGCAAACAACTGCTTTCCTCTAGAAAGAAACGCATGTGCGTTTCTTACTAAAGCTTTCGTGAAATTAATAAACTTTCAAAAGAACGCGATTTTCGTTCAAAGTAAAGCTTGTACTGAGAAAAGCAACACTGATCTCAGTTCTAACAGTGCTTTCACACGCAGCAAACAACTGCCTGTCTTGACAAATAAACGCATGTGCGTTTCTTACTAAAGCTTTCGTGAAATTAATAAACTTTCAAAACAACGCGATTATCTTTCAAAGTAAAGCTTGTACGGAGAAAAGCAACACTGATCTCAGTTCTAACAGTGCTTTCACATGTAGCAAACAACTGCTTGTCTTTACAAAGAAACGCATGTGCGTTTCCTACTAAAGCTTTCGAGAAATTAATAAACTTTCAAAAGAACGCGATTTTCTTTCAAAGTAAAGCTTGTACTGAGAAAAGCAACACTGATCTCAGTTCTAACAGTGCTTTCACACGTTGCAAAAAACTGCTTTACTTTACAAAGAAACGCATGTGCGTTTCTTACTAAACCTTTCGTGAAATTAATAAACTTTCAAAAGAACGCGATTATCTTTCAAAGTAAAGCTTGTACTGAGAAAAGCAACACTGATCTCAGTTCTAACAGTGCTTTCACAGGTATCAAACAACTGCCTGTCTTGACAAAGAAACGCATGTGCGTTTCTTACTAAAGCTTTCGAGAAATTAATAAACTTTCAAAAGAACGCGATTTTCTTTCAAAGTAAAGCTTGTACTGAGAAAAGCAACACTGATCTCAGTTCTAACAATGCTTCCACAGGTAGCAAACAACTGCTTGTCTTTACAAAGAAACGCATATGCATTTCTTACTAAAGCTTTCGTGAAATTAATAAACTTTCAAAAGAACGCGATTTTCTTTCAAAGTAAAGCTTGTACTGAGAAAAGAAACACTGATCTGAGTTCTAACAGTGCTTTCACACGTAGCAAACAACTGCCTGTCTTGACAAAGAAAAACATGTGCGTTTCTTACTAAAGCTTTCGTGAAATTAATAAACTTTCAAAAGAATGCCACTTTCTTTCAAAGTAAAGGTTGTACTGAGAAAAGCAACCCTGATCTCTGTTCTAACAGTGCTTTCACACGTAGCAAACAACTGCTTGTCTCTAGAAAGAAACGCATGTGCGTTTCTTACTAAAGCTTTCGAGAAATTAATAAACTTTCAAAAGAACGAGATTTTCTTTCAAAGTAAAGCTTGTACTGAGAAAAGCAACACTGATCTCAGTTCTAACAGTGCTTTCACACGTAGCAAACAACTGCATGTCTTGACAAAGAAACGCATGTGCGTTTCTTACTAAAGCTTTCGTGAAATTAATAAACTTTCAAAAGAACGCGATTATCTTTCAAAGTAAAGCTTGTACTGAGAAAAGCAACACTGATCTCAGTTCTAACAGTGCTTTCACACGTAGCAAACAACTGCATGTCTTGACAAAGAAACGCATGTGCGTTTCTTACTAAAGCTCTCGTGAAATTAATAAACTTTCAAAAGAACGCGATTTTCTTTCAAAGTAAAGCTTGAACTGAGAAAAGCAACACTGATCTCAGTTCTAACAGTGCTTTCACAAGTAGCAAACAACTGCCTGTATTGACAAAGAAACGCATGAGCGTTTCTTACTAAAGCTTTCGTGAAATTAATAAACTTTCAAAAGAACGCGATTATCTTTCAAAGTAAAGCTTGTACTGAGAAAAGCAACACTGATCTCAGTTCTAACAGTGATTTCACACGTAGCAAACAACTGCTTTCCTCTAGAAAGAAACGCATCTGCGTTTCTTACTAAAGCTTTCGTGAAATTAATAAACTTTCAAAAGAACGCGATTTTCTTTCAAAGTAAAGCTTGTACTGAGAAAAGCAACACTGATCTCAGTTCTAACAGTCCTTTCACACCTAGGAAACAACTGCTTTCCTCTAGAAAGAAACGCATGTGCGTTTCTTACTAAAGCATTCGTGAAATTAATAAACTTTCAAAAGAACGCGATTTTCTTTCAAAGTAAAGCTTGTACTGAGAAAACAACACTGATCTCAGTTCTAACAGTGCTTTCACACGTAGCAAAAAACTTCTTTACTTTACAAAGAAATGCATGTGCGTTTCTTACTAAAGCTTTCGAGAAATTAATAAACTTTCAAAGAACGAGATTTTCTTTCAAAACAAAGCTTGTACTGAGAAAAGCAACACTGATCTCAGTTCTAACAGTGCTTTCACAGGTAGCAAACAACTGCCTGTCTTGACAAAGAAACGCATGTGCGTTTCTTACAAAAGCTTTCGTGAAATTTGTAAACTTTCAAAAGAACGCGATTATCTTTCAAAGTAAAGCTTGTACTGAGAAAAGCAACACTGATCTCAGTTCTAACAGTGATTTCACACGTAGCAAACAACTGCTTTCCTCTAGAAAGAAACGCATCTGCGTTTCTTACTAAAGCTTTCGTGAATTTAATAAACTTTCAAAAGAACGCGATTTTCTTTCAAAGTAAAGCTTGTACTGCGAAAAGCAACACTGATCTCAGTTCTAACAGTGCTTTTACACGTAGCAAACAACTGCTTGTCTCTAGAAAGAAACGCATGTGCGTTTCTTACTAAAGCTTTCGAGAAATTAATAAACTTTCAAAAGAACGCGATTTTCTTTCAAAGTAAAGCTTGTACTGAGAAAAGCAACACTGATCTCAGTTCTAACAGTCCTTTCACACCTAGCAAACAACTGCTTTCCTCTAGAAAGAAACGCATGTGCGTTTCTTACTAAAGCTTTCGTGAAATTAATAAACTTTCAAAAGAACGCGATTTTCGTTCAAAGTAAAGCTTGTACTGAGAAAAGCAACACTGATCTCAGTTCTAACAGTGCTTTCACACGCAGCAAACAACTGCCTGTCTTGACAAATAAACGCATGTGCGTTTCTTACTAAAGCTTTCGTGAAATTAATAAACTTTCAAAACAACGCGATTATCTTTCAAAGTAAAGCTTGTACGGAGAAAAGCAACACTGATCTCAGTTCTAACAGTGCTTTCACATGTAGCAAACAACTGCTTGTCTTTACAAAGAAACGCATGTGCGTTTCCTACTAAAGCTTTCGAGAAATTAATAAACTTTCAAAAGAACGCGATTTTCTTTCAAAGTAAAGCTTGTACTGAGAAAAGCAACACTGATCTCACTTCTAACAGTGCTTTCATACGTTGCAAAAAACTGCTTTACTTTACAAAGAAACGCATGTGCGTTTCTTACTAAAGCTTTCGTGAAATTAATAAACTCAAAAGAACGCGATTATCTTTCAAAGTAAAGCTTGTACTGAGAAAAGCAACACTGATCTCAGTTCTAACAGTGCTTTCACAGGTATCAAACAACTGCCTGTCTTGACAAAGAAACGCATGTGCGTTTCTTACTAAAGCTTTCGAGAAATTAATAAACTTTCAAAAGAACGCGATTTTCTTTCAAAGTAAAGCTTGTACTGAGAAAAGCAACACTGATCTCAGTTCTAACAGTGCTTCCACAGGTAGCAAACAACTGCTTGTCTTTACAAAGAAACGCATATGCATTTCTTACTAAAGCTTTCGTGAAATTAATAAACTTTCAAAAGAACGCGATTTTCTTTCAAAGTAAAGCTTGTACTGAGAAAAGAAACACTGATCTGAGTTCTTACAGTGCTTTCACACGTAGCAAACAACTGCCTGTCTTGACAAAGAAAAACATGTGCGTTTCTTACTAAAGCTTTCGTGAAATTAATAAACTTTCAAAAGAATGCCACTTTCTTTCAAAGTAAAGGTTGTACTGAGAAAAGCAACCCTGATCTCTGTTCTAACAGTGCTTTCACACGTAGCAAACAACTGCTTGTCTCTAGAAAGAAACGCATGTGCGTTTCTTACTAAAGCTTTCGAGAAATTAATAAACTTTCAAAAGAACGAGATTTTCTTTCAAAGTAAAGCTTGTACTGAGAAAAGCAACACTGATCTCAGTTCTAACAGTGCTTTCACACGTAGCAAACAACTGCATGTCTTGACAAAGAAACGCATGTGCGTTTCTTACTAAAGCTTTCGTGAAATTAATAAACTTTCAAAAGAACGCGATTATCTTTCAAAGTAAAGCTTGTACTGAGAAAAGCAACACTGATCTCAGTTCTAACAGTGCTTTCACACGTAGCAAACAACTGCATGTCTTGACAAAGAAACGCATGTGCGTTTCTTACTAAAGCTCTCGTGAAATTAATAAACTTTCAAAAGAACGCGATTTTCTTTCAAAGTAAAGCTTGAACTGAGAAAAGCAACACTGATCTCAGTTCTAACAGTGCTTTCACAAGTAGCAAACAACTGCCTGTATTGACAAAGAAACGCATGTGCGTTTCTTACTAAAGCTTTCGTGAAATTAATAAACTTTCAAAAGAACGCGATTATCTTTCAAAGTAAAGCTTGTACTGAGAAAAGCAACACTGATCTCAGTTCTAACAGTGATTTCACACGTAGCAAACAACTGCTTTCCTCTAGAAAGAAACGCATCTGCGTTTCTTACTAAAGCTTTCGTGAAATTAATAAACTTTCAAAAGAACGCGATTTTCTTTCAAAGTAAAGCTTGTACTGAGAAAAGCAACACTGATCTCAGTTCTAACAGTCCTTTCACACCTAGGAAACAACTGCTTTCCTCTAGAAAGAAACGCATGTGCGTTTCTTACTAAAGCATTCGTGAAATTAATAAACTTTCAAAAGAACGCGATTTTCTTTCAAAGTAAAGCTTGTACTGAGAAAAGCAACACTGATCTCAGTTCTAACAGTGCTTTCACACGTAGCAAAAAACTTCTTTACTTTACAAAGAAATGCATGTGCGTTTCTTACTAAAGCTTTCGTGAAATTAATAAACTTTCAAAAGAACGCGATTATCTTTCAAAGTAAAGCTTGTACTGAGAAAAGCAACACTGATCTCAGTTCTAACAGTGCTTTCACAGGTAGCAAACAACTGCCTATCTTGACAAAGAAACGCATGTGCGTTTCTTACTAAAGCTTTCGTGAAATTAATAAACTTTCAAAAGAACGCGATTTTCTTTCAAAGTAAAGCTTGTACTGAGAAAAGCAACACTGATCTCAGTTCTAACAGTGCTTTCACACGTAGGAAACAACTGCTTGTCTCTAGAAAGAAGCGCATGTGCGTTTCTTACTAAAGCTTTCGAGAAATTAATAAACTTTCAAAGAACGAGATTTTCTTTCAAAACAAAGCTTGTACTGAGAAAAGCAACACTGATCTCAGTTCTAACAGTGCTTTCACAGGTAGCAAACAACTGCCTGTCTTGACAAAGAAACGCATGTGCGTTTCTTACAAAAGCTTTCGTGAAATTTGTAAACTTTCAAAAGAATGCGATTTTCTTTCAAAGTAAAGCTTGTACTGAGAAAAGCAACACTGATCTCAGTTCTAACAGTGCTTTCACACGTAGCAAACAACTGCCTGTCTCTAGAAAGAAACGCATGTGCGTTTCTTACTAAAGCTCTCGTGAAATTAATAAACTTTCAGAAGAACGCGATTTTCTTTCAAAGTAAAGCTTGTACTGAGAAAAGCAACACTGATCTCAGTTCTAACAGTGCTTTCACAGGTAGCAAACAACTGCCTGTCTTGACAAAGAAACGCATGTGCGTTTCTTACAAAAGCTTTCGTGAAATTTGTAAACTTTCAAAAGAACGCGATTATCTTTCAAAGTAAAGCTTGTACTGAGAAAAGCAACACTGATCTCAGTTCTAACAGTGATTTCACACGTAGCAAACAACTGCTTTCCTCTAGAAAGAAACGCATCTGCGTTTCTTACTAAAGCTTTCGTGAATTTAATAAACTTTCAAAAGAACGCGATTTTCTTTCAAAGTAAAGCTTGTACTGCGAAAAGCAACACTGATCTCAGTTCTAACAGTGCTTTTACACGTAGCAAACAACTGCTTGTCTCTAGAAAGAAACGCATGTGCGTTTCTTACTAAAGCTTTCGAGAAATTAATAAACTTTCAAAAGAACGCGATTTTCTTTCAAAGTAAAGCTTGTACTGAGAAAAGCAACACTGATCTCAGTTCTAACAGTCCTTTCACACATAGCAAACAACTGCTTTCCTCTAGAAAGAAACGCATGTGCGTTTCTTACTAAAGCTTTCGTGAAATTAATAAACTTTCAAAAGAACGCGATTTTCGTTCAAAGTAAAGCTTGTACTGAGAAAAGCAACACTGATCTCAGTTCTAACAGTGCTTTCACACGCAGCAAACAACTGCCTGTCTTGACAAACGCATGTGCGTTTCTTACTAAAGCTTTCGTGAAATTAATAAACTTTCAAAACAACGCGATTATCTTTCAAAGTAAAGCTTGTACGGAGAAAAGCAACACTGATCTCAGTTCTAACAGTGCTTTCACATGTAGCAAACAACTGCTTGTCTTTACAAAGAAACGCATGTGCGTTTCCTACTAAAGCTTTCGAGAAATTAATAAACTTTCAAAAGAACGCGATTTTCTTTCAAAGTAAAGCTTGTACTGAGAAAAGCAACACTGATCTCAGTTCTAACAGTGCTTTCACACGTTGCAAAAAACTGCTTTACTTTACAAAGAAACGCATGTGCGTTTCTTACTAAAGCTTTCGTGAAATTAATAAACTTTCAAAAGAACGCGATTATCTTTCAAAGTAAAGCTTGTACTGAGAAAAGCAACACTGATCTCAGTTCTAACAGTGCTTTCACAGGTATCAAACAACTGCCTGTCTTGACAAAGAAACGCATGTGCGTTTCTTACTAAAGCTTTCGAGAAATTAATAAACTTTCAAAAGAACGCGATTTTCTTTCAAAGTAAAGCTTGTACTGAGAAAAGCAACACTGATCTCAGTTCTAACAGTGCTTCCACAGGTAGCAAACAACTGCTTGTCTTTACAAAGAAACGCATATGCATTTCTTACTAAAGCTTTCGTGAAATTAATAAACTTTCAAAAGAACGCGATTTTCTTTCAAAGTAAAGCTTGTACTGAGAAAAGAAACACTGATCTGAGTTCTAACAGTGCTTTCACACGTAGCAAACAACTGCCTGTCTTGACAAAGAAAAACATGTGCGTTTCTTACTAAAGCTTTCGTGAAATTAATAAACTTTCAAAAGAATGCCACTTTCTTTCAAAGTAAAGGTTGTACTGAGAAAAGCAACCCTGATCTCTGTTCTAACAGTGCTTTCACACGTAGCAAACAACTGCTTGTCTCTAGAAAGAAACGCATGTGCGTTTCTTACTAAAGCTTTCGAGAAATTAATAAACTTTCAAAAGAACGAGATTTTCTTTCAAAGTAAAGCTTGTACTGAGAAAAGCAACACTGATCTCAGTTCTAACAGTGCTTTCACACGTAGCAAACAACTGCATGTCTTGACAAAGAAACGCATGTGCGTTTCTTACTAAAGCTTTCGTGAAATTAATAAACTTTCAAAAGAACGCGATTATCTTTCAAAGTAAAGCTTGTACTGAGAAAAGCAACACTGATCTCAGTTCTAACAGTGCTTTCACACGTAGCAAACAACTGCATGTCTTGACAAAGAAACGCATGTGCGTTTCTTACTAAAGCTCTCGTGAAATTAATAAACTTTCAAAAGAACGCGATTTTCTTTCAAAGTAAAGCTTGAACTGAGAAAAGCAACACTGATCTCAGTTCTAACAGTGCTTTCACAAGTAGCAAACAACTGCCTGTATTGACAAAGAAACGCATGAGCGTTTCTTACTAAAGCTTTCGTGAAATTAATAAACTTTCAAAAGAACGCGATTATCTTTCAAAGTAAAGCTTGTACTGAGAAAAGCAACACTGATCTCAGTTCTAACAGTGATTTCACACGTAGCAAACAACTGCTTTCCTCTAGAAAGAAACGCATCTGCGTTTCTTACTAAAGCTTTCGTGAAATTAATAAACTTTCAAAAGAACGCGATTTTCTTTCAAAGTAAAGCTTGTACTGAGAAAAGCAACACTGATCTCAGTTCTAACAGTCCTTTCACACCTAGGAAACAACTGCTTTCCTCTAGAAAGAAACGCATGTGCGTTTCTTACTAAAGCATTCGTGAAATTAATAAACTTTCAAAAGAACGCGATTTTCTTTCAAAGTAAAGCTTGTACTGAGAAAAGCAACACTGATCTCAGTTCTAACAGTGCTTTCACACGTAGCAAAAAACTTCTTTACTTTACAAAGAAATGCATGTGCGTTTCTTACTAAAGCTTTCGTGAAATTAATAAACTTTCAAAAGAACGCGATTATCTTTCAAAGTAAAGCTTGTACTGAGAAAAGCAACACTGATCTCAGTTCTAACAGTGCTTTCACAGGTAGCAAACAACTGCCTATCTTGACAAAGAAACGCATGTGCGTTTCTTACTAAAGCTTTCGTGAAATTAATAAACTTTCAAAAGAACGCGATTTTCTTTCAAAGTAAAGCTTGTACTGAGAAAAGCAACACTGATCTCAGTTCTAACAGTGCTTTCACACGTAGGAAACAACTGCTTGTCTCTAGAAAGAAGCGCATGTGCGTTTCTTACTAAAGCTTTCGAGAAATTAATAAACTTTCAAAGAACGAGATTTTCTTTCAAAACAAAGCTTGTACTGAGAAAAGCAACACTGATCTCAGTTCTAACAGTGCTTTCACAGGTAGCAAACAACTGCCTGTCTTGACAAAGAAACGCATGTGCGTTTCTTACAAAAGCTTTCGTGAAATTTGTAAACTTTCAAAAGAATGCGATTTTCTTTCAAAGTAAAGCTTGTACTGAGAAAAGCAACACTGATCTCAGTTCTAACAGTGCTTTCACACGCAGCAAACAACTGCCTGTCTCTAGAAAGAAACGCATGTGCGTTTCTTACTAAAGCTCTCGTGAAATTAATAAACTTTCAGAAGAACGCGATTTTCTTTCAAAGTAAAGCTTGTACTGAGAAAAGCAACACTGATCTCAGTTCTAACAGTGCTTCCACAGGTAGCAAACAACTGCTTGTCTTTACAAAGAAACGCATATGCATTTCTTACTAAAGCTTTCGTGAAATTAATAAACTTTCAAAAGAACGCGATTTTCTTTCAAAGTAAAGCTTGTACTGAGAAAAGAAACACTGATCTGAGTTCTAACAGTGCTTTCACACGTAGCAAACAACTGCCTGTCTTGACAAAGAAAAACATGTGCGTTTCTTACTAAAGCTTTCGTGAAATTAATAAACTTTCAAAAGAATGCCATTTTCTTTCAATGTAAAGCTTGTACTGAGAAAAGCAACACTGATCTGAGTTCTAACAGTGCTTTAACACGTAGCAAACATCTGCTTGTCTCTAGAAAGAAACGCATGTGCGTTTCTTACTAAAGCTTTCGAGAAATTAATAAACTTTCAAAAGAACGAGATTTTCTCTCAAAGTAAAGCTTGTACTGAGAAAAGCAACATTGATCTCAGTTCTAACAGTGCTTTCACACGTAGCAAACAACTGCCTGTCTTGACAAAGAAACGCATGTGCGTTTCTTACTAAAGCTTTCGTGAAATTAATAAACTTTCAAAAGAACGCGATTATCTTTCAAAGTAAAGCTTGTACTGAGAAAAGCAACACTGATCTCAGTTCTAACAGTGATTTCACACGTAGCAAACAACTGCTTTCCTCTAGAAAGAAACGCATCTGCGTTTCTTACTAAAGCTTTCGTGAATTTAATAAACTTTCAAAAGAACGCGATTTTCTTTCAAAGTAAAGCTTGTACTGCGAAAAGCAACACTGATCTCAGTTCTAACAGTGCTTTTACACGTAGCAAACAACTGCTTGTCTCTATAAAGAAACGCATGTGCGTTTCTTACTAAAGCTTTCGAGAAATTAATAAACTTTCAAAAGAACGCGATTTTCTTTCAAAGTAAAGCTTGTACTGAGAAAACAACACTGATCTCAGTTCTAACAGTCCTTTCACACCTAGCAAACAACTGCTTTCCTCTAGAAAGAAACGCATGTGCGTTTCTTACTAAAGCTTTCGTGAAATTAATAAACTTTCAAAAGAACGCGATTTTCGTTCAAAGTAAAGCTTGTACTGAGAAAAGCAACACTGATCTCAGTTCTAACAGTGCTTTCACACGCAGCAAACAACTGCCTGTCTTGACAAATAAACGCATGTGCGTTTCTTACTAAAGCTTTCGTGAAATTAATAAACTTTCAAAACAACGCGATTATCTTTCAAAGTAAAGCTTGTACGGAGAAAAGCAACACTGATCTCAGTTCTAACAGTGCTTTCACAGGTAGCAAACAACTGCTTGTCTTTACAAAGAAACGCATGTGCGTTTCCTACTAAAGCTTTCGAGAAATTAATAAACTTTCAAAAGAACGCGATTTTCTTTCAAAGTAAAGCTTGTACTGATAAAAGCAACACTGATCTCAGTTCTAACAGTGCTTTCACACGTTGCAAAAAACTGCTTTACTTTACAAAGAAACGCATGTGCGTTTCTTACTAAAGCTTTCGTGAAATTAATAAACTTTCAAAAGAACGCGATTATCTTTCAAAGTAAAGCTTGTACTGAGAAAAGCAACACTGATCTCAGTTCTAACATTGCTTTCACAGGTATCAAACAACTGCCTGTCTTGACAAAGAAACGCATGTGCGTTTCTTACTAAAGCTTTCGAGAAATTAATAAACTTTCAAAAGAACGCGATTTTCTTTCAAAGTAAAGCTTGTACTGAGAAAAGCAACACTGATCTCAGTTCTAACAGTGCTTCCACAGGTAGCAAACAACTGCTTGTCTTTACAAAGAAACGCATATGCATTTCTTACTAAAGCTTTCGTGAAATTAATAAACTTTCAAAAGAACGCGATTTTCTTTCAAAGTAAAGCTTGTACTGAGAAAAGAAACACTGATCTGAGTTCTAACAGTGCTTTCACACGTAGCAAACAACTGCCTGTCTTGACAAAGAAAAACATGTGCGTTTCTTACTAAAGCTTTCGTGAAATTAATAAACTTTCAAAAGAATGCCACTTTCTTTCAAAGTAAAGCTTGTACTGAGAAAAGCAACCCTGATCTGTGTTCTAACAGTGCTTTCACACGTAGCAAACAACTGCTTGTCTCTAGAAAGAAACGCATGTGCGTTTCTTACTAAAGCTTTCGAGAAATTAATAAACTTTCAAAAGAACGAGATTTTCTTTCAAAGTAAAGCTTGTACTGAGAAAAGCAACACTGATCTCAGTTCTAACAGTGCTTTCACACGTAGCAAACAACTGCATGTCTTGACAAAGAAACGCATGTGCGTTTCTTACTAAAGCTTTCGTGAAATTAATAAACTTTCAAAAGAACGCGATTATCTTTCAAAGTAAAGCTTGTACTGAGAAAAGCAACACTGATCTCAGTTCTAACAGTGCTTTCACACGTAGCAAAAAACTTCTTTACTTTACAAAGAAATGCATGTGCGTTTCTTACTAAAGCTTTCGTGAAATTAATAAACTTTCAAAAGAACGCGATTATCTTTCAAAGTAAAGCTTGTACTGAGAAAAGCAACACTGATCTCAGTTCTAACAGTGCTTTCACAGGTAGCAAACAACTGCCTATCTTGACAAAGAAACGCATGTGCGTTTCTTACTAAAGCTTTCGTGAAATTAATAAACTTTCAAAAGAACGCGATTTTCTTTCAAAGTAAAGCTTGTACTGAGAAAAGCAACACTGATCTCAGTTCTAACAGTGCTTTCACACGTAGGAAACAACTGCTTGTCTCTAGAAAGAAGCGCATGTGCGTTTCTTACTAAAGCTTTCGAGAAATTAATAAACTTTCAAAGAACGAGATTTTCTTTCAAAACAAAGCTTGTACTGAGAAAAGCAACACTGATCTCAGTTCTAACAGTGCTTTCACAGGTAGCAAACAACTGCCTGTCTTGACAAAGAAACGCATGTGCGTTTCTTACAAAAGCTTTCGTGAAATTTGTAAACTTTCAAAAGAATGCGATTTTCTTTCAAAGTAAAGCTTGTACTGAGAAAAGCAACACTGATCTCAGTTCTAACAGTGCTTTCACACGTAGCAAACAACTGCCTGTCTCTAGAAAGAAACGCATGTGCGTTTCTTACTAAAGCTCTCGTGAAATTAATAAACTTTCAGAAGAACGCGATTTTCTTTCAAAGTAAAGCTTGTACTGAGAAAAGCAACACTGATCTCAGTTCTAACAGTGCTTCCACAGGTAGCAAACAACTGCTTGTCTTTACAAAGAAACGCATATGCATTTCTTACTAAAGCTTTCGTGAAATTAATAAACTTTCAAAAGAACGCGATTTTCTTTCAAAGTAAAGCTTGTACTGAGAAAAGAAACACTGATCTGAGTTCTAACAGTGCTTTCACACGTAGCAAACAACTGCCTGTCTTGACAAAGAAACGCATGTGCGTTTCTTACTAAAGCTTTCGTGAAATTAATAAACTTTCAAAAGAACGCGATTATCTTTCAAAGTAAAGCTTGTACTGAGAAAAGCAACACTGATCTCAGTTCTAACAGTGATTTCACACGTAGCAAACAACTGCTTTCCTCTAGAAAGAAACGCATCTGCGTTTCTTACTAAAGCTTTCGTGAAATTAATAAACTTTCAAAAGAACGAGATTTTCTTTCAAAGTAAAGCTTGTACTGCGAAAAGCAACACTGATCTCAGTTCTAACAGTGCTTTTACACGTAGCAAACAACTGCTTGTCTCTAGAAAGAAACGCATGTGCGTTTCTTACTAAAGCTTTCGAGAAATTAATAAACTTTCAAAAGAACGCGATTTTCTTTCAAAGTAAAGCTTGTACTGAGAAAAGCAACACTGATCTCAGTTCTAACAGTGCTTTCACACGCAGCAAACAACTGCCTGTCTTGACAAATAAACGCATGTGCGTTTCTTACTAAAGCTTTCGTGAAATTAATAAACTTTCAAAACAACGCGATTATCTTTCAAAGTAAAGCTTGTACGGAGAAAAGCAACACTGATCTCAGTTCTAACAGTGCTTTCACACGTAGCAAACAACTGCTTGTCTTTACAAAGAAACGCATGTGCGTTTCCTACTAAAGCTTTCGTGAAATTAATAAACTTTCAAAAGAACGCGATTTTCTTTCAAAGTAAAGCTTGTACTGAGAAAAGCAACACTGATCTCAGTTCTAACAGTGCTTTCACACGTTGCAAAAAACTGCTTTACTTTACAAAGATACGCATGTGCGTTTCTTACTAAAGCTTTCGTGAAATTAATAAACTTTCAAAAGAACGCGATTATCTTTCAAAGTAAAGCTTGTACTGAGAAAAGCAACACTGATCTCAGTTCTAACAGTGCTTTCACAGGTATCAAACAACTGCCTGTCTTGACAAAGAAACGTATGTGCGTTTCTTACTAAAGCTTTCGAGAAATTAATAAACTTTCAAAAGAACGCGATTTTCTTTCAAAGTAAAGCTTGTACTGAGAAAAGCAACACTGATCTCAGTTCTAACAGTGCTTCCACAGGTAGCAAACAACTGCTTGTCTTTACAAAGAAACGCATATGCATTTCTTACTAAAGCTTTCGTGAAATTAATAAACTTTCAAAAGAACGCGATTTTCTTTCAAAGTAAAGCTTGTACTGAGAAAAGAAACACTGATCTGAGTTCTAACAGTGCTTTCACACGTAGCAAACAACTGCCTGTCTTGACAAAGAAAAACATGTGCGTTTCTTACTAAAGCTTTCGTGAAATTAATAAACTTTCAAAAGAATGCCATTTTCTTTCAAAGTAAAGCTTGTACTGAGAAAAGCAACACTGATCTGTGTTCTAACAGTGCTTTCACACGTAGCAAACAACTGCTTGTCTCTAGAAAGAAACGCATGTGCGTTTCTTACTAAAGCTTTCGAGAAATTAATAAACTTTCAAAAGAACGAGATTTTCTTTCAAAGTAAAGCTTGTACTGAGAAAAGCAACACTGATCTCAGTTCTAACAGTGCTTTCACACGTAGCAAACAACTGCATGTCTTGACAAAGAAACGCATGTGCGTTTCTTACTAAAGCTTTCGTGAAATTAATAAACTTTCAAAAGAACGCGATTATCTTTCAAAGTAAAGCTTGTACTGAGAAAAGCAACACTGATCTCAGTTCTAACAGTGCTTTCACACGTAGCAAACAACTGCTCGTCTCTAGAAAGAAGCGCATGTGCGTTTCTTACTAAAGCTTTCGAGAAATTAATAAACTTTCAAAGAACGAGATTTTCTTTCAAAACAAAGCTTGTACTGAGAAAAGCAACACTGATCTCAGTTCTAACAGTGCTTTCACAGGTAGCAAACAACTGCCTGTCTTGACAAAGAAACGCATGTGCGTTTCTTACTAAAGCTCTCGTTAAATTAATAAACTTTCAAAAGAACGCGATTTTCTTTCAAAGTAAAGCTTGTACTGAGAAAAGCAACACTGATCTCAGTTCTAACAGTCCTTTCACACCTAGGAAACAACTGCTTTCCTCTAGAAAGAAACGCATGTGCGTTTCCTACTAAAGCATTCGTGAAATTAATAAACTTTCAAAAGAACGCGATTTTCTTTCAAAGTAAAGCTTGTACTGAGAAAAGCAACACTGATCTCAGTTCTAACAGTGCTTTCACACGTAGCAAAAAACTTCTTTACTTTACAAAGAAATGCATGTGCGTTGCTTACTAAAGCTTTCGTGAAATTAATAAACTTTCAAAAGAACGCGATTATCTTTCAAAGTAAAGCTTGTACTGAGAAAAGCAACACTGATCTCAGTTCTAACAGTGCTTTCACAGGTAGCAAACAACTGCCTGTCTTGACAAAGAAACGCATGTGCGTTTCTTACTAAAGCTTTCGTGAAATTAATAAACTTTCAAAAGAACGCGATTATCTTTCAAAGTAAAGCTTGTACTGAGAAAAGCAACACTGATCTCAGTTCTAACAGTGCTTTCACAGGTAGCAAACAACTGCCTGTCTTGACAAAGAAACGCATGTGCGTTTCTTACTAAAGCTTTCGTGAAATTAATAAACTTTCAAAAGAACGCGATTTTCTTTCAAAGTAAAGCTTGTACTGAGAAAAGCAACACTGATCTCAGTTCTAACAGTGCTTTCACACGTAGGAAACAACTGCTTGTCTCTAGAAAGAAGCGCATGTGCGTTTCTTACTAAAGCTTTCGAGAAATTAATAAACTTTCAAAGAACGAGATTTTCTTTCAAAACAAAGCTTGTACTGAGAAAAGCAACACTGATCTCAGTTCTAACAGTGCTTTCACAGGTAGCAAACAACTGCCTGTCTTGACAAAGAAACGCATGTGCGTTTCTTACTAAAGCTTTCGTGAAATTTGTAAACTTTCAAAAGAATGCGATTTTCTTTCAAAGTAAAGCTTGTACTGAGAAAAGCAACACTGATCTCAGTTCTAACAGTGCTTTCACACGTAGCAAACAACTGCCTGTCTCTAGAAAGAAACGCATGTGCGTTTCTTACTAAAGCTCTCGTGAAATTAATAAACTTTCAGAAGAACGCGATTTTCTTTCAAAGTAAAGCTTGTACTGAGAAAAGCAACACTGATCTCAGTTCTAACAGTGCTTCCACAGGTAGCAAACAACTGCTTGTCTTTACAAAGAAACGCATATGCATTTCTTACTAAAGCTTTCGTGAAATTAATAAACTTTCAAAAGAACGCGATTTTCTTGCAAAGTAAAGCTTGTACTGAGAAAAGAAACACTGATCTGAGTTCTAACAGTGCTTTCACACGTAGCAAACAACTGCCTGTCTTGACAAAGAAAAACATGTGCGTTTCTTACTAAAGCTTTCGTGAAATTAATAAACTTTCAAAAGAATGCCATTTTCTTTCATTGAAAAGCTTGTACTGAGAAAAGCAACACTGATCTGAGTTCTAACAGTGCTTTAACACGTAGCAAACAACTGCTTGTCTCTAGAAAGAAACGCATGTGCGTTTCTTACTAAAGCTTTCGAGAAATTAATAAACTTTCAAAAGAACGAGATTTTCTCTCAAAGTAAAGCTTGTACTGAGAAAAGCAACACTGATCTCAGTTCTAACAGTGCTTTCACACGTAGCAAACAACTGCCTGTCTTGACAAAGAAACGCATGTGCGTTTCTTACTAAAGCTTTCGTGAAATTAATAAACTTTCAAAAGAACGCGATTATCTTTCAAAGTAAAGCTTGTACTGAGAAAAGCAACACTGATCTCAGTTCTAACAGTGCTTTCACACGTTGCAAAAAACTGCTTTACTTTACAAAGAAACGCATGTGCGTTTCTTACTAAAGCTTTCGTGAAATTAATAAACTTTCAAAAGAACGCGATTATCTTTCAAAGTAAAGCTTGTACTGAGAAAAGCAACACTGATCTCAGTTCTAACAGTGCTTTCACAGGTATCAAACAACTGCCTGTCTTGACAAAGAAACGCATGTGCGTTTCTTACTAAAGCTTTCGAGAAATTAATAAACTTTCAAAAGAACGCGATTTTCTTTCAAAGTAAAGCTTGTACTGAGAAAAGAAACACTGATCTGAGTTCTAACAGTGCTTTCACACGTAGCAAACAACTGCCTGTCTTGACAAAGAAACGCATGTGCGTTTCTTACTAAAGCTTTCGTGAAATTAATAAACTTTCAAAAGAACGCGATTATCTTTCAAAGTAAAGCTTGTACTGAGAAAAGCAACACTGATCTCAGTTCTAACAGTGATTTCACACGTAGCAAACAACTGCTTTCCTCTAGAAAGAAACGCATCTGCGTTTCCTACTAAAGCTTTCGTGAAATTAATAAACTTTCAAAAGAACGAGATTTTCTTTCAAAGTAAAGCTTGTACTGAGAAAAGCAACACTGATCTCAGTTCTAACAGTGCTTTCACACGTTGCAAAAAACTGCTTTACTTTACAAAGATACGCATGTGCGTTTCTTACTAAAGCTTTCGTGAAATTAATAAACTTTCAAAAGAACGCGATTATCTTTCAAAGTAAAGCTTGTACTGAGAAAAGCAACACTGATCTCAGTTCTAACAGTGCTTTCACAGGTATCAAACAACTGCCTGTCTTGACAAAGAAACGTATGTGCGTTTCTTACTAAAGCTTTCGAGAAATTAATAAACTTTCAAAAGAACGCGATTTTCTTTCAAAGTAAAGCTTGTACTGAGAAAAGCAACACTGATCTCAGTTCTAACAGTGCTTCCACAGGTAGCAAACAACTGCTTGTCTTTACAAAGAAACGCATATGCATTTCTTACTAAAGCTTTCGTGAAATTAATAAACTTTCAAAAGAACGCGATTTTCTTTCAAAGTAAAGCTTGTACTGAGAAAAGAAACACTGATCTGAGTTCTAACAGTGCTTTCACACGTAGCAAACAACTGCCTGTCTTGACAAAGAAAAACATGTGCGTTTCTTACTAAAGCTTTCGTGAAATTAATAAACTTTCAAAAGAATGCCATTTTCTTTCAAAGTAAAGCTTGTACTGAGAAAAGCAACACTGATCTGTGTTCTAACAGTGCTTTCACACGTAGCAAACAACTGCATGTCTTGACAAAGAAACGCATGTGCGTTTCTTACTAAAGCTTTCGTGAAATTAATAAACTTTCAAAAGAACGCGATTATCTTTCAAAGTAAAGCTTGTACTGAGAAAAGCAACACTGATCTCAGTTCTAACAGTGCTTTCACACGTAGCAAACAACTGCTCGTCTCTAGAAAGAAGCGCATGTGCGTTTCTTACTAAAGCTTTCGAGAAATTAATAAACTTTCAAAGAACGAGATTTTCTTTCAAAACAAAGCTTGTACTGAGAAAAGCAACACTGATCTCAGTTCTAACAGTGCTTTCACAGGTAGCAAACAACTGCCTGTCTTGACAAAGAAACGCATGTGCGTTTCTTACTAAAGCTCTCGTTAAATTAATAAACTTTCAAAAGAACGCGATTTTCTTTCAAAGTAAAGCTTGTACTGAGAAAAGCAACACTGATCTCAGTTCTAACAGTCCTTTCACACCTAGGAAACAACTGCTTTCCTCTAGAAAGAAACGCATGTGCGTTTCCTACTAAAGCATTCGTGAAATTAATAAACTTTCAAAAGAACGCGATTTTCTTTCAAAGTAAAGCTTGTACTGAGAAAAGCAACACTGATCTCAGTTCTAACAGTGCTTTCACACGTAGCAAAAAACTTCTTTACTTTACAAAGAAATGCATGTGCGTTGCTTACTAAAGCTTTCGTGAAATTAATAAACTTTCAAAAGAACGCGATTATCTTTCAAAGTAAAGCTTGTACTGAGAAAAGCAACACTGATCTCAGTTCTAACAGTGCTTTCACAGGTAGCAAACAACTGCCTGTCTTGACAAAGAAACGCATGTGCGTTTCTTACTAAAGCTTTCGTGAAATTAATAAACTTTCAAAAGAACGCGATTATCTTTCAAAGTAAAGCTTGTACTGAGAAAAGCAACACTGATCTCAGTTCTAACAGTGCTTTCACAGGTAGCAAACAACTGCCTGTCTTGACAAAGAAACGCATGTGCGTTTCTTACTAAAGCTTTCGTGAAATTAATAAACTTTCAAAAGAACGCGATTTTCTTTCAAAGTAAAGCTTGTACTGAGAAAAGCAACACTGATCTCAGTTCTAACAGTGCTTTCACACGTAGGAAACAACTGCTTGTCTCTAGAAAGAAGCGCATGTGCGTTTCTTACTAAAGCTTTCGAGAAATTAATAAACTTTCAAAGAACGAGATTTTCTTTCAAAACAAAGCTTGTACTGAGAAAAGCAACACTGATCTCAGTTCTAACAGTGCTTTCACAGGTAGCAAACAACTGCCTGTCTTGACAAAGAAACGCATGTGCGTTTCTTACTAAAGCTTTCGTGAAATTTGTAAACTTTCAAAAGAATGCGATTTTCTTTCAAAGTAAAGCTTGTACTGAGAAAAGCAACACTGATCTCAGTTCTAACAGTGCTTTCACACGTAGCAAACAACTGCCTGTCTCTAGAAAGAAACGCATGTGCGTTTCTTACTAAAGCTCTCGTGAAATTAATAAACTTTCAGAAGAACGCGATTTTCTTTCAAAGTAAAGCTTGTACTGAGAAAAGCAACACTGATCTCAGTTCTAACAGTGCTTCCACAGGTAGCAAACAACTGCTTGTCTTTACAAAGAAACGCATATGCATTTCTTACTAAAGCTTTCGTGAAATTAATAAACTTTCAAAAGAACGCGATTTTCTTGCAAAGTAAAGCTTGTACTGAGAAAAGAAACACTGATCTGAGTTCTAACAGTGCTTTCACACGTAGCAAACAACTGCCTGTCTTGACAAAGAAAAACATGTGCGTTTCTTACTAAAGCTTTCGTGAAATTAATAAACTTTCAAAAGAATGCCATTTTCTTTCATTGAAAAGCTTGTACTGAGAAAAGCAACACTGATCTGAGTTCTAACAGTGCTTTAACACGTAGCAAACAACTGCTTGTCTCTAGAAAGAAACGCATGTGCGTTTCTTACTAAAGCTTTCGAGAAATTAATAAACTTTCAAAAGAACGAGATTTTCTCTCAAAGTAAAGCTTGTACTGAGAAAAGCAACACTGATCTCAGTTCTAACAGTGCTTTCACACGTAGCAAACAACTGCCTGTCTTGACAAAGAAACGCATGTGCGTTTCTTACTAAAGCTTTCGTGAAATTAATAAACTTTCAAAAGAACGCGATTATCTTTCAAAGTAAAGCTTGTACTGAGAAAAGCAACACTGATCTCAGTTCTAACAGTGCTTTCACACGTTGCAAAAAACTGCTTTACTTTACAAAGAAACGCATGTGCGTTTCTTACTAAAGCTTTCGTGAAATTAATAAACTTTCAAAAGAACGCGATTATCTTTCAAAGTAAAGCTTGTACTGAGAAAAGCAACACTGATCTCAGTTCTAACAGTGCTTTCACAGGTATCAAACAACTGCCTGTCTTGACAAAGAAACGCATGTGCGTTTCTTACTAAAGCTTTCGAGAAATTAATAAACTTTCAAAAGAACGCGATTTTCTTTCAAAGTAAAGCTTGTACTGAGAAAAGCAACACTGATCTCAGTTCTAACAGTGCTTCCACAGGTAGCAAACAACTGCTTGACTTTACAAAGAAACGCATATGCATTTCTTACTAAAGCTTTCGTGAAATTAATAAACTTTCAAAAGAACGCGATTTTCTTTCAAAGTAAAGCTTGTACTGAGAAAAGAAACACTGATCTGAGTTCTAACAGTGCTTTCACACGTAGCAAACAACTGCCTGTCTTGACAAAGAAAAACATGTGCGTTTCTTACTAAAGCTTTCGTGAAATTAATAAACTTTCAAAAGAATGCCATTTTCTTTCAAAGTAAAGCTTGTACTGAGAAAAGCAACACTGATCTGTGTTCTAACAGTGCTTTCACACGTAGCAAACAACTGCTTGTCTCTAGAAAGAAACGCATGTGCGTTTCTTACTAAAGCTTTCGAGAAATTAATAAACTTTCAAAAGAACGAGATTTTCTTTCAAAGTAAAGCTTGTACTGAGAAAAGCAACACTGATCTCAGTTCTAACAGTGCTTTCACACGTAGCAAACAACTGCATGTCTTGACAAAGAAACGCATGTGCGTTTCTTACTAAAGCTTTCGTGAAATTAATAAACTTTCAAAAGAACGCGATTATCTTTCAAAGTAAAGCTTGTACTGAGAAAAGCAACACTGATCTCAGTTCTAACAGTGCTTTCACACGTAGCAAACAACTGCTCGTCTCTAGAAAGAAGCGCATGTGCGTTTCTTACTAAAGCTTTCGAGAAATTAATAAACTTTCAAAGAACGAGATTTTCTTTCAAAACAAAGCTTGTACTGAGAAAAGCAACACTGATCTCAGTTCTAACAGTGCTTTCACAGGTAGCAAACAACTGCCTGTCTTGACAAAGAAACGCATGTGCGTTTCTTACTAAAGCTCTCGTTAAATTAATAAACTTTCAAAAGAACGCGATTTTCTTTCAAAGTAAAGCTTGTACTGAGAAAAGCAACACTGATCTCAGTTCTAACAGTCCTTTCACACCTAGGAAACAACTGCTTTCCTCTAGAAAGAAACGCATGTGCGTTTCCTACTAAAGCATTCGTGAAATTAATAAACTTTCAAAAGAACGCGATTTTCTTTCAAAGTAAAGCTTGTACTGAGAAAAGCAACACTGATCTCAGTTCTAACAGTGCTTTCACACGTAGCAAAAAACTTCTTTACTTTACAAAGAAATGCATGTGCGTTTCTTACTAAAGCTTTCGTGAAATTAATAAACTTTCAAAAGAACGCGATTATCTTTCAAAGTAAAGCTTGTACTGAGAAAAGCAACACTGATCTCAGTTCTAACAGTGCTTTCACAGGTAGCAAACAACTGCCTGTCTTGACAAAGAAACGCATGTGCGTTTCTTACTAAAGCTTTCGTGAAATTAATAAACATTCAAAAGAACGCGATTATCTTTCAAAGTAAAGCTTGTACTGAGAAAAGCAACACTGATCTCAGTTCTAACAGTGCTTTCACAGGTAGCAAACAACTGCCTGTCTTGACAAAGAAACGCATGTGCGTTTCTTACTAAAGCTTTCGTGAAATTAATAAACTTTCAAAAGAACGCGATTTTCTTTCAAAGTAAAGCTTGTACTGAGAAAAGCAACACTGATCTCAGTTCTAACAGTGCTTTCACACGTAGGAAACAACTGCTTGTCTCTAGAAAGAAGCGCATGTGCGTTTCTTACTAAAGCTTTCGAGAAATTAATAAACTTTCAAAGAACGAGATTTTCTTTCAAAACAAAGCTTGTACTGAGAAAAGCAACACTGATCTCAGTTCTAACAGTGCTTTCACAGGTAGCAAACAACTGCCTGTCTTGACAAAGAAACGCATGTGCGTTTCTTACTAAAGCTTTCGTGAAATTTGTAAACTTTCAAAAGAATGCGATTTTCTTTCAAAGTAAAGCTTGTACTGAGAAAAGCAACACTGGTCTCAGTTCTAACAGTGCTTTCACACGTAGCAAACAACTGCCTGTCTCTAGAAAGAAACGCATGTGCGTTTCTTACTAAAGCTCTCGTGAAATTAATAAACTTTCAGAAGAACGCGATTTTCTTTCAAAGTAAAGCTTGTACTGAGAAAAGCAACACTGATCTCAGTTCTAACAGTGCTTCCACAGGTAGCAAACAACTGCTTGTCTTTACAAAGAAACGCATATGCATTTCTTACTAAAGCTTTCGTGAAATTAATAAACTTTCAAAAGAACGCGATTTTCTTGCAAAGTAAAGCTTGTACTGAGAAAAGAAACACTGATCTGAGTTCTAACAGTGCTTTCACACGTAGCAAACAACTGCCTGTCTTGACAAAGAAAAACATGTGCGTTTCTTACTAAAGCTTTCGTGAAATTAATAAACTTTCAAAAGAATGCCATTTTCTTTCAATGAAAAGCTTGTACTGAGAAAAGCAACACTGATCTGAGTTCTAACAGTGCTTTAACACGTAGCAAACAACTGCTTGTCTCTAGAAAGAAACGCATGTGCGTTTCTTACTAAAGCTTTCGAGAAATTAATAAACTTTCAAAAGAACGAGATTTTCTCTCAAAGTAAAGCTTGTACTGAGAAAAGCAACACTGATCTCAGTTCTAACAGTGCTTTCACACGTAGCAAACAACTGCCTGTCTTGACAAAGAAACGCATGTGCGTTTCTTACTAAAGCTTTCGTGAAATTAATAAACTTTCAAAAGAACGCGATTATCTTTCAAAGTAAAGCTTGTACTGAGAAAAGCAACACTGATCTCAGTTCTAACAGTGCTTTCACACGTAGCAAACAACTGCTTGTCTTTACAAAGAAACGCATGTGCGTTTCCTACTAAAGCTTTCGTGAAATTAATAAACTTTCAAAAGAACGCGATTTTCTTTCAAAGTAAAGCTTGTACTGAGAAAAGCAACACTGATCTCAGTTCTAACAGTGCTTTCACACGTTGCAAAAAACTGCTTTACTTTACAAAGAAACGCATGTGCGTTTCTTACTAAAGCTTTCGTGAAATTAATAAACTTTCAAAAGAACGCGATTATCTTTCAAAGTAAAGCTTGTACTGAGAAAAGCAACACTGATCTCAGTTCTAACAGTGCTTCCACAGGTAGCAAACAACTGCTTGACTTTACAAAGAAACGCATATGCATTTCTTACTAAAGCTTTCGTGAAATTAATAAACTTTCAAAAGAACGCGATTTTCTTTCAAAGTAAAGCTTGTACTGAGAAAAGAAACACTGATCTGAGTTCTAACAGTGCTTTCACACGTAGCAAACAACTGCCTGTCTTGACAAAGAAAAACATGTGCGTTTCTTACTAAAGCTTTCGTGAAATTAATAAACTTTCAAAAGAATGCCATTTTCTTTCAAAGTAAAGCTTGTATCTTTCAAAGTAAAGCTTGTACTGAGAAAAGCAACACGGATCTCAGTTCTAACAGTGCTTTCACAGGTAGCAAACAACTGCCTGTCTTGACAAAGAAACGCATGTGCGTTTCTTACTAAAGCTTTCGTGAAATTAATAAACTTTCAAAAGAACGCGATTATCTTTCAAAACAAAGCTTGTACTGAGAAAAGCAACACTGATCTCAGTTCTAACAGTGCTTTCACAGGTAGCAAACAACTGCCTGTCTTGACAAAGAAACGCATGTGCGTTTCTTACTAAAGCTTTCGTGAAATTTGTAAACTTTCAAAAGAATGCGATTTTCTTTCAAAGTGAAGCTTGTACTGAGAAAAGCAACACTGATCTCAGTTCTAACAGTGCTTTCACACGTAGCAAACAACTGCCTGTCTCTAGAAAGAAACGCATGTGCGTTTCTTACTAAAGCTCTGGTGAAATTAATAAACTTTCAGAAGAACGCGATTTTCTTTCAAAGTAAAGCTTGTACTGAGAAAAGCAACACTGATCTCAGTTCTAACAGTGCTTTCACACGTTGCAAAAAACTGCTTTACTTTACAAAGAAACGCATGTGCGTTTCTTACTAAAGCTTTCGTGAAATTAATAAACTTTCAAAAGAACGCGATTATCTTTCAAAGTAAAGCTTGTACTGAGAAAAGCAACACTGATCTCAGTTCTAACAGTGCTTTCACAGGTATCAAACAACTGCCTGTCTTGACAAAGAAACGCATGTGCGTTTCTTACTAAAGCTTTCGAGAAATTAATAAACTTTCAAAAGAACGCGATTTTCTTTCAAAGTAAAGCTTGTACTGAGAAAAGAAACACTGATCTGAGTTCTAACAGTGCTTTCACACGTAGCAAACAACTGCCTGTCTTGACAAAGAAAAACATGTGCGTTTCTTACTAAAGCTTTCGTGAAATTAATAAACTTTCAAAAGAATGCCATTTTCTTTCAAAGTAAAGCTTGTACTGAGAAAAGCAACACTGATCTGTGTTCTAACAGTGCTTTCACACGTAGCAAACAACTGCTTGTCTCTAGAAAGAAACGCATGTGCGTTTCTTACTAAAGCTTTCGAGAAATTAATAAACTTTCAAAAGAACGAGATTTTCTTTCAAAGTAAAGCTTGTACTGAGAAAAGCAACACTGATCTCAGTTCTAACAGTGCTTTCACACGTAGCAAACAACTGCATGTCTTGACAAAGAAACGCATGTGCGTTTCTTACTAAAGCTTTCGTGAAATTAATAAACTTTCAAAAGAACGCGATTATCTTTCAAAGTAAAGCTTGTACTGAGAAAAGCAACACTGATCTCAGTTCTAACAGTGCTTTCACACGTAGCAAACAACTGCTCGTCTCTAGAAAGAAGCGCATGAGCGTTTCTTACTAAAGCTTTCGAGAAATTAATAAACTTTCAAAGAACGAGATTTTCTTTCAAAACAAAGCTTGTACTGAGAAAAGCAACACTGATCTCAGTTCTAACAGTGCTTTCACAGGTAGCAAACAACTGCCTGTCTTGACAAAGAAACGCATGTGCGTTTCTTACAAAAGATTTCGTGAAATTTGTAAACTTTCAAAAGAATGCGATTTTCTTTCAAAGTAAAGCTTGTACTGAGAAAAGCAACACTGATCTCAGTTCTAACAGTGCTTTCAGAAGGAGCAAACAACTGCCTGTCTCTAGAAAGAAACGCATGTGCGTTTCTTACTAAAGCTCTCGTTAAATTAATAAACTTTCAAAAGAACGCGATTTTCTTTCAAAGTAAAGCTTGTACTGAGAAAAGCAACACTGATCTCAGTTCTAACAGTGCTTCCACAGGTAGCAAACAACTGCTTGTCTTTACAAAGAAACGCATATGCATTTCCTACTAAAGCTTTCGTGAAATTAATAAACTTTCAAAAGAACGCGATTTTCTTTCAAAGTAAAGCTTGTACTGAGAAAAGCAACACTGATCTCAGTTCTAACAGTGCTTCCACAGGTAGCAAACAACTGCTTGTCTTTACAAAGAAACGCATATGCATTTCTTACTAAAGCTTTCGTGAAATTAATAAACTTTCAAAAGAACGCGATTTTCTTGCAAAGTAAAGCTTGTACTGAGAAAAGAAACACTGATCTGAGTTCTAACAGTGCTTTCACACGTAGCAAACAACTGCCTGTCTTGACAAAGAAAAACATGTGCGTTTCTTACTAAAGCTTTCGTGAAATTAATAAACTTTCAAAAGAATGCCATTTTCTTTCAATGAAAAGCTTATACTGAGAAAAGCAACACTGATCTGAGTTCTAACAGTGCTTTAACACGTAGCAAACAACTGCTTGTCTCTAGAAAGAAACGCATGTGCGTTTCTTACTAAAGCTTTCGAGAAATTAATAAACTTTCAAAAGAACGAGATTTTCTCTCAAAGTAAAGCTTGTACTGAGAAAAGCAACACTGATCTCAGTTCTAACAGTGCTTTCACACGTAGCAAACAACTGCCTGTCTTGACAAAGAAACGCATGTGCGTTTCTTACTAAAGCTTTCGTGAAATTAATAAACTTTCAAAAGAACGCGATTATCTTTCAAAGTAAAGCTTGTACTGAGAAAAGCAACACTGATCTCAGTTCTAACAGTGCTTTCACACGTAGCAAACAACTGCTTGTCTTTACAAAGAAACGCATGTGCGTTTCCTACTAAAGCTTTCGTGAAATTAATAAACTTTCAAAAGAACGCGATTTTCTTTCAAAGTAAAGCTTGTACTGAGAAAAGCAACACTGATCTCAGTTCTAACAGTGCTTTCACACGTTGCAAAAAACTGCTTTACTTTACAAAGAAACGCATGTGCGTTTCTTACTAAAGCTTTCGTGAAATTAATAAACTTTCAAAAGAACGCGATTATCTTTCAAAGTAAAGCTTGTACTGAGAAAAGCAACACTGATCTCAGTTCTAACAGTGCTTTCACAGGTATCAAACAACTGCCTGTCTTGACAAACGCATGTGCGTTTCTTACTAAAGCTTTCGAGAAATTAATAAACTTTCAAAAGAACGCGATTTTCTTTCAAAGTAAAGCTTGTACTGAGAAAAGCAACACTGATCTCAGTTCTAACAGTGCTTCCACAGGTAGCAAACAACTGCTTGACTTTACAAAGAAACGCATATGCATTTCTTACTAAAGCTTTCGTGAAATTAATAAACTTTCAAAAGAACGCGATTTTCTTTCAAAGTAAAGCTTGTACTGAGAAAAAAACACTGATCTGAGTTCTAACAGTGCTTTCACACGTAGCAAACAACTGCCTGTCTTGACAAAGAAAAACATGTGCGTTTCTTACTAAAGCTTTCGTGAAATTAATAAACTTTCAAAAGAATGCCATTTTCTTTCAAAGTAAAGCTTGTACTGAGAAAAGCAACACTGATCTGTGTTCTAACAGTGCTTTCACACGTAGCAAACAACTGCTTGTCTCTAGAAAGAAACGCATGTGCGTTTCTTACTAAAGCTTTCGAGAAATTAATAAACTTTCAAAAGAACGAGATTTTCTTTCAAAGTAAAGCTTGTACTGAGAAAAGCAACACTGATCTCAGTTCTAACAGTGCTTTCACACGTAGCAAACAACTGCATGTCTTGACAAAGAAACGCATGTGCGTTTCTTACTAAAGCTTTCGTGAAATTAATAAACTTTCAAAAGAACGCGATTATCTTTCAAAGTAAAGCTTGTACTGAGAAAAGCAACACTGATCTCAGTTCTAACAGTGCTTTCACACGTAGCAAACAACTGCTCGTCTCTAGAAAGAAGCGCATGTGCGTTTCTTACTAAAGCTTTCGAGAAATTAATAAACTTTCAAAGAACGAGATTTTCTTTCAAAACAAAGCTTGTACTGAGAAAAGCAACACTGATCTCAGTTCTAACAGTGCTTTCACAGGTAGCAAACAACTGCCTGTCTTGACAAAGAAACGCATGTGCGTTTCTTACAAAAGATTTCGTGAAATTTGTAAACTTTCAAAAGAATGCGATTTTCTTTCAAAGTAAAGCTTGTACTGAGAAAAGCAACACTGATCTCAGTTCTAACAGTGCTTTCACACGGAGCAAACAACTGCCTGTCTCTAGAAAGAAACGCATGTGCGTTTCTTACTAAAGCTCTCGTTAAATTAATAAACTTTCAAAAGAACGCGATTTTCTTTCAAAGTAAAGCTTGTACTGAGAAAAGCAACACTGATCTCAGTTCTAACAGTGCTTCCACAGGTAGCAAACAACTGCTTGTCTTTACAAAGAAACGCATATGCATTTCCTACTAAAGCTTTCGTGAAATTAATAAACTTTCAAAAGAACGCGATTTTCTTTCAAAGTAAAGCTTGTACTGAGAAAAGCAACACTGATCTCAGTTCTAACAGTGCTTTCACACGTAGCAAACAACTGCCTGTCTTGACAAAGAAAAACTTGTGCGTTTCTTACTAAAGCTTTCGTGAAATTAATAAACTTTCAAAAGAATGCCATTTTCTTTCAAAGTAAAGCTTGTACTGAGAAAAGCAACACGGATCTGAGTTCTAACAGTGCTTTAACACGTAGCAAACAACTGCTTGTCTCTAGAAAGAAACGCATGTGCGTTTCTTACTAAAGCTTTCGAGAAATTAATAAACTTTCAAAAGAACGCGATTTTCTTTCAAAGTAAAGCTTGAACTGAGAAAATCAACACTGATCTCAGTTCTAACAGTGCTTTCACAAGTAGCAAACAACTGCCTGTATTGACAAAGAAACGCATGTGCGTTTCTTACTAAAGCTTTCGTGAAATTAATAAACTTTCAAAAGAACGCGATTTTCGTTCAAAGTAAAGCTTGTACTGAGAAAAGCAACACTGATCTGTGTTCTAACAGTGCTTTCACACGTAGCAAACAACTGCTTGTCTCTAGAAAGAAACGCATGTGCGTTTCTTACTAAAGCTTTCGAGAAATTAATAAACTTTCAAAAGAACGAGATTTTCTTTCAAAGTAAAGCTTGTACTGAGAAAAGCAACACTGATCTCAGTTCTAACAGTGCTTTCACACGTAGCAAACAACTGCATGTCTTGACAAAGAAACGCATGTGCGTTTCTTACTAAAGCTTTCGTGAAATTAATAAACTTTCAAAAGAACGCGATTATCTTTCAAAGTAAAGCTTGTACTGAGAAAAGCAACACTGATCTCAGTTCTAACAGTGCTTTCACACGTAGCAAACAACTGCTCGTCTCTAGAAAGAAGCGCATGTGCGTTTCTTACTAAAGCTTTCGAGAAATTAATAAACTTTCAAAGAACGAGATTTTCTTTCAAAACAAAGCTTGTACTGAGAAAAGCAACACTGATCTCAGTTCTAACAGTGCTTTCACAGGTAGCAAACAACTGCCTGTCTTGACAAAGAAACGCATGTGCGTTTCTTACTAAAGCTCTCGTTAAATTAATAAACTTTCAAAAGAACGCGATTTTCTTTCAAAGTAAAGCTTGTACTGAGAAAAGCAACACTGATATCAGTTCTAACAGTCCTTTCACACCTAGGAAACAACTGCTTTCCTCTAGAAAGAAACGCATGTGCGTTTCCTACTAAAGCATTCGTGAAATTAATAAACTTTCAAAAGAACGCGATTTTCTTTCAAAGTAAAGCTTGTACTGAGAAAAGCAACACTGATCTCAGTTCTAACAGTGCTTTCACACGTAGCAAAAAACTTCTTTACTTTACAAAGAAATGCATGTGCGTTTCTTACTAAAGCTTTCGTGAAATTAATAAACTTTCAAAAGAACGCGATTATCTTTCAAAGTAAAGCTTGTACTGAGAAAAGCAACACTGATCTCAGTTCTAACAGTGCTTTCACACGTTGCAAAAAACTGCCTGTCTTGACAAAGAAACGCATGTGCGTTTCTTACTAAAGCTTTCGTGAAATTAATAAACTTTCAAAAGAACGCGATTTTCTTTCAAAGTAAAGCTTGTACTGAGAAAAGCAACACTGATCTCAGTTCTAACAGTGCTTTCACACGTAGGAAACAACTGCTTGTCTCTAGAAAGAAGCGCATGTGCGTTTCTTACTAAAGCTTTCGAGAAATTAATAAACTTTCAAAGAACGAGATTTTCTTTCAAAACAAAGCTTGTACTGAGAAAAGCAACACTGATCTCAGTTCTAACAGTGCTTTCACAGGTAGCAAACAACTGCCTGTCTTGACAAAGAAACGCATGTGCGTTTCTTACTAAAGCTTTCGTGAAATTTGTAAACTTTCAAAAGAATGCGATTTTCTTTCAAAGTAAAGCTTGTACTGAGAAAAGCAACACTGGTCTCAGTTCTAACAGTGCTTTCACACGTAGCAAACAACTGCCTGTCTCTAGAAAGAAACGCATGTGCGTTTCTTACTAAAGCTCTCGTGAAATTAATAAACTTTCAGAAGAACGCGATTTTCTTTCAAAGTAAAGCTTGTACTGAGAAAAGCAACACTGATCTCAGTTCTAACAGTGCTTCCACAGGTAGCAAACAACTGCTTGTCTTTACAAAGAAACGCATATGCATTTCTTACTAAAGCTTTCGTGAAATTAATAAACTTTCAAAAGAACGCGATTTTCTTGCAAAGTAAAGCTTGTACTGAGAAAAGAAACACTGATCTGAGTTCTAACAGTGCTTTCACACGTAGCAAACAACTGCCTGTCTTGACAAAGAAAAACATGTGCGTTTCTTACTAAAGCTTTCGTGAAATTAATAAACTTTCAAAAGAATGCCATTTTCTTTCAATGAAAAGCTTGTACTGAGAAAAGCAACACTGATCTGAGTTCTAACAGTGCTTTAACACGTAGCAAACAACTGCTTGTCTCTAGAAAGAAACGCATGTGCGTTTCTTACTAAAGCTTTCGAGAAATTAATAAACTTTCAAAAGAACGAGATTTTCTCTCAAAGTAAAGCTTGTACTGAGAAAAGCAACACTGATCTCAGTTCTAACAGTGCTTTCACACGTAGCAAACAACTGCCTGTCTTGACAAAGAAACGCATGTGCGTTTCTTACTAAAGCTTTCGTGAAATTAATAAACTTTCAAAAGAACGCGATTATCTTTCAAAGTAAAGCTTGTACTGAGAAAAGCAACACTGATCTCAGTTCTAACAGTGCTTTCACACGTAGCAAACAACTGCTTGTCTTTACAAAGAAACGCATGTGCGTTTCCTACTAAAGCTTTCGTGAAATTAATAAACTTTCAAAAGAACGCGATTTTCTTTCAAAGTAAAGCTTGTACTGAGAAAAGCAACACTGATCTCAGTTCTAACAGTGCTTTCACACGTTGCAAAAAACTGCTTTACTTTACAAAGAAACGCATGTGCGTTTCTTACTAAAGCTTTCGTGAAATTAATAAACTTTCAAAAGAACGCGATTATCTTTCAAAGTAAAGCTTGTACTGAGAAAAGCAACACTGATCTCAGTTCTAACAGTGCTTCCACAGGTAGCAAACAACTGCTTGACTTTACAAAGAAACGCATATGCATTTCTTACTAAAGCTTTCGTGAAATTAATAAACTTTCAAAAGAACGCGATTTTCTTTCAAAGTAAAGCTTGTACTGAGAAAAGAAACACTGATCTGAGTTCTAACAGTGCTTTCACACGTAGCAAACAACTGCCTGTCTTGACAAAGAAAAACATGTGCGTTTCTTACTAAAGCTTTCGTGAAATTAATAAACTTTCAAAAGAATGCCATTTTCTTTCAAAGTAAAGCTTGTATCTTTCAAAGTAAAGCTTGTACTGAGAAAAGCAACACGGATCTCAGTTCTAACAGTGCTTTCACAGGTAGCAAACAACTGCCTGTCTTGACAAAGAAACGCATGTGCGTTTCTTACTAAAGCTTTCGTGAAATTAATAAACTTTCAAAAGAACGCGATTATCTTTCAAAACAAAGCTTGTACTGAGAAAAGCAACACTGATCTCAGTTCTAACAGTGCTTTCACAGGTAGCAAACAACTGCCTGTCTTGACAAAGAAACGCATGTGCGTTTCTTACTAAAGCTTTCGTGAAATTTGTAAACTTTCAAAAGAATGCGATTTTCTTTCAAAGTGAAGCTTGTACTGAGAAAAGCAACACTGATCTCAGTTCTAACAGTGCTTTCACACGTAGCAAACAACTGCCTGTCTCTAGAAAGAAACGCATGTGCGTTTCTTACTAAAGCTCTGGTGAAATTAATAAACTTTCAGAAGAACGCGATTTTCTTTCAAAGTAAAGCTTGTACTGAGAAAAGCAACACTGATCTCAGTTCTAACAGTGCTTTCACACGTTGCAAAAAACTGCTTTACTTTACAAAGAAACGCATGTGCGTTTCTTACTAAAGCTTTCGTGAAATTAATAAACTTTCAAAAGAACGCGATTATCTTTCAAAGTAAAGCTTGTACTGAGAAAAGCAACACTGATCTCAGTTCTAACAGTGCTTTCACAGGTATCAAACAACTGCCTGTCTTGACAAAGAAACGCATGTGCGTTTCTTACTAAAGCTTTCGAGAAATTAATAAACTTTCAAAAGAACGCGATTTTCTTTCAAAGTAAAGCTTGTACTGAGAAAAGAAACACTGATCTGAGTTCTAACAGTGCTTTCACACGTAGCAAACAACTGCCTGTCTTGACAAAGAAAAACATGTGCGTTTCTTACTAAAGCTTTCGTGAAATTAATAAACTTTCAAAAGAATGCCATTTTCTTTCAAAGTAAAGCTTGTACTGAGAAAAGCAACACTGATCTGTGTTCTAACAGTGCTTTCACACGTAGCAAACAACTGCTTGTCTCTAGAAAGAAACGCATGTGCGTTTCTTACTAAAGCTTTCGAGAATTAATAAACTTTCAAAAGAACGAGATTTTCTTTCAAAGTAAAGCTTGTACTGAGAAAAGCAACACTGATCTCAGTTCTAACAGTGCTTTCACACGTAGCAAACAACTGCATGTCTTGACAAAGAAACGCATGTGCGTTTCTTACTAAAGCTTTCGTGAAATTAATAAACTTTCAAAAGAACGCGATTATCTTTCAAAGTAAAGCTTGTACTGAGAAAAGCAACACTGATCTCAGTTCTAACAGTGCTTTCACACGTAGCAAACAACTGCTCGTCTCTAGAAAGAAGCGCATGAGCGTTTCTTACTAAAGCTTTCGAGAAATTAATAAACTTTCAAAGAACGAGATTTTCTTTCAAAACAAAGCTTGTACTGAGAAAAGCAACACTGATCTCAGTTCTAACAGTGCTTTCACAGGTAGCAAACAACTGCCTGTCTTGACAAAGAAACGCATGTGCGTTTCTTACAAAAGATTTCGTGAAATTTGTAAACTTTCAAAAGAATGCGATTTTCTTTCAAAGTAAAGCTTGTACTGAGAAAAGCAACACTGATCTCAGTTCTAACAGTGCTTTCAGAAGGAGCAAACAACTGCCTGTCTCTAGAAAGAAACGCATGTGCGTTTCTTACTAAAGCTCTCGTTAAATTAATAAACTTTCAAAAGAACGCGATTTTCTTTCAAAGTAAAGCTTGTACTGAGAAAAGCAACACTGATCTCAGTTCTAACAGTGCTTCCACAGGTAGCAAACAACTGCTTGTCTTTACAAAGAAACGCATATGCATTTCCTACTAAAGCTTTCGTGAAATTAATAAACTTTCAAAAGAACGCGATTTTCTTTCAAAGTAAAGCTTGTACTGAGAAAAGCAACACTGATCTCAGTTCTAACAGTGCTTCCACAGGTAGCAAACAACTGCTTGTCTTTACAAAGAAACGCATATGCATTTCTTACTAAAGCTTTCGTGAAATTAATAAACTTTCAAAAGAACGCGATTTTCTTGCAAAGTAAAGCTTGTACTGAGAAAAGAAACACTGATCTGAGTTCTAACAGTGCTTTCACACGTAGCAAACAACTGCCTGTCTTGACAAAGAAAAACATGTGCGTTTCTTACTAAAGCTTTCGTGAAATTAATAAACTTTCAAAAGAATGCCATTTTCTTTCAATGAAAAGCTTGTACTGAGAAAAGCAACACTGATCTGAGTTCTAACAGTGCTTTAACACGTAGCAAACAACTGCTTGTCTCTAGAAAGAAACGCATGTGCGTTTCTTACTAAAGCTTTCGAGAAATTAATAAACTTTCAAAAGAACGAGATTTTCTCTCAAAGTAAAGCTTGTACTGAGAAAAGCAACACTGATCTCAGTTCTAACAGTGCTTTCACACGTAGCAAACAACTGCCTGTCTTGACAAAGAAACGCATGTGCGTTTCTTACTAAAGCTTTCGTGAAATTAATAAACTTTCAAAAGAACGCGATTATCTTTCAAAGTAAAGCTTGTACTGAGAAAAGCAACACTGATCTCAGTTCTAACAGTGCTTTCACACGTAGCAAACAACTGCTTGTCTTTACAAAGAAACGCATGTGCGTTTCCTACTAAAGCTTTCGTGAAATTAATAAACTTTCAAAAGAACGCGATTTTCTTTCAAAGTAAAGCTTGTACTGAGAAAAGCAACACTGATCTCAGTTCTAACAGTGCTTTCACACGTTGCAAAAAACTGCTTTACTTTACAAAGAAACGCATGTGCGTTTCTTACTAAAGCTTTCGTGAAATTAATAAACTTTCAAAAGAACGCGATTATCTTTCAAAGTAAAGCTTGTACTGAGAAAAGCAACACTGATCTCAGTTCTAACAGTGCTTTCACAGGTATCAAACAACTGCCTGTCTTGACAAACGCATGTGCGTTTCTTACTAAAGCTTTCGAGAAATTAATAAACTTTCAAAAGAACGCGATTTTCTTTCAAAGTAAAGCTTGTACTGAGAAAAGCAACACTGATCTCAGTTCTAACAGTGCTTCCACAGGTAGCAAACAACTGCTTGACTTTACAAAGAAACGCATATGCATTTCTTACTAAAGCTTTCGTGAAATTAATAAACTTTCAAAAGAACGCGATTTTCTTTCAAAGTAAAGCTTGTACTGAGAAAAAAACACTGATCTGAGTTCTAACAGTGCTTTCACACGTAGCAAACAACTGCCTGTCTTGACAAAGAAAAACATGTGCGTTTCTTACTAAAGCTTTCGTGAAATTAATAAACTTTCAAAAGAATGCCATTTTCTTTCAAAGTAAAGCTTGTACTGAGAAAAGCAACACTGATCTGTGTTCTAACAGTGCTTTCACACGTAGCAAACAACTGCTTGTCTCTAGAAAGAAACGCATGTGCGTTTCTTACTAAAGCTTTCGAGAAATTAATAAACTTTCAAAAGAACGAGATTTTCTTTCAAAGTAAAGCTTGTACTGAGAAAAGCAACACTGATCTCAGTTCTAACAGTGCTTTCACACGTAGCAAACAACTGCATGTCTTGACAAAGAAACGCATGTGCGTTTCTTACTAAAGCTTTCGTGAAATTAATAAACTTTCAAAAGAACGCGATTATCTTTCAAAGTAAAGCTTGTACTGAGAAAAGCAACACTGATCTCAGTTCTAACAGTGCTTTCACACGTAGCAAACAACTGCTCGTCTCTAGAAAGAAGCGCATGTGCGTTTCTTACTAAAGCTTTCGAGAAATTAATAAACTTTCAAAGAACGAGATTTTCTTTCAAAACAAAGCTTGTACTGAGAAAAGCAACACTGATCTCAGTTCTAACAGTGCTTTCACAGGTAGCAAACAACTGCCTGTCTTGACAAAGAAACGCATGTGCGTTTCTTACAAAAGATTTCGTGAAATTTGTAAACTTTCAAAAGAATGCGATTTTCTTTCAAAGTAAAGCTTGTACTGAGAAAAGCAACACTGATCTCAGTTCTAACAGTGCTTTCACACGGAGCAAACAACTGCCTGTCTCTAGAAAGAAACGCATGTGCGTTTCTTACTAAAGCTCTCGTTAAATTAATAAACTTTCAAAAGAACGCGATTTTCTTTCAAAGTAAAGCTTGTACTGAGAAAAGCAACACTGATCTCAGTTCTAACAGTGCTTCCACAGGTAGCAAACAACTGCTTGTCTTTACAAAGAAACGCATATGCATTTCCTACTAAAGCTTTCGTGAAATTAATAAACTTTCAAAAGAACGCGATTTTCTTTCAAAGTAAAGCTTGTACTGAGAAAAGCAACACTGATCTCAGTTCTAACAGTGCTTTCACACGTAGCAAACAACTGCCTGTCTTGACAAAGAAAAACTTGTGCGTTTCTTACTAAAGCTTTCGTGAAATTAATAAACTTTCAAAAGAATGCCATTTTCTTTCAAAGTAAAGCTTGTACTGAGAAAAGCAACACGGATCTGAGTTCTAACAGTGCTTTAACACGTAGCAAACAACTGCTTGTCTCTAGAAAGAAACGCATGTGCGTTTCTTACTAAAGCTTTCGAGAAATTAATAAACTTTCAAAAGAACGCGATTTTCTTTCAAAGTAAAGCTTGAACTGAGAAAATCAACACTGATCTCAGTTCTAACAGTGCTTTCACAAGTAGCAAACAACTGCCTGTATTGACAAAGAAACGCATGTGCGTTTCTTACTAAAGCTTTCGTGAAATTAATAAACTTTCAAAAGAACGCGATTTTCGTTCAAAGTAAAGCTTGTACTGAGAAAAGCAACACTGATCTGTGTTCTAACAGTGCTTTCACACGTAGCAAACAACTGCTTGTCTCTAGAAAGAAACGCATGTGCGTTTCTTACTAAAGCTTTCGAGAAATTAATAAACTTTCAAAAGAACGAGATTTTCTTTCAAAGTAAAGCTTGTACTGAGAAAAGCAACACTGATCTCAGTTCTAACAGTGCTTTCACACGTAGCAAACAACTGCATGTCTTGACAAAGAAACGCATGTGCGTTTCTTACTAAAGCTTTCGTGAAATTAATAAACTTTCAAAAGAACGCGATTATCTTTCAAAGTAAAGCTTGTACTGAGAAAAGCAACACTGATCTCAGTTCTAACAGTGCTTTCACACGTAGCAAACAACTGCTCGTCTCTAGAAAGAAGCGCATGTGCGTTTCTTACTAAAGCTTTCGAGAAATTAATAAACTTTCAAAGAACGAGATTTTCTTTCAAAACAAAGCTTGTACTGAGAAAAGCAACACTGATCTCAGTTCTAACAGTGCTTTCACAGGTAGCAAACAACTGCCTGTCTTGACAAAGAAACGCATGTGCGTTTCTTACTAAAGCTCTCGTTAAATTAATAAACTTTCAAAAGAACGCGATTTTCTTTCAAAGTAAAGCTTGTACTGAGAAAAGCAACACTGATATCAGTTCTAACAGTCCTTTCACACCTAGGAAACAACTGCTTTCCTCTAGAAAGAAACGCATGTGCGTTTCCTACTAAAGCATTCGTGAAATTAATAAACTTTCAAAAGAACGCGATTTTCTTTCAAAGTAAAGCTTGTACTGAGAAAAGCAACACTGATCTCAGTTCTAACAGTGCTTTCACACGTAGCAAAAAACTTCTTTACTTTACAAAGAAATGCATGTGCGTTTCTTACTAAAGCTTTCGTGAAATTAATAAACTTTCAAAAGAACGCGATTATCTTTCAAAGTAAAGCTTGTACTGAGAAAAGCAACACTGATCTCAGTTCTAACAGTGCTTTCACACGTTGCAAAAAACTGCCTGTCTTGACAAAGAAACGCATGTGCGTTTCTTACTAAAGCTTTCGTGAAATTAATAAACTTTCAAAAGAACGCGATTTTCTTTCAAAGTAAAGCTTGTACTGAGAAAAGCAACACTGATCTCAGTTCTAACAGTGCTTTCACACGTAGGAAACAACTGCTTGTCTCTAGAAAGAAGCGCATGTGCGTTTCTTACTAAAGCTTTCGAGAAATTAATAAACTTTCAAAGAACGAGATTTTCTTTCAAAACAAAGCTTGTACTGAGAAAAGCAACACTGATCTCAGTTCTAACAGTGCTTTCACAGGTAGCAAACAACTGCCTGTCTTGACAAAGAAACGCATGTGCGTTTCTTATAAAAGCTTTCGTGAAATTTGTAAACTTTCAAAAGAATGCGATTTTCTTTCAAAGTAAAGCTTGTACTGAGAAAAGCAACACTGATCTCAGTTCTAACAGTGCTTTCACACGTAGCAAACAACTGCCTGTCTCTAGAAAGAAACGCATGTGCGTTTCTTACTAAAGCTCTCGTGAAATTAATAAACTTTCAGAAGAACGCGATTTTCTTTCAAAGTAAAGCTTGTACTGAGAAAAGCAACACTGATCTCAGTTCTAACAGTGCTTCCACAGGTAGCAAACAACTGCTTGTCTTTACAAAGAAACGCATATGCATTTCTTACTAAAGCTTTCGTGAAATTAATAAACTTTCAAAAGAACGCGATTTTCTTGCAAAGTAAAGCTTGTACTGAGAAAAGAAACACTGATCTGAGTTCTAACAGTGCTTTCAAACGTAGCAAACAACTGCCTGTCTTGACAAAGAAAAACATGTGCGTTTCTTACTAAAGCTTTCGTGAAATTAATAAACTTTCAAAAGAATGCCATTTTCTTTCAATGAAAAGCTTGTACTGAGAAAAGCAACACTGATCTGAGTTCTAACAGTGCTTTAACACGTAGCAAACAACTGCTTGTCTCTAGAAAGAAACGCATGTGCGTTTCTTACTAAAGCTTTCGAGAAATTAATAAACTTTCAAAAGAACGAGATTTTCTCTCAAAGTAAAGCTTGTACTGAGAAAAGCAACACTGATCTCAGTTCTAACAGTGCTTTCACACGTAGCAAACAACTGCCTGTCTTGACAAAGAAACGCATGTGCGTTTCTTACTAAAGCTTTCGTGAAATTAATAAACTTTCAAAAGAACGCGATTATCTTTCAAAGTAAAGCTTGTACTGAGAAAAGCAACACTGATCTCAGTTCTAACAGTGCTTTCACACGTAGCAAACAACTGCTCGTCTCTAGAAAGAAGCGCATGTGCGTTTCTTACTAAAGCTTTCGAGAAATTAATAAACTTTCAAAGAACGAGATTTTCTTTCAAAACAAAGCTTGTACTGAGAAAAGCAACACTGATCTCAGTTCTAACAGTGCTTTCACAGGTAGCAAACAACTGCCTGTCTTGACAAAGAAACGCATGTGCGTTTCTTACTAAAGCTCTCGTTAAATTAATAAACTTTCAAAAGAACGCGATTTTCTTTCAAAGTAAAGCTTGTACTGAGAAAAGCAACACTGATCTCAGTTCTAACAGTCCTTTCACACCTAGGAAACAACTGCTTTCCTCTAGAAAGAAACGCATGTGCGTTTCCTACTAAAGCATTCGTGAAATTAATAAACTTTCAAAAGAACGCGATTATCTTTCAAAGTAAAGCTTGTACTGAGAAAAGCAACACTGATCTCAGTTCTAACAGTGCTTTCACAGGTAGCAAACAACTGCCTGTCTTGACAAAGAAACGCATGTGCGTTTCTTACTAAAGCTTTCGTGAAATTAATAAACTTTCAAAAGAACGCGATTATCTTTCAAAGTAAAGCTTGTACTGAGAAAAGCAACACTGATCTCAGTTCTAACAGTGCTTTCACAGGTAGCAAACAACTGCCTGTCTTGACAAAGAAACGCATGTGCGTTTCTTACTAAAGCTTTCGTGAAATTAATAAACTTTCAAAAGAACGCGATTTTCTTTCAAAGTAAAGCTTGTACTGAGAAAAGCAACACTGATCTCAGTTCTAACAGTGCTTTCACACGTAGGAAACAACTGCTTGTCTCTAGAAAGAAGCGCATGTGCGTTTCTTACTAAAGCTTTCGAGAAATTAATAAACTTTCAAAGAACGAGATTTTCTTTCAAAACAAAGCTTGTACTGAGAAAAGCAACACTGATCTCAGTTCTAACAGTGCTTTCACAGGTAGCAAACAACTGCCTGTCTTGACAAAGAAACGCATGTGCGTTTCTTACTAAAACTTTCGTGAAATTTGTAAACTTTCAAAAGAATGCGATTTTCTTTCAAAGTAAAGCTTGTACTGAGAAAAGCAACACTGATCTCAGTTCTAACAGTGCTTTCACACGTAGCAAACAACTGCCTGTCTCTAGAAAGAAACGCATGTGCGTTTCTTACTAAAGCTCTCGTGAAATTAATAAACTTTCAGAAGAACGCGATTTTCTTTCAAAGTAAAGCTTGTACTGAGAAAAGCAACACTGATCTCAGTTCTAACAGTGCTTCCACAGGTAGCAAACAACTGCTTGTCTTTACAAAGAAACGCATATGCATTTCTTACTAAAGCTTTCGTGAAATTAATAAACTTTCAAAAGAACGCGATTTTCTTGCAAAGTAAAGCTTGTACTGAGAAAAGAAACACTGATCTGAGTTCTAACAGTGCTTTCACACGTAGCAAACAACTGCCTGTCTTGACAAAGTAACGCATGTGCGTTTCTTACTAAAGCTTTCGTGAAATTAATAAACTTTCAAAAGAACGCGATTTTCTTTCAAAGTAAAGCTTGTACTGAGAAAAGCAACACTGATCTCAGTTCTAACAGTGCTTTCACACGTAGGAAACAACTGCTTGTCTCTAGAAAGAAGCGCATGTGCGTTTCTTACTAAAGCTTTCGAGAAATTAATAAACTTTCAAAGAACGAGATTTTCTTTCAAAACAAAGCTTGTACTGAGAAAAGCAACACTGATCTCAGTTCTAACAGTGCTTTCACAGGTAGCAAACAACTGCCTGTCTTGACAAAGAAACGCATGTGCGTTTCTTACTAAAACTTTCGTGAAATTTGTAAACTTTCAAAAGAATGCGATTTTCTTTCAAAGTAAAGCTTGTACTGAGAAAAGCAACACTGATCTCAGTTCTAACAGTGCTTTCACACGTAGCAAACAACTGCCTGTCTCTAGAAAGAAACGCATGTGCGTTTCTTACTAAAGCTCTCGTGAAATTAATAAACTTTCAGAAGAACGCGATTTTCTTTCAAAGTAAAGCTTGTACTGAGAAAAGCAACACTGATCTCAGTTCTAACAGTGCTTCCACAGGTAGCAAACAACTGCTTGTCTTTACAAAGAAACGCATATGCATTTCCTACTAAAGCTTTCGTGAAATTAATAAACTTTCAAAAGAACGCGATTTTCTTTCAAAGTAAAGCTTGTACTGAGAAAAGCAACACTGATCTCAGTTCTAACAGTGCTTTCACACGTAGCAAACAACTGCCTGTCTTGACAAAGAAAAACTTGTGCGTTTCTTACTAAAGCTTTCGTGAAATTAATAAACTTTCAAAAGAATGCCATTTTCTTTCAAAGTAAAGCTTGTACTGAGAAAAGCAACACGGATCTGAGTTCTAACAGTGCTTTAACACGTAGCAAACAACTGCTTGTCTCTAGAAAGAAACGCATGTGCGTTTCTTACTAAAGCTTTCGAGAAATTAATAAACTTTCAAAAGAACGCGATTTTCTTTCAAAGTAAAGCTTGAACTGAGAAAATCAACACTGATCTCAGTTCTAACAGTGCTTTCACAAGTAGCAAACAACTGCCTGTATTGACAAAGAAACGCATGTGCGTTTCTTACTAAAGCTTTCGTGAAATTAATAAACTTTCAAAAGAACGCGATTTTCGTTCAAAGTAAAGCTTGTACTGAGAAAAGCAACACTGATCTCAGTTCTAACAGTGCTTTCACACGCAGCAAACAACTGCCTGTCTTGACAAATAAACGCATGTGCGTTTCTTACTAAAGCTTTCGTGAAATTAATAAACTTTCAAAACAACGCGATTATCTTTCAAAGTAAAGCTTGTACGGAGAAAAGCAACACTGATCTCAGTTCTAACAGTGCTTTCACACGTAGCAAACAACTGCTTGTCTTTACAAAGAAACGCATGTGCGTTTCCTACTAAAGCTTTCGTGAAATTAATAAACTTTCAAAAGAACGCGATTTTCTTTCAAAGTAAAGCTTGTACTGAGAAAAGCAACACTGATCTCAGTTCTAACAGTGCTTTCACACGTTGCAAAAAACTGCTTTACTTTACAAAGAAACGCATGTGCGTTTCTTACTAAAGCTTTCGTGAAATTAATAAACTTTCAAAAGAATGCCATTTTCTTTCAAAGTAAAGCTTGTACTGAGAAAAGCAACACTGATCTGAGTTCTAACAGTGCTTTAACACGTAGCAAACAACTGCTTGTCTCTAGAAAGAAACGCATGTGCGTTTCTTACTAAAGCTTTCGAGAAATTAATAAACTTTCAAAAGAACGAGATTTTCTCTCAAAGTACAGCTTGTACTGAGAAAAGCAACACTGATCTCAATTCTAACAGTGCTTTCACACGTAGCAAACAACTGCCTGTCTTGACAAAGAAACGCATGTGCGTTTCTTACTAAAGCTTTCGTGAAATTAATAAACTTTCAAAAGAACGCGATTATCTTTCAAAGTAAAGCTTGTACTGAGAAAAGCAACACTGATCTCAGTTCTAACAGTGCTTTCACACGTAGCAAACAACTGCTTTCCTCTAGAAAGAAACGCATGTGCGTTTCTTACTAAAGCTTTCGTGAAATTAATAAACTTTCAAAAGAACGCGATTTTCTTTCAAAGTAAAGCTTGTACTGAGAAAAGCAACACTGATCTGAGTTCTAACAGTGCTTTAACACGTAGCAAACAACTGCTTTCCTCTAGAAAGAAACGCATGTGCGTTTCTTACTAAAGCTTTCGTGAAATTAATAAACTTTCAAAAGAACGCGATTTTCGTTCAAAGTAAAGCTTGTACTGAGAAAAGCAACACTGATCTCAGTTCTAACAGTGCTTTCACACGCAGCAAACAACTGCCTGTCTTGACAAATAAACGCATGTGCGTTTCTTACTAAAGCTTTCGTGAAATTAATAAACTTTCAAAAGAACGCGATTATCTTTCAAAGTAAAGCTTGTACTGAGAAAAGCAACACGGTTCTCAGTTCTAACAGTGCTTTCACAGGTAGCAAACAACTGCCTGTCTTGACAAAGAAACGCATGTGCGTCTCTTACTAAAGCTTTCGTGAAATTAATAAACTTTCAAAGAATGCGATTATCTTTCATAGTAAAGCTTGTACTGAGAAAAGCAACACTGATCTCGGTTCTAACAGTGCTTACACACGTAACAAACAACTGCTTGTCTCTAGAAAGAAACGCATGTGCGTTTCTTACTAAAGCTTTCGTGAAATTAATAAACTTTCAAAAGAACGCGATTTTCTTTCAAAGTAAAGCTTGTACTGAGAAAAGCAACACTGATCTCAGTTCTAACAGTCCTTTCACACCTAGCAAACAACTGCTTTCCTCTAGAAAGAAACGCATGTGCGTTTCTTACTAAAGCTTTCGTGAAATTAATAAACTTTTAAAGAACGCGATTTTCTTTCAAAGTAAAGCTTGTACTGAGAAAAGCAACACTGATCTCAGTTCTAACAGTGCTTTCACATGTAGCAAACAACTGCTTTCCTCTAGAAAGAAACGCATGTGCGTTTCTTACTAAAGCTTTCGTGAAATTAATAAACTTTCAAAAGAACGCGATTTTCTTTCAAAGTAAAGCTTGTACTGAGAAAAGCAACACTGATCTCAGTTCTAACAGTGCTTTCACACGTTGCAAAAAACTGCTTTACTTTACAAAGAAACGCATGTGCGTTTCTTACTAAAGCTTTCGTGAAATTAATAAACTTTCAAAAGAATGCCATTTTCTTTCAAAGTAAAGCTTGTACTGAGAAAAGCAACACTGATCTGAGTTCTAACAGTGCTTTAACACGTAGCAAACAACTGCTTGTCTCTAGAAAGAAACGCATGTGCGTTTCTTACTAAAGCTTTCGAGAAATTAATAAACTTTCAAAAGAACGAGATTTTCTCTCAAAGTACAGCTTGTACTGAGAAAAGCAACACTGATCTCAATTCTAACAGTGCTTTCACACGTAGCAAACAACTGCCTGTCTTGACAAAGAAACGCATGTGCGTTTCTTACTAAAGCTTTCGTGAAATTAATAAACTTTCAAAAGAACGCGATTATCTTTCAAAGTAAAGCTTGTAATGAGAAAAGCAACACTGATCTCAGTTCTAACAGTGCTTTCACACGTAGCAAACAACTGCTTTCCTCTAGAAAGAAACGCATGTGCGTTTCTTACTAAAGCTTTCGTGAAATTAATAAACTTTCAAAAGAACGCGATTTTCTTTCAAAGTAAAGCTTGTAATGAGAAAAGCAACACTGATCTCAGTTCTAACAGTGCTTTCACACGTAGCAAACAACTGCTTTCCTCTAGAAAGAAACGCATGTGCGTTTCTTACTAAAGCTTTCGTGAAATTAATAAACTTTCAAAAGAACGCGATTTTCGTTCAAAGTAAAGCTTGTACTGAGAAAAGCAACACTGATCTCAGTTCTAACAGTGCTTTCACACGCAGCAAACAACTGCCTGTCTTGACAAATAAACGCATGTGCGTTTCTTACTAAAGCTTTCGTGAAATTAATAAACTTTCAAAAGAACGCGATTATCTTTCAAAGTAAAGCTTGTACTGAGAAAAGCAACACGGTTCTCAGTTCTTTTTTTTTTTTTTTTTTTATTTTTTATTCTTTTTTAATTAAAATTTCCACCTGCTCCCCGTTTCCCATTTCCCTCCCCTCCTCCCAAATATTGCCCCCTCCCCCCACTCCCCTCCCCCTATCCCCACTCCTCTTCTCCTCCCCCCACACCATTCCCCCTCCCTCTCGATACTGAAGAGCAGTCCAAATTCTCTGCCCTGCGGGAAGACGAAGGTCTTCTATCTACGTCCAGGAAGGTGAGCTTCTAAACAGGCTAAGCTCCCACAAAGCCAGTTCATGTATTAGGTTTGAAACCTAGTGCCATTGTCCTTGGCTTCTCATCAGTCTTCGTTGACCGCCATGCTCAGAGAGTCCGGAATCAACCCATGCTTATTCAGTCCCAGACCAGCTGGCCTTGGTGGGCTCCTAATAAATCAGTTCCACTGTCACAGTGGGTGGGTGCATCCCTCGTGGTCCTGATTTTTTGCTCTTGTTCTCCCTCCTTCTGCTCCTCATTTGGACCTTAAGAGCTCAGACCGTTGCTCCAAATTGAGACTCTGTCTCTACCTTGATCCATCACCAGATGAAGGTTCTAAGGTGATATGCAAGATATTCATCAGTATAGGATAGGGTCATTTCAGGTTCCCTCTCCTTAGTTGCCCAAGGTACCAGCTGGGGACATATTCCTGGACACCTGCGAACCCCTCTAGAGTCAAGTCTCTTGCCAACCCTAAGATGGCTCCCTTAGATAGGATATATACTTCGCTGCTCCCGTATCCATCCTTCCTATATCCCAACCATCCCAATCCCCCGAGCTCCTCCCATCCTCCCCTTCTCATATTTCTCATCCCATTTCCCCTTTGCCCCATGCCACCTCACCCGCAAGTTCCCATTTTTTGCCCTGCAATCTTGTCTACTTCCCCCTCTCCATGCGGATGACTATATGATTTTCTTTGGGTTCACTTTCTTATTTAACTTCTATAGGATCGCACATTATATGCTTAATGTCTTTTACTTATGGCTAGAAACCGATTATGAGTGAGTACATCCCATGTTCCTCTTTTTGGGTCTGGGATACCTCACTCAGGATAGTGTTTTCTATTTCCATCCATTTGCACGCAAAATTCGAGAAGTCATTGTTTTTTACTGCTGAGTAGTACTCTAATATGTATATATTCCACACTTTCTTCATCCATTCCTCCATTGAAGGGCATCTAGGTTGTTTCCAGGTTTTGGCTATTACAAACAATGCTGCTATGAACATAGTTGAACAGATACTTTTGTCATTTGATGTGGCATCTCTTGGGTATATTCCCAATAGTGGTATTACTGGATCTTGGGGTAGGTTGATCCCTAATTTCCTGAGAAATCGCCACACTGATTTCCAAAGTGGTTGCACAAGTTTGCATTCCCACCAGCAATGAATGAGTGTGCCTCTTTCTCCACAACCTCTCCAGCAAAGGCTATCCAGCTTCTACAGAGAAAAGCAACACTGATCTCAGGTCTAATAGGACGTTGACATGTCGCAAACAACTGCTTCTCATTACCAAGAAACACATGTGCGTTTCTTACTAAAGTTTTTAAAGAAATGAATACACTTTTTAAAGAACCAATTGTATTGCAAAGCAAAGCTTCTACAGAGAATGGAACACTGATCTCCCTTCTAACAATACTTTGACATGTCGCAAACAACAGCTTCTCTTTACAGAGAAACACTTGTGCGTTTCTTACTAAAGCTATTAATGAAATGAATACACTTTCAAAGAATGTGATTATCTTTCAAAGTAAAGCTTCTACAGAGAAATGAATACTAATCACACTTCTAACAAGACTTTGACATGTCAGAAACAACTGCTTCTCTTTACCAAGACACACATGAGCATTATTATTAAAGCATTTCTAGAAATGAATACACTTTCAAAAGAACGTGACTATATTTCAAAATAAAGCTTTCACAGAGAAAATGAACACTGATCTCACTTCTAACAGTAATTTGACATGTCGAAAAGAAGTGCTTTTCTTTACAGAGAAACACATGTATATTTCTTACTAAAGCTTATCATGAAATGAATACACTTTCAAAAGAATATGATTATACTTCAAAGCAAAGCTTCTACAGAGAAAAGGAACACTGATCTCACTTCTATAAATACTTGACATGTCAGAAAAAACTGCTTCTCTTTACAGAGAAACACATATGCGTCTCTTCCTAATGCTTTTCATGAAATGAATACACTTTGAAAAGAATGTGATTATCTTTCAAAGTAAAGCTTTTACAGAGAAAGGAACACTGATCTCTCTTCTAAAAATACTTTGACATGATGCATAATACGGCCTTTCTTTACAGAGAAACAACTGTGCGTTTCTTACTAAAGTTATATATGAAACTAATACACTTTCAAAAAACGTGATTATCTTTCAAAATAAAGCTTTGACAGAGAAAAGGAAAACTGATCTCACTTCTAATAGATATTTGACAGTTGCAAACATCTGCTTCTTTACAGAGAAACTCATGTGTGTTTCATACTAAAACTTTTTAAGAAATGAATACACATTCAAAAGAACGTGATTATCATTCAAAGCAAAGCTTCTACAGAGGATGGAACACTGATCTCACTTCTAACAAGACTTTGACATTTAGGAAACAATTGAATCTCTTTACCAAGTAACACGTGTGTTTCTTACTAAAGCTAATCCTGAAATGAATACACTTTCAAAGGAATGTGATTATCTTTCAAAGTAAAGCTTCTACACAGAAAGGAACACTGATCTCTCTTCTAACAATACTTTGACATGTCGCAAAAAATGGCCTCTCTTTAGAGAAACACATGTGCGTTTCTTACTAAAGCTATTTATGAAATGAACACCCTTTCAAAAGAATGTGATTTTCTTTCAAAGTAAACCTGCTACAGAGAAAAGGAATACTGATTTCACTTCAAACAATACTTTGAATGTCGTAAACAACTGCTTCTCCTTACCAAGATACACATGTGTGTTTCATGCTAAAGCTTTTCAAGAAATGAATACACTTTCAAAAGAATGTGAATATCTTTCAAAGTAAAGCTTGTACAGAGAAAAGGAATACGGATCTCACTTCTACCAGTACTTTAACATGTTCCAAAGAACTGCTTCTCTTTACAGAAAAACACATGTGCTTTTCTTACAAAAGCATTTCATGAAATAAATACACATTCAAAAGAACGTTATTATCTTTCAAAGTAAAACTTCTGCAGAGAAAAGGAAAACTAATCTCACTTCTAACAGTAATTTGACATGTCGCAAACATCTGCTTCTCTTTACAGAGAAACACATGTGCGTTTCTTACTAAAGCTTTTCAAGATATGAATACACTTTCAAAAGAACATGTTTATATTTCAAAACAAAGATTCTACAGAGAAAAGGAACACTGATCTCACTTCTAACAATACTTTGACATGTCGTAAACAATGGCTTCTCTTTACAAGGAACAGTTGTGCGTTTCTTACTTAAGTTATTTATGAAATGAATACACTTTCAAAGAATGTGATTATCTTTCAAAGTAAAGTTTCTAAAGAGAAATGAATACTGATCTCACTTCTAACAAGGCTTTGACATGTCAGAAACAACTGCCTTTCCTTACCAAGAAACACATGTGTGTTATTACTAAAGCATTTAAAGAAATAAATACACTTTCAAAAGAACGTGATTATATTTCAAATTAAAGCTTGCACACAGAAAATGACTACTGATCTCACTTCTAACAATACTTTGACATGTCGAAAACAACTGCTTCTCCTTACAGAGAAACACATGTGTGTTTCTTACAAAAGTATTTCATGAAATAAATGCACTTTCAAAAAAACGTGATTATCTTCCAAAGTAAAGCTTCTATAGAGAAAAGGAACACTGATCTCACTTCTAAAAAGACTTTGACATGTAGCAAAAACTGCTTCTCTTTACCAAGAAACACATGTGTTTCTTAATAAAGCTTTTCAAGAGATGAATACACTTTCAAAAGAACATGATTATATTTCAAAGCAAAGCTTCTACAGAGAAAAGTAACACTGATCTCACTTCTAACAGTATTTGCCATGCTGCAAACAACTGCTTTTCTTTACAAAGAAACACTTTTGCGTTTCTTACTAAAGCTATTTTTGAAATGAACTCTTTCAAAACAATGTGATTATCTTCCAAAGTAAAGCTTCTACAGAGAAAAGGAAAACTGATCTCACTTCAAACAGTAATAGATATGTCGAAAAAATCTGCTTCTCTATAAGGAGAAGCACATGTGCATTTCTTAATAAAGCTTTTCCTAAAATGAATACACTTTAAAAAGAACGTGATTATATTTAAAAGCAAAGATTCTACAGAGAAAAGGAACACGGATCTCACTTCTAACAAGCCTTTGACATGTCACAAAGAACTGCTTTGCTTTACAGAAAAAGACATGTGCGTTTCTTACTAAAGCATTTCAAGAAATGAATACACTTTCAAAAGAATGTGATTATCTTTCAAATAAAGCTTCTACAGAGAAAAGGAATACTGATCTCACTTCAAACAATACTTTGACATGTCGCAAACAATTGCTTCTCTTTAACAAGATACACGTGGGTTTCTTAGTAAAGCTTTTCAAGAAATGAATACACTTTCAAAAGAACGTGATTATATTTCAAAGCATAGCTTCTACAGAGAAAAGGAACACTGATCTCACTTCTAACAGTAATTTGACATGTCGCAAACAACTTTTCTTTACACAGAAAGACGTGTGTTTCTTACTAAAGCTATTTATAAAATGAATACACTTTCCAAAGAATGTGACTTTCTTTCAAAGTAAAGCTTCTACGGAGAAAAGGAACATTGATATCACTTCTAACAATAATTTGACACGTCGCAAACAACTGCTTCTCTTTACAGGGAAACACATGTGTGTTTCTTCCTAAAGCTTTTCATGAAATGAATACACTTTGAAATAAATGTGATTATCTTTCAAAGTAAAGCTTCTACAGAGAAAGGAACACTTCTCTCTCTTCCAAAAATACTTTGACATGTCGCAAAAAATGGCTTTTCTTTACAGAGAAACAGTTGTGCGTTTCTTACTAAAGCTATTTATGAAATAAATACACTTTCAAAGAATGTGGTTATCTTTCAAATTAAAGCTTCTACAGAGAAAAGCAACACTGATCTCAGGTCTAATAGGACGTTGACATGTCGCAAACAACTGCTTCTCATTACCAAGAAACACATGTGCGTTTCTTACTAAAGTTTTTAAAGAAATGAATACACTTTTTAAAGAACCAATTGTATTGCAAAGCAAAGCTTCTACAGAGAATGGAACACTGATCTCCCTTCTAACAATACTTTGACATGTCGCAAACAACAGCTTCTCTTTACAGAGAAACACTTGTGCGTTTCTTACTAAAGCTATTAATGAAATGAATACACTTTCAAAGAATGTGATTATCTTTCAAAGTAAAGCTTCTACAGAGAAATGAATACTGATCACACTTCTAACAAGACTTTGACATGTCAGAAACAACTGCTTCTCTTTACCAAGACACACATGAGCATTATTATTAAAGCATTTCTAGAAATGAATACACTTTCAAAAGAACGTGACTATATTTCAAAATAAAGCTTTCACAGAGAAAATGAACACTGATCTCACTTCTAACAGTAATTTGACATGTCGAAAAGAAGTGCTTTTCTTTACAGAGAAACACATGTACATTTCTTACTAAAGCTTATCATGAAATGAATACACTTTCAAAAGAATATGATTATACTTCAAAGCAAAGCTTCTACAGAGAAAAGGAACACTGATCTCACTTCTAAAAATACTTGACATGTCAGAAAAAACTGCTTCTCTTTACAGAGAAACACATATGCGTCTCTTCCTAATGCTTTTCATGAAATGAATACACTTTGAAAAGAATGTGATTATCTTTCAAAGTAAAGCTTTTACAGAGAAAGGAACACTGATCTCTCTTCTAAAAATACTTTAAACACATATGCGTCTCTTCCTAATGCTTTTCATGAAATGAATACACTTTGAAAAGAATGTGATTATCTTTCAAAGTAAAGCTTTTACAGAGAAAGGAACACTGATCTCTCTTCTAAAAATACTTTGACATGATGCATAATACGGCCTTTCTTTACAGAGAAACAACTGTGCGTTTCTTACTAAAGTTATATATGAAACTAATACACTTTCAAAAAACGTGATTATCTTTCAAAATAAAGCTTTGACAGAGAAAAGGAAAACTGATCTCACTTCTAATAGATATTTGACAGTTGCAAACATCTGCTTCTTTACAGAGAAACTCATGTGTGTTTCATACTAAAACTTTTTAAGAAATGAATACACATTCAAAAGAACGTGATTATCATTCAAAGCAAAGCTTCTACAGAGGATGGAACACTGATCTCACTTCTAACAAGACTTTGACATTTAGGAAACAATTGAATCTCTTTACCAAGTAACACGTGTGTTTCTTACTAAAGCTAATCCTGAAATGAATACACTTTCAAAGGAATGTGATTATCTTTCAAAGTAAAGCTTCTACACAGAAAGGAACACTGATCTCTCTTCTAACAATACTTTGACATGTCGCAAAAAATGGCCTCTCTTTAGAGAAACACATGTGCGTTTCTTACTAAAGCTATTTATGAAATGAACACCCTTTCAAAAGAATGTGATTTTCTTTCAAAGTAAACCTGCTACAGAGAAAAGGAATACTGATTTCACTTCAAACAATACTTTGAATGTCGTAAACAACTGCTTCTCCTTACCAAGATACACATGTGTGTTTCATGCTAAAGCTTTTCAAGAAATGAATACACTTTCAAAAGAATGTGAATATCTTTCAAAGTAAAGCTTGTACAGAGAAAAGGAATACGGATCTCACTTCTACCAGTACTTTAACATGTTCCAAAGAACTGCTTCTCTTTACAGAAAAACACATGTGCTTTTCTTACAAAAGCATTTCATGAAATAAATACACATTCAAAAGAACGTTATTATCTTTCAAAGTAAAACTTCTGCAGAGAAAAGGAAAACTAATCTCACTTCTAACAGTAATTTGACATGTCGCAAACATCTGCTTCTCCTTACAGAGAAACACATGTGCGTTTCTTACTAAAGCTTTTCAAGATATGAATACACTTTCAAAAGAACATGTTTATATTTCAAAACAAAGATTCTACAGAGAAAAGGAACACTGATCTCACTTCTAACAATACTTTGACATGTCGTAAACAATGGCTTCTCTTTACAAGGAACAGTTGTGCGTTTCTTACTTAAGTTATTTATGAAATGAATACACTTTCAAAGAATGTGATTCTCTTTCAAAGTAAAGTTTCTAAACAGAAATGAATACTGATCTCACTTCTAACAAGGCTTTGACATGTCAGAAACAACTGCCTTTCCTTACCAAGAAACACATGTGTGTTATTACTAAAGCATTTAAAGAAATAAATACACTTTCAAAAGAACGTGATTATATTTCAAATTAAAGCTTGCACACAGAAAATGACTACTGATCTCACTTCTAACAATACTTTGACATGTCGAAAACAACTGCTTCTCCTTACAGAGAAACACATGTGTGTTTCTTACAAAAGTATTTCATGAAATAAATGCACTTTCAAAAAAACGTGATTATCTTCCAAAGTAAAGCTTCTATAGAGAAAAGGAACACTGATCTCACTTCTAAAAAGACTTTGACATGTAGCAAAAACTGCTTCTCTTTACCAAGAAACACATGTGTTTCTTAATAAAGCTTTTCAAGAGATGAATACACTTTCAAAAGAACATGATTATATTTCAAAGCAAAGCTTCTACAGAGAAAAGTAACACTGATCTCACTTCTAACAGTAATTTGCCATGTTGGAAACAACTGCTTTTCTTTACAAAGAAACACTTTTGCGTTTCTTACTAAAGCTATTTTTGAAATGAACTCTTTCAAAACAATGTGATTATCTTCCAAAGTAAAGCTTCTACAGAGAAAAGGAAAACTGATCTCACTTCAAACAGTAATAGATATGTCGAAAAAATCTGCTTCTCTATAAGGAGAAGCACATGTGCATTTCTTAATAAAGCTTTTCCTAAAATGAATACACTTTAAAAAGAACGTGATTATATTTAAAAGCAAAGATTCTACAGAGAAAAGGAACACGGATCTCACTTCTAACAAGCCTTTGACATGTCACAAAGAACTGCTTTGCTTTACAGAAAAAGACATGTGCGTTTCTTACTAAAGCATTTCAAGAAATGAATACACTTTCAAAAGAATGTGATTATCTTTCAAATAAAGCTTCTACAGAGAAAAGGAATACTGATCTCACTTCAAACAATACTTTGACATGTCGCAAACAATTGCTTCTCTTTAACAAGATACACGTGGGTTTCTTAGTAAAGCTTTTCAAGAAATGAATACACTTTCAAAAGAACGTGATTATATTTCAAAGCATAGCTTCTACAGAGAAAAGGAACACTGATCTCACTTCTAACAGTAATTTGACATGTCGCAAACAACTTTTCTTTACACAGAAAGACGTGTGTTTCTTACTAAAGCTATTTATAAAATGAATACACTTTCCAAAGAATGTGACTTTCTTTCAAAGTAAAGCTTCTACGGAGAAAAGGAACATTGATATCACTTCTAACAATAATTTGACACGTCGCAAACAACTGCTTCTCTTTACAGGGAAACACATGTGTGTTTCTTCCTAAAGCTTTTCATGAAATGAATACACTTTGAAATAAATGTGATTATCTTTCAAAGTAAAGCTTCTACAGAGAAAGGAACACTTCTCTCTCTTCCAAAAATACTTTGACATGTCGCAAAAAATGGCTTTTCTTTACAGAGAAACAGTTGTGCGTTTCTTACTAAAGCTATTTATGAAATAAATACACTTTCAAAGAATGTGGTTATCTTTCAAATTAAAGCTTCTACAGAGAAAAGCAACACTGATCTCAGGTCTAATAGGACGTTGACATGTCGCAAACAACTGCTTCTCATTACCAAGAAACACATGTGCGTTTCTTACTAAAGTTTTTAAAGAAATGAATACACTTTTTAAAGAACCAATTGTATTGCAAAGCAAAGCTTCTACAGAGAATGGAACACTGATCTCCCTTCTAACAATACTTTGACATGTCGCAAACAACAGCTTCTCTTTACAGAGAAACACTTGTGCGTTTCTTACTAAAGCTATTAATGAAATGAATACACTTTCAAAGAATGTGATTATCTTTCAAAGTAAAGCTTCTACAGAGAAATGAATACTGATCACACTTCTAACAAGACTTTGACATGTCAGAAACAACTGCTTCTCTTTACCAAGACACACATGAGCATTATTATTAAAGCATTTCTAGAAATGAATACACTTTCAAAAGAACGTGACTATATTTCAAAATAAAGCTTTCACAGAGAAAATGAACACTGATCTCACTTCTAACAGTAATTTGACATGTCGAAAAGAAGTGCTTTTCTTTACAGAGAAACACATGTACATTTCTTACTAAAGCTTATCATGAAATGAATACACTTTCAAAAGAATATGATTATACTTCAAAGCAAAGCTTCTACAGAGAAAAGGAACACTGATCTCACTTCTAAAAATACTTGACATGTCAGAAAAAACTGCTTCTCTTTACAGAGAAACACATATGCGTCTCTTCCTAATGCTTTTCATGAAATGAATACACTTTGAAAAGAATGTGATTATCTTTCAAAGTAAAGCTTTTACAGAGAAAGGAACACTGATCTCTCTTCTAAAAATACTTTGACATGATGCATAATACGGCCTTTCTTTACAGAGAAACAACTGTGCGTTTCTTACTAAAGTTATATATGAAACTAATACACTTTCAAAAAACGTGATTATCTTTCAAAATAAAGCTTTGACAGAGAAAAGGAAAACTGATCTCACTTCTAATAGATATTTGACAGTTGCAAACATCTGCTTCTTTACAGAGAAACTCATGTGTGTTTCATACTAAAACTTTTTAAGAAATGAATACACATTCAAAAGAACGTGATTATCATTCAAAGCAAAGCTTCTACAGAGGATGGAACACTGATCTCACTTCTAACAAGACTTTGACATTTAGGAAACAATTGAATCTCTTTACCAAGTAACACGTGTGTTTCTTACTAAAGCTAATCCTGAAATGAATACACTTTCAAAGGAATGTGATTATCTTTCAAAGTAAAGCTTCTACACAGAAAGGAACACTGATCTCTCTTCTAACAATACTTTGACATGTCGCAAAAAATGGCCTCTCTTTAGAGAAACACATGTGCGTTTCTTACTAAAGCTATTTATGAAATGAACACCCTTTCAAAAGAATGTGATTTTCTTTCAAAGTAAACCTGCTACAGAGAAAAGGAATACTGATTTCACTTCAAACAATACTTTGAATGTCGTAAACAACTGCTTCTCCTTACCAAGATACACATGTGTGTTTCATGCTAAAGCTTTTCAAGAAATGAATACACTTTCAAAAGAATGTGAATATCTTTCAAAGTAAA